>NW_005369365.1:1324659-1372840 GCF_000412655.1 Myotis brandtii | reverse complement strand
GCTGCCAGACTGTGGCCATCAGTAGGACATCCACTGAGGGCTCCCAGACTGTGAGAGGGGCAGGCTGGGCTGAGGGAACCCCCACCCCCCAGTGCACAAATTTCGTGCACCAGGCCTCTAGTACATATATAAAGAGTTTAATATATATTCAGCAAACAGATGCATCAAAAAATAAAAATTTTATCTAATGTCCTGAATTCAAGTAACATAATTTCCCACCATAACAGTTCTGAGAGTACAGTCTTGGGTGCCGATACAGAGCATGGGTTGTATGCTATGATCTTTGGCTTTGGAGGGTGGCAGGTTTCTCACTGGTTCCTTCAGCATTTGGTATTCATCAAGGAGGTCTATCTTTTACATGCCTCCTTAGATTGACATATGTCCCTCTGTAAAAACTGAATCTCCAAGTAGTAGCCTAAGGTGAATGATGAACAACAGTCAGAGAAGGGTGGTACACAGATTCTTATCCCGTAAAAGGTTAGGACTCTGATTCCTGCTCCATTAGCAACAAGGTGCCCAGATTCTTGCCTGCCTTTGTCTACTGGCTTAGTCTGGGAACTGAAACATTCCAGACACTCCTTTTTGAGTTTTAGTCTCTGATTCCTGCCTAGGAATTATCACTATTCTATGAGACTACAAATACTGTGTAGTAGTTTTATTTTTACAAGCCTTTTTGCTGCCCTGTATGGCAAAAGAAGTAGTTATTATTACCTAATAATCCTTTATTAAGAAACTAGAAATGTCTTCAATATTTTTGTAATTTCTGCTATATAAACAGTCATTTCTTTTCTTTGCATCCCTAATACTGTTTGACTGCATCTTTCCCCTCCTCCATCAGTCTCTCTAGAGGTTTGTCTATTGTATTAGTCTTTATAAAATACCAACTGTGTACTCTGTGGATCAATGCTATTGTATGTTTATGTTTTTCTTATTTTGATTTCCTTCCTCCTTTCATTATCTTTATAGTTATTCTAATGAAGTACTAATTTTATAGCATTTATTTTCAGTCTTTATTTCTTTCCATTGTAGACATTTTAAATCCTAAATGTCCTTTGAAATCTTATTTTGACTTAACTTCATTAAGTTTTATCTGAACTTTTTTATTATAGTTAAAAACATATTGTAACATTTATGTTATTATTTCTCTTATCCACAAGTTGTTTATTTATGTGGTCTCAAATCCTCTACTCTACTTTTTAATGTTACTTTTGTTATTGATTTCCAACTTAATTATGATGTCATCACATGTACTTATTCTTTTGTAATCTGTGACCATGTAACTGGTCATTTGAAAAATATCCACCAGTGCTTGGAAAGAATACTTATCACTGGATACAGGGTTATGCACATATACATGAGGTCAACTATGTTGGGACTGTTGTTCAAATAAATCTATAGCATTGCTTTATTTGCTTTACCACTAATACTTGTTCAGAATGTTGAAATCTCTCACTAGATTGAAGATGTTTTGTCCATTTCTTCTTACATGTACTAGTATATTAGTTTTTGCTCTATCTATGTTTAGACTATTTTAGGTGTTTGAAACTTAAAATTGTTAAAATGGTTAACATGAACTTTTGTCCCTAAACAACAGATTTTCTATTTACATTTATTTTGTTTCATAGTATGAGAGTTATACTCACTTGCTTTGGGTTGGTATTGTAACTTGTTTTGTCTTTCTACATTTAATCTTTATGTTTCCTCATAGTTAGCTGTATCTCCTTTACACAATATTGGGTTTCGTTCTTGTTTTATTTCATTGTTACTATGTTATTTTTCCCCATGCTGCTGTTTTGTTTGCACTTTGGCCCTTGGAGAGTTCTCTTGCTTCCTACATACTCTGCAATACAGTAATACATATGTTTTTCTAGGTTGTACTTGCGTGTTGCAGCCACAGTTCCGACCTGCTCTTGAAAATGTTCTTTTCAAGTTAGAGTGTCTCCCTAGGGAGATGCTTTCTATCTTCCATCTCCTACTTCCTTCGATTGAGGTTACCCAGGTTTGGTTTCCTGGTCTCAGATGTCTGTGCTCACACATTTGAAACACATAACTGTGTTGCCTGCCTGCACCAAGGAAAGCACTGAGCTGCTGTAGAGTAGGATGCTGTTTAGATACCTGCCTGCAATTTTCTTGTGCTGCCTATGTAACAGGCTCCTATCTCTAACTAGCACTGCATACCTTGACATTAGTTAGCTTTTTAATTATTAAAATCTTTTTGTTAGCTAGGTGACTTTTTGTTTATGCCATTGCAAGAACATGTCTTTGTTCTGTAATGTAGTATCATAGTTCATAGGAATTTAACCTTTACAGCATACATAGTATCTCGAACTCTGAAATTCTCTGTGTAATTTTGTAAAAATGTGTGTGTGTGTGTGTGTGTGTGTGTGTGTGTGTGTGTGTGTATACATATAGTCTGTAGACTATATGTATATATATATATCCTTTCATCTTCTAGTCTTTGGTAAAAGATTGCAAGCAAATTAACTTACAGGGATGGAATGTATGGTAACACATACATTCATTACTACCATTTTTGAAGGAAAACAAGGTCATCAGAACAGATTTCCATTATTGTTCTAATCTACCTGATCTAGCTTTTCCAAAAAGGGAACAGTGAAGGAAGTCAAGTAGTTACTTATAAGCAGACTTTATTGGGAAGAAATCATTTATGCACAAAGCAATGCAAGACTTCCATTTTGACTCTCTTCTAGCTATTTTGAAAAGGTTCAGTCCAGATTCAAGATACCAATGAAAATTTAGACCTTACATCACCTGATGGATTTTCTTATTCCTTTGTTAATTTTCATAAAATAAGTAAATTGGGCACTTTAGGTATTCTTTTAAACAAGTTCTCCAATTAAAAGCCCCATTCCTTTGGGACAGTTTGCATCATGTAGCATCTATCTTTCTCCAGCATTCAAGTCTTAGGAACAGTGGACTTCTCCAAAACCACCTTTCATCCATTTATAGGTCCTTGAATGACATTTGATCATGATGCTTTTCAGGAAAGCATCAAGGAACAGGGCCTGGTCTCTTTAGAAGTCTTTGTTGGAGTCTAATGAGACTCCTGTCTGAACAGCCTAGACTGTATGTAAATCTTGCTTTGAGGTTATATGTGGCTTTTGTCCCCTAGCAGAAATGATTTGGTTATATGCTCTATTCATTTTCTGAAGTGTGGGGTGGAGTGGGGAAAATGATAATATTAAAAGTTTATCTACTCCCTGGTGAAAATACCCTGTGTTTTAATCTTCATAAAGATTTTTCCCTTTTGGATATACCTTATTGGATATATCTACAAGAAATTAAAATATAATAGGAAAACAAATAAAACATCAGTTCATATTAGTTCTCCCATAATATCTGGTTAGCACAGGAAATATGGTTACATTTTGTTGACATTAAATAACCCAAGAGAGTGGTGTAATGGGGTTAACTGTAATATAAACTAATAGCTACCCATGCCCACCCCCTTTAAACTAAATCTGTTCCACCAGATCTTCATACTTAATATTTCAGTTAAGGTTGAGGCAGCTTAAGTTATGTTCATGCATTTTTAAAAGGACTGAACAACCTCATTTTAGTATTTAAGTATTTGCGTGTGTGTGCGGGGGGTGGATATATATCTTAAAATGCTTTTCTAGTATGCATGGATGTTATGTATCTTTTTCATTGGTTTTGCAAAACTGAATATTTTTCAACATAGAAAAGTTTCCTTTAATTATTTATTTGATCATTGATTTTGTTTCCATTGATCTTTAAATATTTTTCATTCCAAATGTTTCTCAGAAACCCTTACGATTCTGAGATTGATTTTTTTTTCTTATGGAATTTTACCTCTATTCTTTTTAAATGACCTCAACACTATTGGTGATATTCTCAAGTTATTCTTCCCATATTGCAGTTTTGCTTGTCCACAGTATCAACTGAGTTCTCTAGTGTAACCAAGGTAATTTTTAGTTCTTCCATTGTATGTCAAAATATCTTCACACCACATTTTATCTCAGACATGACCAGGAAGCATATGAACCAGGGAGAGGCCCCCCCCTGAGAAGCAGCATGTGGAGCAAACCTTGGGAGGACCTATGAAACTCCCTCAACTTCCAGTGGGTTCTCACTATTTATGTATAGAAGGACCTATTGGCACTATGGGCTAAAGTCCCTTCTCCCTTTCTGAGACAAAGAGTAATGGTATAGTGTTTCTCTTCTCTCTCCTCCATTATATGTGACATGTATCAGGAGCTACCAGGTGTACCGTTTAATGATGCGGATTTTTTTCAATAGATGGAGTTACAGATATGTTGATATATATGCGATTTGATATGTATGCTATTTTGTTGTATTGACAGTAAGCTTCAAAACTTTATATGTCAAATTTTCTGAAGGTGTTAACATCATAGATATTTTTATGCTTAAAAATGTCAAATTTCGTGCCATTGAAAGAGCATTTGCAGGAAGTTTTAATTCATTACTTTATTTTGAAGAAAAGTGCTGCTGAAAGTTATTGTATATTTCGGGAAGTTTATGGTGAACATGCTCCATCTCAAGATACCTGTGAACGCTGGTTTAAATGCTTTAAAAGTGATGATTTCTATGTGAAAGACAAAGAAAGTCCAGGTCAACCAAAAAAGTTTGAAGAATTACAAGCATTATTGATGAAGATGCGTGTCAAACTCAAAAACAACTTGCAGAAAGATTAAACGTTGCTCAGCAAACGTATTTCCAATCATTTACAAGCAATGGGAAAGATTTTAAAGGAAGGAAAATGGGTGCCACAAATGGGTGCCACATCAACTGAACGAAAGACAAATGGAAAACCGAAAAGTCATCAGTAAAATGTTGCTTCAATGACATGAAAGAAAGTCTTTTTTTGCATCGAATTGTGACTGGTGATGAAAAGTGGATTTATTTTGAGAATCCCAAACACACAAAATCATGGGTTGATCCAGGTCAACCATCAACATGGACTGCAAGGCCAAATCACTTCAGAAAGAAGACAATGCTCTGCGTTTGGTGGGATCAGGAAGGTGTGGTGTATTATAAGCTTCTAAAACCAGGTGAAACCATTAATACTGATTGCTACCGACAACAAATAATCAGTTTGAACCAGATTAGATCATAAAACGACCAGAATGGTTGAGAAGACCCGACAAAGTAATTTTGCTTCATGATAACGCACCATCACACAATTCAAAACCAGTTAAAGACACGTTAAAAGATCTTGCCTGGGAAGTATTAACCCACCTGCCATATTCACCAGACCTTGCTCCTTCAGATTACCACTTGTTCCGATCAACGGCACACACACTTTCTGAGCAGCACTTTGAAACATACAAAGCAGTGGAAAATTGGGTATCTGAATGGTTTGCCTCAAAACAAGAAGAGTTCTATTGGGGCGGTATCCACAAATTACCTGAAAGATGGGGAAATGTGTAGCTAGTGATGGACATTACTTTGAATAAAGCACTTTTGATGTTTCTCTTGAAATTATTGTGTTTTCTTTGATTATAAAATCCGCATTATTAACCAGTACACCTGGTACTTCTGTCCTTTACTCAAAGATCCTAAACTTAGAGCTGAGAAGTAAAATAATTTCTTTGGGGGAAGAGGTTGGTATACTTTATGGAGATAAAGTTACTGTTTTGAAAAATTGAATATTTAGGAAGAAGTATATGGGTTAAGGAAAACAAAAGCATTGGGCTCTGGGAGATATTTGTTCAAGAACAACAGGCATTCACATATTCTGTTTTTGCTAATGTCTTATTAATGTTTTGAAAGCCCCCTCTTCTCAGTCAACATGGTTTCAGTGAGCCTATGGCAATAAATGTCACTCAAATGTGATTAATCAGAGCCTTGGAGTCCCCCAGGCCACACCAATTGCTTCAGAGATAGGCACATTATCTCTTCAGAGATTAAAAGTCATCATAAAAATTTTGCTGAAATCTCTGAAAAAGGAGGCAAGTAGCAACTCTGTCTGGATTTGAAGCTGAGAAGTGTAACTAAGCATTTCTGTCATATCTCACTATTACATGGAGTTTGAAACCAACATAGAAAAAAGAAATTAAGACCTGAATACCTGTATGAGCCATAATTCAAATATTTGAATCCATGCTACCATAAGTCTACTCATTATAAGAAACAATCAATCACCTCTTTCTTCAGCAAGCATTGATTATATTTACTCTCTTATATGAAGAATCTTAACTAATATAGTCAGCTTAGATTATGGCAAGAGAAATATACACAAATAAGTAAGAAATACTAAATTTTCCAGATTGAAAATTATAACGTATCATATAGCATATAATTACATTCTCCACCTCATGTAGAAGTCACCTATTTGTAGGTTAATCTATGATACATTACCCTCGAATGTAGCATATTTACCTTCTGTTTAACCATTTTATGTGGGAACTATAAATAGCAAGAATCTTGTAAGGACAGAACCCAGGAAGACACTAGTGCTTATGTAATAGATAAGGAGAATTATTCAGTGAACCAGGCTATGGGAAAAAAGCAGCTAAAGACTTACTATAAAGACCAGAAGACAGGCCTTCTAGGAAATATCCTTTGGTTGTGAGGGAAACCTGACCAAAATATTTATCATTACATTAACTCTGATCTGAATAGTAAAGCGATTTCCCTTACTCTACCAGGTTATCATGTGGGTTCCTTCTAATAAAAGCATGCCTTCCTGACAAAGATGGTAGCTTTTTTTTTTTCATTATGAGTAAAATATGTGTAATATGTATGCTTACCCTTAACAATCTTTACTCCCTTAGAAAGAGACTTAACTTAAATTAGCATCTGTTAACTTCCTAAAATCAGATTTTTAAAATTATTTTTAAGTTTCACTGCAGTTAAGGATTATTCTCAGTATGGCTATAGCTCACAGTATATGAATTTCTTCTTCAAATAAAAGGAAAAAATAGACTGGTGAAACAAAGGGAAGAAAAACATTGGTATTAGTCAGCTTGGGCTACCATACTAAAATAGCACGGACTAGATGGTTTAAATAACAGAATGGGGAAGAAAGATTGTTCTCATGATAATAATTTTTATCTTGTGCTTTTTTATCTCTTTAACTTTAATTTCAAATAAGTTATCATTTGCAGAAAAAACAAATTTCAGTAACATTCACTAGAAAGGAGAAAATGTGTGATTTTTTCTCTCACAGCAGTGTCAGTAAAAGTCCTAAAGGTAACAAATTTGCTTTCATATAGATATTTTAGTAAAAATTTTAACTTATGCTTCAGCAGGTATTGAAAAGTTCCTGTTTCTTTTTTATCTTTTGGCATTTTAATGGCATGGAATAATATAAAACATATCTTTTTTGTTTTGTTTTTTAAGTACAGTGTTCAGAAAATGTATTTTCTTATCAACATATGGGCTACATATTTTAGATTAAGAATAATAAAATTCCCCAAGCTCAAGTCATGCCGTTGAATCAAGAATGTTGGAAAAACCCTGAGAAATTCAGATTTTTTAAAAGGCTTCTTCTGGGTAATGTACTCTTTTATTGCCACATCAAACTTTTTAAAAACTGTTATAATTCTGCATGTTTGACTGGACTTTCATGTAACAAGTTAAAGAGAAAAAGGTAAATGGGACATTTGAAAGAAAATAATGCATGATTGGATATGTATTTAGGAATATGTTCTTTTAAATATATACTCAAAATCAATTCTCACATCAATTCTCAAGTTATACAAATAGGTTTACAGTGAACTTACTATAAAGTACAGAAATAAAAGCCATATAGAATTAAGTTATATCTAAAGACCTTCCCTAAATATCCCATTTAGGACTAAATGTCTTGGCCGCTTTTTGGAATTTCAGCGTATTGTTGTTTCAAAATCATGGATTTTTTTCATCAAAATATTATGGTCATCAGCATGCCATATTCTAGGGCAGACATTTCTTGGTAACATCCTCATAAAGTATTATTCATAGAAGATTGAATCCATGTAACATCAACAAATGCCAGTTAAAAACTAAAGTATTAATATATTCAATGAACTCCTACCTACTAGACCAAAAATCAGACTTTTAAATAGGGTAGTCTAAATATATAGGTCATATAAACCACAGGTTTGAGCTTAGTTTTGGATTAGCCTTTTTTAATGTAAGCAGTAACACCATTAATATAATGATATGCCCTCTAACACATATATAAAAATACTTTCTTGCCTATTCCTAAGAATCTTTACCAAGATAATAAAAGAAAAATCACATTGTTTTAAATTTACTTTTAGCATATCTGTGTGAAAAACTCAGTTCAAATTCTGAAATGTAAACTGTGTTAAATTAATGTGTGTTTATGTTTCTGTGTATGTGTGCACATATGTATAACTGTACACATACACGTAAACATATATAAATGTGTATGTATGGATTCATACATGCATATGTATTATTATCTATATATTGATGTATTCATATGAATGCACACATATGGTATCAATTCTAATAACCTGGGAAACCTATGCCAAGATAAGATTAGCATATAGAAAGTCTGGGGTAAACATTTGTAAAAGATAAAAGAAAGAAGGAACAGGAGGCAAGCAAGGGAGAACCAAGTGGCTGGGCTGGTCTGACAGCTGTGAAGGAAGTGATGGAAGGATAGAAAGAATGGATTAAGAAGAGTCTGTTACTATATACACAACTCTGAGAGATTCTAAGCCAGGCTGATGGTGAATTCCAGGAGAAAGAGTGCCCAGCGAGAGAGTTCTGCGTAGCTGGCTCGTGTTTGTACCAAGCCCAGTTATTAGATAGGAAACCACAGAGAGACTGAGGTCTTGGCTTCAATGCCATGATAGCTCCTGAAGGTACAGCATCAGAGAGCTGTCTGCCAACCACTCCTCTTGCAGCAGGTTCTCTCTTGAAGGTAGATGTGAGCCTAGGGCTGCCACACACTTACATATATAAACACATTTTTTAGATTAGTCATTCCTCAGTCTTTCTGAACCTGATTATTTACGAAATTCCCAACTTATTATCTCTTCCCCGGGATTCTATAATGATTAAATGGAGTTTTGAAGAGTGATATGCATATATAACTAAAAATATTTCACATTCTTATTCAATTTGTATAGAATAAAGGTTATTTTATTTAATTACTATCATATTTCCAAGTTGGCTGATAGTTCCCTCATTTCTCTTGCCAAACAGATGAATTATTCTTGGATTCCTATTCTGCATTGTTGGATTTGTTAATAGTCCATTAACCATCAGAAACACAAAGGAGTGCTGTCGATGCCTGTGGTCAGAACAGCTTAGATCAGAGTTACATTAAAGAATCCAAGTGACTTGCTTATGATTCAAAGCCTCCCTCTGACTGCCTAGCTCCAAAGAGAGAAAAAGGGTTGGCATAGATCCACCAGATAAATTTAGTTAGTGTTAGAACTGGAGTATGCAAATTCCCTGTGGAATAGGGCTACATGAAGCAACAGAACAAAGCAGAACAAAAATCTTATTATGGATTGAATGTTAGTCTCCCCCCCTTAAAAAAAATTCGTTATGTTGAAGTTCTAACCTTGAATGTTCTGGTATTAGAGGAAAGACCAGTGGGTGCTAATTAAGTTTAGATGAAGCCAGGAGGGTAAGGCCCTCATGAAGAGATTAGTGTCCTAATCTGAAAAGGAAGAGGCCAGCGCTGGCTTTCTTTCTGCCACGTGAGGACACGAAAGGAGGTAGCCATCTGCAAGCCAGGAAGAGAGCTCTCACTAGAACCCGACCTTGCTGGCACCCTGATAGGAATTTCTGTTGTTTAAGCCATGGTATTTGGATGTAGCATCAGGAGTTAAGACAGTCCTATATCAGAGAAGTGAGGGAGAGAAAGATGAGTCAACCATTTCTCTTTGTGGGTGACTCAATTATTGATATTGGGACTAGAAAACCATGTTTTTGCTTTTGAAGGGAAAAATTACAAAAACACAAAGATGAAATTATGGTCAATTGAAAGCTTTAAAAATATCTCTCACTAATGTTTACATATAAAAACCTTTTTATCTTCTACAGATCAATATATTAGTTGATATTATTTAATGTTAAACAGATAGGAGTATTTCTAAATTTTCATACAATCGTTCTTCAGGAGCTTCAGAAAAAAAAACAAAAAACCCAAAACTCTCAGCCTTGTATTGTGAAACTAAAAAATCTGGATTGTTCAGAGAAAGTTCCGATAAGCATCTGAATGTGAAGTGCTTACACCACTGAACCTGTTGCAGTTCACTGATCTGCATGCGTGATGCAATGTGAAGTGTGCCTAGGGTGAACTTCTTTGAGCACGGGATAATTTCTTTTCACTCTGGCCTTTAGTGCTCTTTAATTCTTTCTACTCTGCCTTGTTCATACAAAGGATACCTTGACATAAAGAAAACCGGAAAACAAGTAGAAAAAATAGAAGCCCACTGTTAAAACCACAACAGATTTCATTAGCATACTCTGCCTATACATGAACCCACATATAGTCCCAAGGAGTGGATGATATATTTAACTATGTGAGTTAGTTCATTTTAATTAAAGGGAAATGTAGCCTTTTGATCTACGGAATAAACAATCTAACAATAGGAAAAATGCAATCTGTCGAGACATATTTGAGTTATTTTGCAGTAATTGGCTTGGCAGCAGCTTCAGTCACAGAATTCTGTTTCACAGATTGTCCCCAAATGAATAAAGGTTTGCTTTGAAATGTAATTAATATTACATTCAGCTGCAAGACATTCTCAGGTTGTCAAAGGAATTTGAAGGAGGTAGCTATAAAAAATGAACAAAAAAAGTGAAACTGAAAAGTAAATTAAGTCAAATTAGTGACCACAGAGTAAAGTGGACCAATACAGAATGTGAGTGTCAGGAACTACATTTTCCCTTCAGTTCAATCTCCCACAGACATTAAAATTATGAATAAAACTAAATAATCCAAGGATATGTTTATTGACAATGAATAACTTATTTTATCATTTAAACATGAATGAGTATAGGTTTTATCTATGTGTGAATCCTAAAATGTAAAAGCTGTTCTATTATCTAATAACTAGAGGCCCGGTGCATGAAATTGTGCGTGGGTATGGTCCCTAGGCCTAGCCAGCCGTAAGGGCCATCTTCCCTGCTGCCGGCAGCCAGCCCTGCCTCCCACTACCACCCACCTGGTTCCCCATTCGCCATTCAGAGATGACAGCCTGACAGCCGGGGGAGGGACCGAGAGATCAGCCATTCCTGCCCGCTCGCTGGCCCCACCCCTGAAATAAGCCAGTCAGAGAAAGATAAATATCACATGATCTCTGTGTTTGGAGCAACCATCGGGGCAGGGGCCTTGGCCTAGCGCTGCCCACATCTCCTGCCACCCTCATCCTTTGTCCCCGTTCACCATCGGCGATCAGAGCCTGCCAGCTGGGGAAAAGGGACTGAGAAGTGGTCAGTGCACATCATAGTGACTGGTTGAGTGGTCGTTCTAGTCATTTTGCTGTTATGGTTACTGAGCTTTTATTATGTAGGATGAGATGGGATTACTGAGTCAAATGGAAGTTCCATTTTTAATTTTTTGAGGAAATGCCATACTGTTTTCCACTGTGGCTACACTAGTCTGCATTCCTACCAGCAGTACCAGAGGGTTCCTTTTTCTCCGCATCCTTGCCAATACTTGTCCTTTGTTGATTTGTTGATGATAGCCATTCTGACAGGTGTGAGATAGTACCTCATTGTTGTTTTGATTTGCATTTTTCGGATGATTACTGACTTTGAGCATGTTTTCATATGTCTCTCAGCCTTCTGTATGTCCTATTTTGAAAGGTGTCTATTTAGGTCCTTTGTGCATTTTTTAATTGGATTGTTTATCTTCCTTTTGTTAAGTTGTATGAGTTCCCTGTAAATGCTAGAGATTAAACCCTTATCGGAGATAACATTGGCAAATATGTTCTCCCATGCAGTGGGCTTTCTTCTTGTTTTGTGAATGGTTTCTTTTGCTGTGCAGAAGCTTTTTATTTTGTTGTAGTCCCACTTGTTCATTTTCTCCCTTGTTTCCATTGCTCTAAGAGCTGTATCAGTAAAGATATTGCTATGACAAATGTATGCTATTTTGCTGCCAATGGCTTCTTCTAAGATTGTTATGGTTTCCCATCTTATGTTTAAGTCCTTTATCCATTTTGAGTTTATTTTTGTGTATGGTGTAAATTGGTGGTCTAGTTTCATTTTTTTTTGCATGTATCTGTCCAATTTTCCCAACACCATTTATTGAAGAGACTGTCTTGACTCCATTGTATGCTCTTGCCTCCTTTGTCAAATATTAAGTGAGTATAACAGCTTGAGTTGATTTCTGGGTTCTCTGTTCTATTCCATTGGTCTATATGTCTGTTCTTGTGCCAGTACCAGGCAGTTTAGAGAACACTGGTTTTGTAATATAGCTTGATATCTGGCATTGTGATCCCTCCAGTAATCCCACTTCTAGGAATATATCCCAAGAAAACAGAAACACCAATCAGAAAGGACATATGCACCTCTATGTTCATAGCAGCACAATTTACAATAGCTAAGATCTGGAAACAGCCTAAGTGCCCATCAGCAGATGAGTGGATTAGAAAACTGTGTTACATCTACACAATAGGATACTATGCTTCTGTAAAAAAAGAAGAAACTCTTACCATTTGCAACAACATGGATGGAACTGGACAACATTATGCTACATGAAATAAGCCAGTCAGAGAAAGATAAAATATCACATGATCTTACTCATTTGTGGAATATAATGAACAACATAAATGATGAATAAAAACAGAACCAGAGTCATTGAAGCATTGAACAGGCTGTCCAACCTATGAGGGAAGGCGGGGCTAAAAGATCAACCAAAGAATTTGTATGCATGCATATGAGCATAACCAATGGACACAGATAGGGGGGTGAGGGAATGTGCTGGGGGCTGGGGGTGGCCAGGGAGAGGTCAATGAGGAAAAAAGGAGACTTACATAATACATTAAACAATAAAGAACTTAAATTAAAAAAAGAAATAAAGAAAAGACACCTATAGAAAAGAGAGAGAGAGAGAGAGAGGAGAGAGAGAGAATGAGAGAGAGAGAGAGAAGATCTCTGTTCCCAAAATACTCACAGTCAATATGCTACTCTTTCTTGCTTGGCATAGATTCAAAACCACTCGTCTATGAAGGCAGAACAGGCAATTTTTATTCTTATCTGCCTGTGCTTAATCTCACTGATTTGATTTATTATTTTTATAAATTCTCAGAGTTAAAACACCATTGTATCTAGGACTTTAAAATATTTTCTATTCTGGTATTAAGGAAGTAGACCACCTTTATTGGGATTGGAAGTGAAGTGCTCATAGGCAATCGTTTACTAAAAGAATGCCAGGTGGAAAGCTTTTGCTTTCATTGAATTCTGTGTAAGTATGGCTCCTTCCAGCCAGTGAATGGTATTAGATCTTTGACACCATTGCATATCTGGTACAGCTTTTGATGTAGTGATAATAAAATTAAATGTGCATTATATTAAAAAAATGAGATGAAGCAAATCTGAAGGTACAGGGCTCCAGCTATACTTAAGGAATCACGTCCCCTGATTTCAGCAGGCATTGACCAGTAATAATTGATAATCTACTTGCTGCAGGCCTTTAATACATACTGAGTTTTACTGGTGAAGGGCATAAATCCTACTTATATGTATTCAATTACTAATACTCTAATTACAATATATTTCCATATTTTCCATAAGCCTAACTATTCTATTTTAGTAGGAGCCAATACAAGACACTCAGAACAAATAGGAATATACTAGTAGTTGCAGTTAATCAGCCTCAGAGATGCCCTACTAGCTTGAATATTTAAAACACCAAGGCCCATGATATACCAACAGTTAAATATAAGTAATACTAATTGCACACACTGGTGGATTCTTAAATATATTTTCTCCTCATTTTGACTAGTGAATTTGTAAATACATTTGTATTTATTAGCCTTAAGAGAGTTGAATGTGATAGTTAATATAAAAACATATATAGTTAGAAAAGTGTTGCCATTTACAAATAAGGACATATGGTTTATTAAAGAATAAGCAGTTTGGTTTTTTTTCAATCTGGTCTACTGGCATTAGAGAGACAGTTTTTTCTCAGCCTTACATATATCTTATAAAATTAAAATTGTTCCACAAATGCACAGAAATTTGGTGTTTGTGCATAGACAGTTTATATTAGAAAATTATTTTATTCTATGTTTAAATACCTTGAGTATTTCATATTCCCAATTAACCCTGTGTTTTGGGGACATATTTATCACCATTGTTAGGTGACCTACAATTAGTTTCAACCTGTGATACCTGGAGAATTTGATAACACAAAGAAGTTTGGGAATGATATTTTGGAAGGAAAGAAAAAGGGGAAGATTGTAAATGTGGCTTTACTGTATATCCTAAATCTGGCTGGAAGGCCAGCTTTTGAACAAGCTGTTATTTTCCACATGGGAGTAGCATTGCTACAGTAAAATGCCAGATTTCATCCATCATAATGTCATGGCTCATATTAAAATGTCTTCAGGGACCAAAGGGAGGGATGAGCGAAAGACATCAAATCAATTTTCAGGCAATTGCTATGGTTTTCAGAAACTAAGCCCTATGTGATAGTGTTATGGCTGCACAAAGGGAGGTTATAAATAAGGTCCATACATCAAGGGAGGAAGTAATTTAGAAAAAGAAAGCTGATTTGACTTTTGTGTGAGTCTGAACATATGGTTAGGGCACAGCTGGGTTATCATTCTATACATTCTTACAAGAGAATAGAACCAAATCAACACTTCAGAGAAATCAGCTAATTTCCAGACTGGAGACCATATATCCTTTGAATCAGTTGATTAGGACTCAAGGTTATTCTGCATGTGTTTAAGTTATTATTTAATTACAAGAAAATCTAGTCAAGCATTGTTATTTTGTGACTTTTTTAGCCAAGAACTAACCTCTTCTATATGAAGGCATCTTTTTAATATTTTTATTCTTTATTGATTTCAGAGAGGAAGGAAGAGGGAGAGAGAGATAGAAACATCAATGATGAGAAAGAATCATTGATCAGCTGCCTCCTGCATACCCCACACTTGGAATTGAGCCCACAACCCAGGCATGTGCCCTGACCAGGAATTGAACTGTGACCTCCTGGTTCATAGATCAATGCTCAACCACTGAGCTATGCTGGCCAGGCATGGAGGCATCTTTTCCTTGGATGTTGGAGAAGAAGAATTGGCTCAATTAAGAGACCTGCAATGCACATAGCCTTTCATACATAAAATTTCTTCTTCTATTTTGAGCAATTTATTGTTAAATTGACATAAAGTGCTGCATCCTTATTTGTCAATAGTGCCTCTACTCTGTGAACAACTTGTCATTCAAGAATTTAATCATCACCAAATAACCCTTGCATGGGAACACTGGGAAGGGGTGGAGGCGGGAGAGAGAACCTGGTGGCATTTCAATGTCCTAACTGGAAAAAAAAAGATATAAATAATGTTACATGATCTTTCTACCAGAATAAAAATTGAAATCTAAGTATTTGCAGCACTGCCATTTCCTATTGAGACATGAATTATGAAAATAGAGAAGATATCTTTCTTATAAGCTGTAGAATTACAGTAAATCAACATACACAACAAAAATACTTTCATCAATGCTCCTAATGTATAATTTTTGCCGTGTAATTTGAGGAAATGAAACTTTGCAGCAGTACTAGACTCCAAATGCTCCAATTGTTACATGTTGGAAGAAGTGTCTCAGTGTCCTGACTATCACAGTAAGTTAGCACATATCCCCACCCCAATGAAAGAGTGACTGTGGACACATGTTGATGATGTGTTAGTGGGTTTGCAATACCACATACAATTATGGAAGAGAGAGGCTAACAACATAATATACTTTTTAAAACTAAATGTGCAGTGATGATTAATAACGAGCCTAATTTGGGGGAGTGACAAACTACTCAAAGATTGAGGAAATGAGCAGCCTCAAAATTTTGCTGTAAGCAGCTCAGTTGGAAATAGTCTAATATTCATCTGTTATAAAAATAATTTTCTTTTGAATTTTCAGTTATGCTTTGTTCACATGCAAATTAGGAATTTCATAGATTCTTAGAGGTCAAAATTAGTTAAGAAAGCCCAAATAACTTTGAGTCAATGTAGATGTCTTATTTAACTGGATATAAACAAGGTTCTATTATTTACCAAAAATGAGTATTTGATGCACCATTAACATTAAAGTTGTTTTTGCTGTGTTTAATTTTGTAGTCATTTCATTTTCAACTTTAGTAGATTGATGCGATATAATTTTAGTCTTGTGTTTAACAGAATAAATTCATTCAAAACATAATACATGTGTTTATTAACAACATAACACACTGAATGAGCTACTCACTGGTTTAGGAAAATGAGTTATAGGAAGTAACAGAGCTATTTTCTAGAAGATTCTTATAAAATTCTCTGATCAGAGTTAAAGTAAAACAACAAGGGCCTAATTATTGATGTATAATTTTATTAGAATATTCATTCTTAGTTTTCTATAGGAATCAAGAAATTCATAGATTATTAGAGAGCTACCATCATCTTACACATTCATCATCGCCTTAGTTTTAAAACAATGAAGGAAACATTAAATCAAGAATCATTTCAGGATAATGTTTCGTATGTACTTGCTTTCCAAAAATGATGAGACTTCATGTAAGTGAAAATATTATTTCTGTTGTTATATTATATCACTATTTTATTGTTTTTAATTAATAATGTATGCATATTATATATTTATTTTCAAATCTCATGATTCATTTATTTAGCAAACAATTATTGAGAGTTTGCTGTGCAAGATACTATAATATGTGCTGGGGTTACCATAAGAATAAGGAATATTATTATTATTACCATTATAATTTATTGAAAATAACAAGTACTTTACATACCAAATTCAGTTAATGTTTATAACAGCACTATGGGTTAGTAACTATTATTATCCCCATATGAAAGTAAACTTTTAAGAGCTTAGAGGGCCATGCCTAAGGTCACAAGGACTATAAACCCAGGACTTCCTGACACTGAATACTTGGCCATCCCAGCTGTTAGGAGCCATGTGTAATGAGATAAGGGTGATAAAAAGACTGTATAATTCAAACTGGAGCATCTCAGTGAAAAAAAAGGCACATTGAACATGTCACTAACCTTTATGGAAGTTTTCATAACTATCATGGACATATTTTTGAGAAAACTTCATACATCTTTCTATGTTTCTTTTATCTCTTCATTGTTGAGAAGAATGTTGAATGGTGAGCTCAAATTTCTCAAGTGTCTTTTTTTATGATAGATAAAGAATAGTCATAATTGCTGGCATAAGAATGATTCGCCTGTAATAGTCCCATTTCAGTTTCAAGACTCTTATATCTTTATGCTTATTAAGTAGTATGTGAAAGATACCCACCTGTGTGGAAACATGCTGGGTCTTGCATAATCCAAATTATACCAGAACATGGTTTGCTGCCCATTATTAGCTTTAATAAGCATGCATTCCATTGAACAGTAATATGGCCGTTAGAATAAAGAATGTTGAATTGGGAATCAAAAACAAATGAAATGATGACAATTGCCCAAAGCATGGACTGAATCGAACATTGTGTTACTCTTTGATGAAATAAAATCAAGGTAGGTGGTTTGTTTATTTTAATGATTTGGGTTGTGTGAGAAGGTAGCAAGGTTTAAAGGGCAAAGAATTTAAAGTTAAATTATCTGGTTTGGATTTTAACTACATTGTTGGTTACTTAGGTAATCTTGACAAATTGCTTGTCACTCTAACCTCAAATTCTTTAATATGTCAAATAGGAAAAAATCTCTCTTTCATTATTACTGTGAGAATTAAATGAAATAATGTACATAAACCCTTTAGATGAGTGTCTGGAATTCAGTAAACACTTGAAAAATAGGGGGGGGGGGCACTTCGCTATCATGGATCAGCAATGTAAATGAAAAGTTATAATATCTAGATTTAACCTGGGTGTATATGCTTAAAATGATGGCTCTGCACCTGAGAAGCAGGAAACATACTTTGGGCAGTAAAAGGAATGGGAAGAATGGGTTCAGGCTTTCATGATATAGCATTGATGCCAGTGAAGAACTAGAAAATTAAATGTCTTACTCCTCTGAAAATGTTCTTATCTCTATTTTCCTTTTTTTAGTCTCATCTGTACTATTTTTTTCATTGGTGTTTCCTTCTCTACTCCCATTCTTCTCTCATTTCTGGTTTCTCTGCTTTTCCGTTACTTCTTGCACCTTCTCTCCTTTTTCATCTGTTTCCTTTTCTGACTATTTTTAACTATTAATACACTCTTCTTTTATTTTCATCCTATTTTTTATTTCCTTTCTTGTTTTTTCTTCCCTCTCTCTCCTCTCTATTCTTGCTTTATCCTACTTTAATATTATGCTTTATCTAACCCCTTTATTATTTCCATATATTCATACATGTAGCCAATCATATAAGTACTTTGCTACTCTGGGAAAAGGGTAATATTTTTGAAATATTAGCTATGCATTAACATCAACGTTTCCCTTCATTCACTTGTATCCCAAGGGTTTGCTTCCCTCTTAGGCAATAGAATGAAAGAGCCACAAAAGTGACACATTTTTAAGTTTTAGGTTCAAAACTTACATTTAAAAGTAAAAGAGGGAGGAGTTAAAATATATAACCTTTGAGTTCTATACAAGAAATTCTGTGCTGGGGTGAGAAGAGTAGTAGAGAATAAGCAAGAAAGTGGGAAGCTAGTATGAATGATAAAGGGAATTCTTTCATTTCTTCACCTTTTTGGTCTAGGAGGAAACTGAAAAGGATGATAGATGTTCTTTAAAATATGCACCACCATGAGTAGAAGTAATTATATTTATTCCCTACTTGGAAATGTGGGAAATATCCACTTTTTCCATGTGTCCTACACCATAATAGAATGACTCATAGTAGGAAATCAATCACTACCTTGATTTCAGAAAGGTACTGAGAAGCCTCATCACACCAGTGTAGTATTGTCGAGCAGGTAAACACTACTACCATAATGACAAGGAAGATAGATAGATAGGAAGAAAGCACAAGATAGCCATGGTTTCAGAGGGTTGTCAAGACTGCAAAGAGAGGGTAGGCTGTCCATTCAGTGGGCATTGCAGAATTTGGAAATATTAGACACTGTTGATATGGGTGCTAATGAACAAAGACCATAATGGAATAAATTATACATCTCAGTGAAAGCTAATATAGGATGGATCAAGGTCAAGCAGTGCTGTTAGTTTTTCCCCCGTGAATTTCTTCACACTGCATAAATCCCTGAGGTTAGAATGAATCCCAAGGAGAAATAGATATGGGGAGAACATTGCTGAATCTGACAGAGCATACCAAGAAGTACTGAGAGTAAGCTATAGCAGTGAAGTTGAAATGGAGACTCTAAATGGAAATTAATGCAGGTGGAGTCACACCAAGATGTGTGCTTTTAGAAAAGCAAGACAGCTACATCACAGTTTCCTGTTCTCTTGTGCCTATGTTCATCACAATAATGACAGCACTTATGTGCTATCTCATTTTGATAGTATTATAAACATATGTAATGTGCTGATTTTCAGATAGATAAACCCAATTAATAATCCTATTTTTCTTTTTTAAATCAAATTATTGGAGTAACATTAGTTAATAACATAAGTTCCAGGTGTGTGATTCTGTAATACATCATTTGTTAACTTTCACTTGTACAATTCTATAATATATCATCAGTGTCTACTTAAGTAGCCCTAAACTTTGTGATGTTCACAAATGTTTACAATAGAAATCAGAATTATACCCAGATCACAATTTTTCATGCAATTCCCTTATTTGAGAAAGTGGACACCATTAATATTATAGCAGGACTAGAGTACCATTCTAGACACACCAGGATATATGTCTATTCTATTCTTAAGAAACATTTACACCATAAGGAATGTATAGTGATGGTTTAGACACAAAAAGAAATAATTGTTGGTATTAAGGAATGACCAACATTTTCGATAGAAAATTAAAAATATTTGAATATTGTTTATACAAAAGCATTTTTTCGGCATCTTGCCATTTATTATTTTACTAGAGGCCTGATGCACGGAATTCATGCAAAGTGCTCAGCCCTCACAGCCCCACTCCCCAACCACTGGTCATTCCAGAAGGTCGTCCCGGAAGGTCTTTCCTCCTTCCAGCCTCACAGCCCCACTCCCCAACCACTGGTCATTCCAGAGGGTCATCCCGGAAGGTGGTCCCGGAAGGTCTTTCCACCTTCCAATCTAATTAACATATTAGCTTTATTTATATAGGAAGAGTATAATATTTAAGTTCAAATACCTTAAATAAGTTAACTTAAATTTTAGGATAGGATTGCTTAAATGTGGGTGGGGGAGGGGGGAGCCTTTTTCAGCAGGAGGAGATGCCCTTGGCAGACAAAAATACATAATCCCTATGTCTGGACTGATAGCCAGCCATATGCACTATACTGCCAAACTGGTCATAAAATTGAACTGATTTCTTACACCTTACACCAAACAGCTGTTGCCCTTAAAACCCCTCCTCAGCCCTCACCTTAGGTTCTGCCTTTGCAGTTCACCCAGATTAGGTTCTGATTGGTCAGTTTATATGCCAGTCAGCATCAAAATCTCCACCTCCTAGACAGCCATTGGCTCCTCGAGGTTCACCCAGATTTGGTTCTGTTTGGTCAATTTCTATGCCAGTCAGCAACTCTGGGCCTACCTCCAGGCCTAATCAGAGAGGCGGGGCTGATCAACAGCTACTGCAGTCTGCTGGCAAGTGGGCTGAACTCATCTCTCTCTGAGAGAGAGGCGCGGTTGCTGGCGAGGCCCAGAGAGAGAGAAGCAGGATCAGACCCTGCTTCTCTCTCTCTCCGAGCCTCACCAGCAGCTGTGGTAGCCACTGATCAGCCCCACCTCTCTCGCTCCCTGAGAGGTCAGCAGTTCAGCTGGCTTTCCAGTCCCTGCCCATCAGAGCCTGCTGTGCGTGCAGCCTGTTGTTCGGTGGAGCCTTTGGTCATTTTGGATAGTATGGACTCTGGGTTTTTATATATTAGGATGCCTGTGAAATTTGTTAGTTTTAAAATAAAGTTTTATATTGTTATTTTTATCTGTAAGGGTTATTTGAAATTCAATACAACATTTAAGTCTTTGATTTTTATAGATTTTTATTTAAAGTCAAAGAAACATTTATTTCAGCTTTAAATCAAGTCAATGATTGAAACTATTGTACAGGGATGGTAGGAGATTTAAATCTTCTTTATACTGAATTGCAGATGACCATAATTTTTATTTACACATTGTGACAATGTCATATTTTAAGATCTTGACTAATATTATCCCATCTATATTTATGTTCCAGTAATAGAAAAGATTGATTTGTGTAGTATTTGAATGCTTTTTTCATAATTATTATCAAGATATTGATTGCTGTGATAAGCATTTTAGGGAGGAAGGTATTTTATCACATTGATTGTAGCAGCTTCTCTCACTTTACTGAAAGGCAGGCTTACCAGCACTGGGATGTGTTTTATAATATAACCTTCTTAATTACAGATAAGCAAGAAAATACATGTTTCACATTCTCTGCAGAAATCTCAAATGTCTATTTAATATAGATAATGTATAGCGAATGCTTTCTAGGTATTGTGTTATCATAAGGAGTGGCATACCAGACATGGTTTGGAAAGAGAGGAACAATGGTTTCTTTTGCTTATTGGTCATTGTCTTAAAAGCTGAAGTTTGGCCCTGGCCAGTGTGGCTCAGTTGGTTCGGTGTCATACTGTGCACCAAAAGCTTGCCAGTACCATTCCTGGTCAGGGCACATGCACAGTTGCAGACTCACTCCCTAGCAGGGGGCATGTAGGAGGCAGCTGATCAATGTTACACTCTCACATCAATGTCTCTCTCTCTCTCTCTCTCTCTCTCTCTCTCTCTCTCTCTCTTTCTCTCTCCTCTCCCCCCTCCCTTTCTCTTTCTCTAAAAATCAATATTTAAAAATAAAAAAGCTGATGTTTATAGGTGGGAACAAATGTGAAGTATCAAAGTAGGATCACATTGAGAAATCTTACTAGGGTTTTCATTTCAAAATCACAGACTCCCTTCCTTCCCCCTCCCCCTCCAGAATCATACAAAGTCATTGCGTTCTCCTCAGGTTAATGGCTCCTCTATTCTCTGCCCTTCCCAGCAGCACCCACATGGTGGCCTGCTCTTTGCCAGCAGTTAGCTCTTACCATTCATATTATTAGCAAAGTTATTTTAGTTATATTCTGATTGCACTCTTTTCTCTCTGCATGCTCTTTCCACCTAATTGCCCATTTATTTACCCTTCAAAGGCTTCTTTATGCACTCTGGAGGCCTATACTTGACTGTCCAGTGTGGAATAATTTATTTGCCTTATCTGGTTATCATGATCATGACTTAGAGTGCAAGGCAGAGTGTAGCACTGAGGCTTTTACCATAAAGCTCTTAGAAGCATGCAAGTGGGTTAAAAATAAACAATTAACCTAAAAACGTGTTGGCTTACAATATTTTTAATTTTGAGCAGCCAAGTCTGATCCTGCAACTCTTGGGATTAGAAAATTTCGAATACTGAATGTGGTTTCTGAGCCTATTGATTTTCTACTCCTTCTACCCTCCCAATCCTATGAAATTCTGTTTTCATTGACTGAGCTCTTTGCTCCCTATCATGTTCTTTTCAATATCTATAGAAGAAAGCAGATGAATTTAGCCTGGATGAATATTGATTTGAAGTTTGATTCAAAACAAACTTTACACTTAGTTTTCCAAGAATACTATTATATGTTAAAAGACTAAGTTATCACTAGAATATAAGTTCCATGAAGTCTGGGCTTTTTGACTCATTTATTCACTTGCCTGTCTTGGTAACCAGAATCCTGCCTGCCACAGAGTAGTTGCTCAGTAGAAATTTGTTCAACAAATGAATCATTCTTGATCTGCCTGACTGAAACCATATAAATTGCACACATACATTTCAGTTTATCATGCCCTTCAAAGTAGCATTAAGTAGCTATCTACACAAAGCTCTGTTTTGGAAATAATAAAAACTACCCCTAGTTATTTTCTGTGTATTATCTGTTTGCCATGTAAAACATACAGTCATATCAAGAATGAATGGAAAGTAAAAAGCACTGAAGAAATAGAGTATTTTATAGGAATTTGGTAAAAATAGTATTTACAAATGTAAAGGTAAATTTCGTACCGTAACATAGGCATACGCGCCTATATACACACAGGAAAGGTGAATATGTTCACCCATTCTCTGCACTGCCTGAGACCCACTGAGCATGGATGACAGGCCTTTGAGTAGGATAAGGAAATCTGATGGGGAACTAAACTCTTCTTTACCATTCACAGCTTATCTCAGAGCTTAAAAAAGCCACACTTGTGTACATATATTTCTAGTGGTTGAATGGAATGGGGAAAAATAGACTTCAGTACATTCAATTGTACTTTCTAGGCAAAATTTTCAGAAACTAGCCTAATATATTTGTCTGGTAGGGAAAGAGAAAGTAAGCTAACCAGGAGAACAGAAGAACACCGGATAGCAGAATGGCAACAGTGGGCTTGGGGGATAGGAGTTGATGGGAGCAATTGTGAGAGCACTCCAGGAGCACCCAGCCACCTCATTTATGACAGTAAGAGGATTTGAGGCGACCACAGCACTTTTCTGAATTGCCTGAATGTTACTAATGTGGATGATATTAGCTCTGTCTTATGAAAGGCTGACTCTTATAATTAGCTCTTCATTTTGAATTTTGAGGAGCTGTGTGCTTAATAAATCTTATCTCCACTACCAAGGTCTCTGCTTGAGCTGGAAAACTTTGCCCGGAGGACCTTCAGAGAGCAGATCATGACTCAGTCTATCGAAAAAATGTGCCAGGATCTTGGTAGAGGGTACTGGGAAGTAGTGACATATTTCAAATACATGGCATTAATCTCTTATTAAATTATCTGTTGCCAGTATGTTAGGATTTATTCGTTCCTTTTAAATAATGCACTATGAGTTTTAAAAGACTCAGTGATAACTGTATTAGCAAGAAGGTATATTTATTTTTACACAACAGGTGTGTGTCTTTTTTTTAAAAAAGGCACAACTAAAGAGATTATTTTAGCATAATAACAATTGAAAAATGAAACTGGAAGTACATCCTATTGTGAAGAAAAGACCCCTGTAATGAAAACAAGCTCCCCGGAGACACTTACTAGAGTATTGATCCAAAAAGCATTTACTAGCCCAGTGGTTTACAACCCAGTTGCAAGGAGCTTTTTAAAAATTCTTCTATATCTCACCCCAGGCCAATTAACCTAGACTCTCCTGGTGTGGAGACCCAAAATAGTATCTTTAGAAACTCCTCAGTAGTTCTCATGTGCAGCCTGAGCAGAAAATTGATCAGATCTTTTTCTGATATAAAACTTGCAAAGGAAGAGTATTCCCAAAGTTTGTGGAGCAGTTGTCTGCATTTGGGAATACACGCTCGCAAATGAACGATGTTGTGTACTATGGTTAATTCCCCAGGCTTTTTCATAAAAGCCTAATTACGCCCAGTGTGTCTGAGGCTTAGTACTCTGCTAATGGAATTTTAGAACGGAATCAACATGTATACTAATGTTCCTGCAAAAATAGGCTCTGAATTCTAAGAGGTTGGGAAAGAATAAAAAACAGTTCACTGCCTGCAGCCCAGGCAAGGAGCCCCACTTGGCTTCCCTCCTCTAACCCCTTCCATCACCTGTCTGCCCTTATATCTTCCAGTTGTGAGGAGATTTGAGGACCCCAACAGTTTGTCTCTCCTGTCCCTGCTTTTCCTCTGCCAGGTAAAAGTTAACCTGCAAGCTGCAAGCTTCCCTCCCAAGGCCACAGCAGTGCTTCTTCTGGCCAGGACTTCTTTCCTTCTTGGCAAACATATAGAGGACCAAATACCCGTGTGTGTGTGTGTGTGTGTGTGTGTGTGTGTGTGTGTGTGTGTGTGTAGCTATTTGTTTTTTCCTCCTCTACACTTTCTTGCAGCCTTTTTTTTTAAGTGATGAAGTTGTTTTCTGCTAACAATGGGAAACAGACAAGGGACAAAAATGATTTCTTTCCTATGTTCCTTCTTCCCCATAACATTTTTACACAGATCTCATCAGTAAAACACCCATACATATAATTGCCACACTGGCCCAGCAGTCCAGGTGTGGGGTGACAGTCAACAATGAGATGGGGTGAGTGGATGGGGAAGTATGGGAGGAAGAAGACCCTACTCAACAGTAGTCGGAGTAAATAAAAATGAAAAAGAAAATGTCCAGAGGAGTTATGAGAGACAAAAAAGAGAATTTTTATAGTCATTGAGTCACCTAGATCCATTAGTTATTTTAAAGGAGGGGGTTTTATTCAGTAATGAGTAAAATGGATTAGAAAAATCAAAGTGAACACTGTTCATAGAACCTGGATGTTAAAAAGTGAATGTACACCACTAACCTCTATTCAAAAATACTACATATTATTCAGATGAGTTGCTTTTGCTTTCTGTTATTCAGATGTCTCCTCATACTCATTTTCAATGTGCTAATGGTTGGCATCTAGGTAGTCAAACCAAGATGGCAGTGTCTGGTGACCCCAACTCAACTAGGAGACAGTCCATTTCTACTTATGTGAACGCCTGCCCTTGGACAATTCTACTCCTTTCTACATACCAAAGATGAAAAAATAGAGTTAGGAAAATCAGTAAAATTTCAATCTCATGGCTTATTGATTTTGTGGATTTACTTATTTGTCCCTCTGGGAATTTCATTCATATGCCAATTGGCACAATTACGTATCCAACCATCTGTACCAGGATTTGGAATGCTTTTCGTTTTTGAATGGACTGGCAATATGTCCAATCTGATTGATCTTGTCATTATTTTCTTTCAGTTGGAATTTATGATCTAATGATCAATTTGATCCCTAAAGAACATTAAAAATTGAACTGATTTACTTTTTTTTGGTCCAATTTTGTCACAATAATCCAACTATTTCCAAGATATCTGACAACCAAATCAAGTGTTTTGGCCAGCACAAAATTAATTATTAATATTAGACTGACTAGATACTATTATTTAATATGATACATAACCTGTCTTAAAAACCAAGAGTTTTCATACTATTATATCAATTTATTAGATTTAAAAATGTGTCAAATGAATACAAATATCCAAATAGAAAAGATGTACAATATTAATTTAAAAATAGATATTCAGCCCATCCTAGTGGCTAGGCACTTTAAACTGTATAGATGTTTTATTTCACCTTCATGGTAAATCCTTGAAGTGTAGTTAAAAAAATTGCTAAAAAATAGTAATTAAGAAAGGGCTGGTATGTTTATACATACACACATGAGTTTGAGGTAATGCAGAGTGAATATAGGGAGGCCATTTGGGAAGACTGTGGCACTAGTTACCTACACTAGGGCAAGGAAAATGCTGGAGAGTAATGACTGATTTGAGAGGATTTTAGAAGGGAAAATGGATAGGACTTATACTATATTTGTTATTGGGGTAAGGGAAATAATTAAACTAGCATTATTGTGTCTCATGTACAAAGATTGATAGCAGTTCCATTCAGATATGGGGATTTCTTAAAGAGAATCTGATTGTGACCAGTTTGAAATGGGTGATTCAGAAAGTGAAAATGTGCCTCATTTTTAGATATGCTGAGTTTGAAGTCCTTTTTAAGAAGCCAAGAGCACCACAACTGCATTGTTGGGCATATAGTCTAAGCTTCAATGAGAAGTTGTGATGGAGATTATAAATATGCAAGTTATCTGGGTACTGATAGTAATTAAAGTGAAGGGAGTGAAAAATAACCTCTACAGATGAAGAGTGAAATGAGAAGGTAAGAGGGCCAAGCACATGGCTGGGAGGGTGCAACCATGTGATGTTAGGTGGTAACGATAAAACTGAACAAAGGCAAGAGAATGAGTGGCCATCATGGTAGGAGGTACCAAGAGTGAACTGTAATGTAAAGTGTGGATTTCAGGTGATTATGGTGTATCAATGTAGGGTCATCAATTGTGCTTGCTACTCTGGTGGGGAATGCTGATAAGGAAGGAGGAGAAGAGTAGGGGAGATGAGGCACAGGTAATATGTGAGAAATCTCTGTCTTCCCCTCAATTTTGCTGTTAACCTTAAACTGCTCTAAAACTGAAAGTTTTAATAATAATAACTTTTTAAATATTGGAGGAGACCAAAAATATATTGGATTAAATAGCTAACATAACAGAGTGGTTTTCAAGAAAGAGGTCATAGTGTCAGCTACTAGTGAGAAATCAGATAAACTGAGGACTAAAAATTGCCTGTTGAATGGACTGATATGATCAGGTGGAAAAAAATTGGAAATGATGAAGAATATAGGATTAAATATATATGTACTCAGTATCATGTTTTCCTAAACTGTTTTACAATACACTTGTGAAGATATTTCCATGTTGTTAAACATTTTTCTAGTGCAGTGCTACCATAGATTATTAAATGCATTTTATGTTGTTGGCCATTATAAACAGTTCTATAAGGATCACCCTTATAACTCTGTCTTTATGAATATAATTATGCCCCTGGGCTATATTTCTACGAGTGTAATTGCTACGTTAAAAGTTGTTCTATTTTTTAAATATGGAGAGTCATAATCACTGGAATGTTATTTCCAAACCATCTGAAATTAAGGCTTCATAGTCTCCTAATGTCTTTCCTTTGAGGAATGAAATAAGTCTAAGTTCTTGTTTTCCCTTTGATTACCCATATTGAGGTTGGTCCATACATGCATCTGAGACTATTTTAAGTTGAATCACAATCTAAAACCCTTTCTTTCAGAAAACAATAACATGTTAATATTTAGTTGGTACTTACTATGTTGCAGGAAATCTTTTATGGGGATAGGTATAGATAGATAAATAGATAAAAATAAATAATACATGGTAGATAGATACTCATTTAATTCCCTTTTTCATTTTATTATTTCTCTAGATATTAAGCATAGTAGAGTTAGACTATTTTTGCACAGTAGGTTGAGTGAATTCTCACGTTCAATTCCAAGGAAAAAAAAATTAGAGGATATAGACCCAAGTAATGGTGACATTTTATAAGGTGGAACATAGAATTAAGTTAGGGTTGGGGAAGAGCAGTAGACCAGCCTGTGTTCTCTATGGACATCCTAAGGTCAGAGAATTATTTGTATAAAATTTTGTATTCTATCATATGTTTCCAAAGTAATATCCTTTTTAATCTTTAAAAAATAAACTATTGAAAAACAGGTTATGTTTTCTACTAAGAATAAGGAGAAGGAATCAGAAGAGGAGAAGAAGGAGAAGGTAGGGAAGAGGAAATGAAGTTGAAGGGAAAGGGGAATTGCTTTACTTGAAATATAGTAATTATAAAGTTAAAAAATTGAAATGGTATAAGGGATTGAGCAGCATTCTCCAACAAAGAGAAGTGGCTTAGAGTATGAGAGTTTCTTCTGAAAGATCTTATTTCTTTTCCTTGGTGGAGACCAAAGTTGAAAAGCAAACATATAGATGGCTTTCACTTTTATATCTGCATCCACATCTTTGCATATGGGAAGTTACAATATTAGTGAGAGAGCCATTAGAAGAGCAAAGCAAATAGACCTTTTGGGTGCTATGGAAATAGGTACTAGCAGCTTTTTGCCAACCACTTAAAAAATAGAAGATATTTCTAATACAGTTTGTCTAAAATAAAAATTGAGAAAACTTATTTTAAATACCACCATAACAAATTAGATTTTAAGGTCTTTATGATAATTATAGGCAAGTGATTCTGAGATTAACTTCTGAGAGTTACATCTAGTTGATTCATGGTAAAAGGCAGTATTTCTTGGTATACATCTCATTTTGGTATTATCAAAACTATCTCAGACACATATTCATATCTCTTATCTTTACTTCTTAGGTTTCAAAGTCAGAAATGAAGTAATGATCATTCTGGACTTTGTTTAACTGCTTTATTTGCTTTCATATAGTCCTAAAGAATGCTATTTTCTTTGTCCCAGGTTTCTGTGTTGGTTAATTATGCTCTTTACTTCTTAGGTTTCAAAGTCAGAAATGAAGTAAATGATCATTCTAAACTTTGTTTAACTGCTTTATTTGCTTTTATATAGTCCTAGAGAATGCTATTTTTTTTTTTTGTCTCAGGTTTCTGTGTTGGTTAATTATGTTTCCCATAGTTGCTTTCCTCTATAGGAAATTAGATGTAACACTTAGTAGACATAGAAAATATAGGAGACCACTAGTTGAGATAATTTTTACTTGTGTGTTAAGTGAAGGATTTTGATTAGATGTTTTAATATCTCTTCTAGCTTGAAAATGATATGATTCTTATTTTTATCACTTTGCACTCTTTATTTTTTTAAGTATTGCTTTAACACTCTTATGATAAAAGTGTTTTGCATATTGTTCCCAGTGTAGAATTTTAGCTTATTCACACCCCATTTAGACCTCTTAAGGCTTGACTGACCTGCAATGGAATAGTATTTCAGGTATGAATCATTCAGTAACAGAAATTAGAATGTGGTTTCTAAATCTTATATGTATATATATCCTATATAATAAAAAGGCTCATATGCAAATTTACCAAACAGCGGAACAACTGTTCACTATGATGCACACTAACCACCAGGGGGCAAATGTTCAATACTGAGGGACGCCCCCCCCACCCCCCCCCCCGCCAAGTGTACGAATTTTGTGCACTGGGCCTCTGGTCTTTATATATTAATACTAACATTACAAAGAAATGTGTGATTACTGCATTTCCATAGCTCAAAATCAGCCCGATCATAATTGTTAATACTTATTTGTATGTTGATAATATTATAAAGACATTTGATTTATATTTTGCATTTCATTAAAAGGACAAATTTACTGTGGTTTAAATCTCCATTTTTGGTTTGAAATAAAAATAAATTGCTTGTCTTTCATCTCTACATTCATCCTGTGAACATTTGCTGTCAGGGAGTGACTTTCTTACACAGTGATTGTGTTGGTTTGCTTCCAAATTGTGCTTCTGTGAAACTGAATTTGGTTTCATAATTTCAAACAGAATAGAAATAAGATGAATCTTATCTTATCTATCCTGAGAAAACTAAATTTCTTAATCCTCTGTGCCACAGAGTTAAATCAAAAGATTCAGACTTTGAGAAATTGTAATTCTAGTATCTGGGAACATATTGTTTCTGATTTCCTTTTTCCTTCTCTGCTATGTTACTGACATTTTAAATGACCTGAAGTAAGTAATGTAAATGCACCACTTCCCTTTAGTAAGTATTACTATGGAGCCTCACTGGGATTTGTATGAGTTGTTAATTTTTTGAGAGGCTGTACATAAAGGGTGCTTTAAAATTACATTTTATTATATATCAAATCTGAAAAAAAATTAAGAGTTGAAACATAGATATTTCACTGTATTATTATATAAACCATGATTTTTTTCTCACTTCCTTCTCTTCTACCACGTCATTTTGCCTTCATGTACCATCTTAGAGGAAAGCATCAGCCCTGTGAAAAGTATAAAGTATGCCACCAGCAAAAAACTTTCTTAGTATTATTCATTCCTGACTACAGAATCATTATTAAGCAAAAGCTAATAATTTTAGAAATTAAACTAGTGATCCTGGGAGAGGTTCTCCATTAAAGAAGCCTCTTGCCGTGATATTTCCTTTGGAAAATCACACCTGTAGAGAGGATGGTGGTATCACTTATATAACAAATACCTGGCTTTAGTGGTCAACTTTGGTAAATCATAAGCTTCTTAGGATGTATGGTTTTGTTAATGATATGAGCCAAAGTTGAATGGCACTGGAATCTGTGTCCTTCTTAGTCGTGTGGCGGGTAGGAGTGAGGAGAACATCAAAGGTAATGGGAAGCATCAAACAGCCCAGCAGCAGCCCTCTTGTCTGCATCCTGTAGTCTGTAGAATTGTGTAATCATATCACACAATTAGAAGAATAGTTCAGGTCTGCGTGTGGTCACTACCCCGTGTGCCTGTCATGTCCTACACCTTTAGGACAAAGTCCTCTTGCTACATAATCAGATGACTTTTTTTTCTTTCCATATTTTATTAACCTGCAGGCACCTCAAACTCAAGGTGCTCACTAATCTAATCCTATCCGCCCTTCACCAACCATGAATCTCCTCTTGCATTCAGTATCCAAGTGAAGTACCTCCCTCCTGCCTGACTGCACAGGTACTCATCTTTGTGACCTCCTTCTCCCTCTCCACTCGCTGCCTTGTCACTGAGCACTGTCAGTCCTTCCTTCTAACTTCCCCTGGAAGGCAGATCAAAGACTGGGGGAGCCCTGGAGCAAGACTTGCTGGCTTTGAACCTCAGCTTTAGCCTTTGGGCAGGCCGCATTTGAGCCAATTTTCTCTTTAAATTCGAATCTTCTCAACTATAGAGAAATAGTACATGTAATATAGGAATTAATTTTTTTTGTGACAATTTGATGAGACAATACAGGGAAAATGCTGGGTCTAGCCTGTGATAATACTCAATACATGTGAAGTGTTTATATCATTAGCCCACTCTCCATCTTACCCCAGTTCTGCCCTGTAACCACAGGTGTTTCACAGGAGGGCCACTTCAGTTGCTTCCTCATTGACCTCCTGCCTCAAGTCTCCACCAGGAGCCACTCTATTACCACCCTGCAGTCAGAGTGGTCTTTCTAAAATACAAGGGTGCTTGTGCACTTCCCTGCTTAATACCCTCTTCATTGCCTGACACTCCAGCTTTCGATTTCATCTCCTAGAATGTACCATACTCTTTCTTTTTGCCCAGGCTTTCACGTGCATTTCTGTGTCAGTAACATTTTCTTCACTTTCTTCCCCAACCAGGACCAATCCTAAGCATCCTTCCTCTTATTCTCTTTCCCCAGTTTTAATTAGGTGCCTCTACTGAGTGTTTTCCAGCACCAGCATTTATCAGAACACTTGCCTTGTGGTTCTGGGATTTTTATGAAAACAACCTCCCTCCTGAGACTGTTCTGTTTAGCTTCTATGCCCAGCACAGCCTCTGTCTTACACAATGCAGCATTTATCTTATGCGGAATAAATGACCTGCAGGGATAACATAACATGTTTGCAGTCTTCATTGGACATTCAAAATAGAATTTCCAAAGATGAGTCTTCCTGGTATTCCCAGAAACATATACAGACTTGTTCCCAGGAACATGTATGCCCTGTGACCCTGATATTTAAATATGTCTGCGATACTTGTCATGTCAGTTATTTTTGACATTTTTCTCTTTTTTCAAATGAGAAAGCGAAGGAACAGAAAGTGGTTAAGTGAATTTGAATCATTTATCTAACTGGAAGGCAGTTCTCTTGCCGCTAGTTCACATCATTAGCAAGGAGAGGAGGAAGAAAGGAGCTCCAATTAATATAGCAGGCTGCAGAATCTGAGGAACCAAGAATACCCCTGCCTTGATGAGCAGATTCAAACCTCAGTGTCTTATTTTTGGGTTTAGGAGTCTGGAAAATGAGAGAGGCAGAAACACCAACAGTGTCGTCCTGTACTGAAAATTGAAAAAAAAATGGTGCCAAATGCAACAGCCTTTGCAAGCATTGGGGGAAGAAAAAGAAAACAGATCAGTCTTTTCAGCAATAGCGACACATGTATAGAACAGCATTGCATTGACACAAATATATCAATAACACAAGTGTTTCAAAGGTGTTCTCCTCCAAAGAGTACTTTTGTGTGCTTTAAACAATCCTACAGTGTAAAATAAAAGTTATGCTTGAACTGCACATTATGTATTTTTCCCCTTAAAAACCCACAAACTTGATTTGAGGACAAACTGTATTTTTTAATTACCTAACTAGAAGAGAATATTTTAGATATATTTTTAGCTCCACTAAATATCAGCTCTGACTAAAAAAGTGTATGCCTAGGTGGGTGTTGATTAATGGTGCTAAGAACACTTTGTGTAGGATTTTATGCTAATTATCCTTTATACCCTAACCCATGTCAATTTTAACAATCTAAATTAGCATTTTCTCCAAGGACTCAGGAATGTGAGAATTGTGAAATTGGCTCAGTAAGCTGAGTTAGCAGTGAGAAAATTGAGATGTTCTATATTTTTATATTAACATCTGCTGCTTGTTCAAAGCATGGTCCTTTCAAAGTGATGAAGACATCGAAAAAAATGAGAGATGGGAGAGGTACATCATACTTTTTTTAAAAAAAAATTGTAATATTGGGCATTGTCATCAATGGTTCCATGTAATCATGGCTAGAATAATAGATTTTTGCTATACAATGTCTGAGAAATTGATTGCATAAATGTAGTTACAAATATTTTAGCTTTTGTTATTTTGGCACCTGGGTGATAGAATACACTCTCAAAGACATTTGGTTAAGAAAACACATCAGCTTAAATTCCAGTAAAAATGAACTTTTATTTTTCAAGTAATTCAAGTAGGAAACACAGGCATTTCCACATGGCGTTTTTATAATAAAACTAGGGGCCCAGTGCACTAAATTCATACACTTGGGCCTGACCTGTGCCCTCTCGCAGTCCGGGAGCCCTTAGGGGATATCCGACTGATGGCTTAGTCCCGTACCCCACATGAAGCGGGCCTAAGCCGGCTGTCAGACAACCTTAGTGCTGCTGCGGAGGTGGGAAAAGTTCCTGCCACCACTGCTGTGCTCGCCAGCTGTGAATCCAGCTTCTGGCTGAGCAGCTCTCCCCTGTGGGAACATACTGACCACCAGGGGGCAGCTCCTGTGTTGAGCATCTGCCCCCTAATGGTCAGTGTGCTTATAGTGAATGGTTGTTCTACCGTTGGGCCAAAACCGGCTCTCCGACTTCCCCGGAGGGGTCCCGGATTGTGAGAGGGTGCAGGCCAGGCCGAGGGACCCCACTGGTGCACGCACGATCAGGGTGGGGGAAGTATACAGGAGGTTGGCCAACTAGGGAGGGGCTGCGGGAGAGCTCCAGGACGTGTCTGGCCTGTCTCACTCAGTCCTGATCACTGGACCCCAGCAGCAAGCTAACCTACCAGTTGGAGCGTCTATTCCCTGGTGGTCAGTGCACATCATAGTGACTGGTCTGTCGGTTGACTGTCTGCCCCCCGGTTGGTCAGTGCATGTCATAGGGAGCAGTTGAGCGGCCTTAGCATATCATTAGCATATTATGCTTTGATTGGTTGAACGGCCAACAGGACGACCTGACACTTAGAATATTAGGCCTTTATTATACAGGATGCCTAATCTCTTCAAGGAGGAAGATTTATAATAAACTATCTCTTAAAATGGGATGTGGAATTAGACATTTAGAAAGCAAACAAAATAGTTGTCAACTGCATGGAGAAGAATATTCATTACCTTAATGATCTATTCCAGGTTTTGGAGTTTACCCAATTTCTTGTTATTATCATAATCTATAAGACCTAAGATATATACCACAATGTTAAGGTGTCATTTTATTTGAAGAAAAACTTTTCAGCTTCAGAAGAGTATTCAGGTGCTATGAAGTCAGGTGTAGAGCCAAGTAATTGCTTTGTTGTGAGCATATTATTGATGAAATCTGAACCATAGAATAATTCTCAGTTCAAGGTTGAATGTGCCCCAAACACTGACTCATTCCCCAAATCCAAAATCTGTTACTGCTAACAGTTAAGAGTTGGTACCTGGATGCAGATTGGTTTGGATTATTAATTAGTTGTTCTAGTTTCCCTAACATTCTGGGGAATGCTTAAATGGTGGATCAAGACTTTTGTATATCCTAGCAAGTTCTAGTATTACAAACAAATTTGAGAGGGAACAGCTGCCTCCCAAGACACTAGTCTAAGGACTGCTCAGAGAGACTGCAGGGGAGCATCTGTTTAAAATGTCCTAGAGAATCTACTGACTCAATGAGAGTATGGAGGGCAGGCTCTGTGTGGAAGTGGGCAGCACACTTGAGCAATGTTCAGTTGTGTTGCATTCTGGCATTCCTCATTTGCTTTTCCTTCTCAACACAATCACTTGCTGTTCAACGCCTCTATTCTTGATACTCCATAGGCAGAATTGTGCTCCTTGGGATCTTATACATTCCATAATTATGCCATTTAGGCATTTGAAAGAGATGTATTGAAGGCAAATGGTTGTCATTGATCTGATGAGAGCACTTTTAAAGTGATATCTGCTTCTTACTTATTTTACTTTCCCAGAGTCTATACAGAGTAGAAATTTGTTTTTGAATGAATGACAGAATGAATGAATGAATGAATGAATGAACTTAATTTCCTTCTATCAAGGTCTTGGCAAACTAAAATGCATGTGGTATCTTTCTTTTTTTTTACTTATGTGCTTAGGGGCTGCTAGGTATTCCAATAGTAATGAGTTTGGCCCCTATTCATTCTTTCATTAAAATAAAGCAGGCTTCCTGCCAAACCTGACTTTAATCTTAAAAATCTCTGTCTTCAGAATAAACTTTTGCCCTCTCTCCTAGCCAGAAAAACTTCAATCATTTTGCTTTTATTTTGAGGAAGAGCTGTGCTATCATTTTTCATATATAAAGATTTCAAAACCTCCAGGATCTTATTAAAAACTGGATCATAGACTTTGTAGGGGATTTAAAAACAAGATCATCCACAAATAAATACCAAAATACTACTTAATGCAGTTATCCTAGTTAGGCATGAGAAATTAAATTTTTATTACATACACAAGAGATTGATACCTATACATGCCTAATGGCCTGAAAAATGCAGTGAAATGACTGAATTACTCAGTATGCCACATATATCTAATGAGGAAAAGTTGCACATTTTTCATCATTTTTTATTAATATAAACTATATTCAGAACTGTACAAAGTGTTGCCTTCATTGCTTTCATTGAAGCCTTTACACGTCTGAAGTCTAAGCTATTTCTTGCAAACTTGATCTTTATTAAATATATGTGATTTACGTTCTGTAGACTTGAGAAAGGTCAAATTAATTTCATCATAGTTTCACTTTCCACTGGCATCTGTTATGCAGCATGGTACCACTGTTACAAATAAGGCTTCCTCCTAAGTAACAACATGGTGTCTTACATTATATTCAGCACCATAAAAAGATCCAGCTTCCATTCTAATCAGGCTCTTTGTCTCTGGCATGTCACATATGACCCTTTTTGAAATTTGTTCTAATATGTCTTTATATTTCCAGGCATTATACATCAAAAGTTGATTTATAAGAAATAAACTCAAAGAACAGCACAGAAAACCACACATTCACTAACAAGATACAAGGAATTGCAAGCGTAAACTGGATTAGAATACTTCATGCCCCTATGTACAAAACTTGTGGTTTTCTAGAAGTCTACCTTTTTCAGTTACCTGTGCCTATCTACTGTAACACATCTGTTTTGCCTAAAATCATTAAAAGCTATTGAAACCAAATAAAATGTCAAAACACTTGGTGGGTCGGCTATGAATGATACAAATGCAAGGTTTCTATACTTGGGAGTTTAATCAACAAAATCTCAAAGTGGGTATCAAACTTTAAAAAGCTGTTCGCAAGTAAATAGTGAGAAATAGAGGAATTGGCTCTTGCTGGATTTTTTAAAACTCCAAATTAGTTTTTCTTTTATAATTATGTTATTTTTGCATCATATTTTCTTCCTGGTTGTATTAATATAGATAAATTATGAAATTTTTTGTCTTATAGCAATTTCATCATTTTACAAAATGTTTGCCCTTTCTAAATATTTTTCAAGAGACTGTGTTGCATGTTTTAGTATCAAGACACATTATTTGAAAACATTGTCAATTTTATCTTTTTTCCTCTCATTTTGTTAAATCCAGTGCCTAATACAACCAGAAAAATAAAGGCTAGTGTTAAGTACAGGTGTTTGGTTCTTGTTCCTGACTGTGAATAAAATGATTATATCAGTAAATATATATTATACTTATTACTTTAGATAACTTTTTAAGGAATAATTTTAAAATCACTTCCTTCTATTTCTATATGCTGTCTTTCTATTCCTATTCTATTCTGAATTCCTCTATTCCTATATGCTAAATTAAGATTTTTTCAAGTGCCTTTGAAAAAATTATTTTAACAGTACATTATTTTCTCTATGACCAAAGACAAGAGTAAACTATAAAATCAATAATACAGGAAGGACAAAAATATGTATAGGGTAGAGAGGTCTACCTGGGCAGGACTGGTGGTTGTGAGGAAAACCTTCATGTCCATGATTAATTAGATACCTACTTTATTTTAACTAAATTTATTGGGGTGACATTTGTTAATGAGATTAACCTTACAATTTGAAATTAATAGAAATAATGTCTAATTTTCCTAGACATGCTCCCTTTTACTCTGATTGGTCCTCAAATGGACTAGAGGGAGAGAAAATTAAAAGGGAAAAATTAGAAAAGCCTTGTATAAAAAATTGTGTTGATGTATGGAACTCAGAGCCTAGAAATGAGAATGTCTCAATAACACCAAAAAGTACCCAAAATATCTATATATGCCACATATCTAACATCATAGCTATGCTATAAGCAGGAATAATGTTTAATGGAATGGATTTCTGGAGCACTATGTCCATTTTTGAGGATAAGAATTCAATTGCAACTAGAAGAAGAAGAAAAAAAAAGCATCTTTGAGAATATGATGTGGCTTGAGAGTTGAATTGGTTTCCTAGAAAGACACTTTGTCATGCTTTTGGGTACTTCTAACCATTCCCAATTATTTTCATGCCCAACAGACACTATAAACCAAAGAAGGTAATTTTTACTGCCACTTGGCCAAAGCCTCATATAATTTGCTGAAACTGCCTGTGTCTTCATTTCCTCAAAATAAGGGGCCTTAATCCTGCTCTTCTCAGGAACAGTGAAAGTTATTTAGGATTCCTAGAGCACCACTTCAAGGAAGATTCTAGAGAAATAAAAATAACCGAGAAAGCATTTGCAAACCACTTACCAGACTCTATGTAGGACTTCTTTACTAAACTTCTCAAGATTCTACAGTTTTGGACTTAGAATATTTTTCAATCAGTTTTTCTGGTCAACTTTGTTAGGGATGTACATTTCTATTTATACTAGAGGCCCGGTGCATGAAATTCATGCCCTGGGGGGGGGTGTCTCTCAGCCCAGCCTGCACCCTCTCCAATCTGGGACCCCTCAGGGGATATCCCTCTCACAATCCAGGACTACTGGCTCCCAACTGCTTGCCTGCCTGCCTGCCTGATTGCCTCTAACCACTTCTGCCTGCCAGCCTGATCACCCCCTAACCACTCCCCTGCAGCTTGATTGACACCTAACTGCCCTCCCCTGCTGGCCCTGTCACCCCTAACTGCCCTCCCCTGCTGGTCTGATTTCCCACAACTGCCCTTCCCTGATGGCCATCTTGTGGCAACCATCTTGTGATGACATGGGTATGGCCATCTTGTGATGACATGGGGCGGCCATCTTGTGATGACATGGGCGTGGCCATCTTGTGACCACATGGGGGTGGCCATCTTGTTGGAGGGTGTGATGGTCAATTTGCATATTGCCTCTATTATATAGGAGGATACACACTTAGACTGTCTAATCTCTTGTGTCTAAAATTGATAGGTGTGGATACAAATTTGGGAAGTACACCAGTAATAACAGCATGGGTGTAATTTTGGAATCCTAAAGTTAATAATGTGTAAGAATATAGCCACAATTTCAATATAAAAGTATTTGGCTCTGTCCATAAACAAGTCTTTTAAAAAAAAGTAAATCCCTTCTGCTATTTACTAAATGAAAATTATTTTGACTCTAGCACCCCATTCCTACCAGTTTTGAAGGACATTCTATCTTAGTAATTATTGTGGCTTTCTCTTCCTACCAAAGGTCAGACTCTAAGCCTAATAAGGGACCCAAAAATGGGAAGTGAACTAAATTTCCAGTTCATTATGCTTTCTGCTGACATACTTTTTTTCCCCAACAAATATTTTAGAACACATGACTAGACAGCATAGAACTTGAGTGCAAATTCTTCTAGACTTTGAATCTAAACTATAGCACAAAATAACTGGGAAACCTTGGGAGAGTTACTGAATTTCTCTTTTCTCAGTTTTAGTTAAGATAGCCCAATGGCACACTGTGAAAGTTAATAAAAGTCTCTCCTATGGGCAGAGGCCTTGTCGAGAGAAGGGGTGGCTTGTTTTCCTGGAAAAGCTAGGAAAAATATCTCTGAATATGTGAGATTAGAGAGGGAAACTGAATAAAAAGAGTGTCTTTTTGATGGAGAGATATGAGGATATTGTGTCAGACAGAAGAGGACATGGCAAAACTTGATGTGAAAATAAGATTATATAGAATTAGAATAAAGGGTCCTGGGGTGAGTGTGGAGAAATAGGTAGGAGCCAGATTGTGTACAGGCTTTAGATAATGGTTGTAATTTTACTTTCTTTACATGTATTTATTTTTTTAATTTTATTTTTCAATTAATGTTGGCATTTAATATTATTTTATATTCATTTCAGAAGTACAGCATAGTAGTTAGACAATTATATAATTTACAAAGTAATCCCCCTGATAATTAAAATGCCCACCTGACACCATTCATAATTATTATAACATTAACTATATTCCCTATACTGCACTTTACATCCCCATGACTCTTTTATAGCTGCCAATTTGTACTTCAATTACTCCCTTCAGTCTTCACCCAGCCCTCCAAACCCCCTTCCCTCTTGCAACCATCAGGTTGTTCTCTGCCTCTATGAATCTGGTTTTTATTTTTTATTTTGTTCTTTAGATTTCCCATACAAGTGAAATTATATGGTATTTGTCTTTCTCTATCTGACTTATTTCATTTAGCACAATACCCTCTAGGTCCATCCATGTTGTCATAATTGGTAGATTTCATTCTTTTTTACGGCCATGTAATATCCATTGTATATATGTACCACCACTTTTTATCCACTCATCTATTAATGGGCACTTGGGCTACTTCCATATCTTGGATGTTGTAAATAGCACTGCAATGAACATAGGGGTGCGTATTCTAATTTTGTGAGAAATGCAAATTAAAACCACAATGAGCTGTCACCTTAACACCTATCAGAATGGCTAGTATCAATAAATCAACAAACACTTGCTGATGAGGATGTGGAGAAAAGGGAACCCTGGTGCACTGTTGTTTGGAATGCAGATTGGTGCAGCCACTATGGAAAACAGTATGAAGGTCCTTCCAAAAATTAAGAATGGAACTGCTTTATGATTGTAATTTCACATGAGAAGAGGACTTTAGAAGTTTTGAAAGGAAAATGATATGACCTAATTTACATTAAAGAATATAATTTATTTTGTAGAGTAGGTTGAAGGAAAGCCAGCATGGAGGACATTAGGAAGCTATAGCAGAGTATAGAGAGTGGCTGGTCTAGGGGAGAAGCAGTGAAGATGACAAAAGTGGAGAGAATGTATCTGAGAGGCAGAAATGACAGGTTTTGCTAAAAAGTTGATTGAGGAGAGGACTGGTGGAGTGAAGGAAGGGAGGAATCAAGGATGACTCCTAGATATTCATACTTATTACTAAACAGACCTCAGGATTGAGACTATCAGAAAAACATCCTTTTGTGGGGAGGGGATTTTGAAAAATCAAGTGTTCCACTAGCAAAGCATCTTTATTGTTTAAACCTAGAAGGGACAATTGAAGCTGGAAGTATCATTTCAGGGGCCTTTATTCCAGTAGACAAAGTAGATAGCTACAACCTAGTATCCATATGGAAATCAGCTTAACTCCTGCCTTTGAGGGGTATAGATGCATTGAATTACTTAGTGTGTCCTCAGTGGCATCTCCTTTTTTCCCTCTGAGCCCAAGGCAATCTCTTAAATTATCCCCTCCGAGCATTTTGTCTATAATTTGCTATCAGTTTTAGACCTATAGCATTTTATTTTCCCTCTGAGCAAGTCCCTGAAAATGTTCATTCATTCAGTAATTATGTAGCTCATCATTCAGTAATTATGCAAATCATTCTAGTTCATCATGGACTGCCCACTCTGGGCTCTGCAGTGTACTTATTAAGTAAAACCAGGCACGTTTCCTGAACCACATCCCATGCTTATACTCTAGAAAAAAAAAGGTAGGTAGAAATCATTCCAATAGTAAGTGGTATAAAGGAAAGGTATTTAGCATTAGGAGAACATTTAATCCACTGATTTGAGCAGCATGAGATGCCAGGAAAGGCTTCTCTGAGGAAGTCGTATTTGAATTTTGCCATATTTTAAATCTAAAGAGATGCCCAAATGTAAAATATGCACAGTTGAAACAAGGGAATTCAAAGCTGTGTGTTTCTGGAGTCAAGTTTTGTAGTCACCACTAAATAATCATAGGATGGCAGTCTAATTGAGCAGGTTACTTAGCAGCTATGGATTGTGGCTTTACTCTTAAGCTGCGTGCTTTTGTGCAGTGGACTTAAGTTGTCTCAGGGTCCTTTATTCATCTCTAAAAAGAGACAAGGGTGGGCTTCAGAACTAAATGAGATAATATGTAAAAGGCTTAGCACAGAGCTCAGGAATTGTGGATGCAGGATAAATTGAAGTTTTCTTCCCCCCTTTGTAGAACTGATGTTCATTCACTAATTTACTTAACAACTACTTATAAACTCCTGCGAGATGCTCATCTCCATGGAGGTAGGGGTCTGTGTGTCCATTTTAGAATTCTCAGCAGAGAACAGTGGCTGGATTCTCCTCATATCTGTTCAATACATATGCTTAACTCTCTATTTGCTTTAATGGGACAGAGTCAGGCACTCATACTGAGGGTGGCATCTTAAAATGCGTAGAAGCAAAAGTAAAGCACTTGTTTCTAAAAGAAAAATCATAACAATAAATGGAAAGTTGATACTTTAAACAGGCCTGGGATACGAGAAAATCAGTAGAGGTATTGCTACACACAGCTAAATTGCCCTGCTTTTGTTAACTATGTGGACTTGATTTTAAGCTTCATTTGAAATACTGTATATGATTTCTGGTTCTGAATCAGCTGGCAGGGTACCTCTGGGCCTGCCATGCTATTATCTTTTCTATACTTACTGATTTTTAAACATTCTCAGAAAATGAGACCCTTTTCTCAATATTTCTATAAATACTGGCCATGATGTTTTATTGTGTCCACTTTATTCTTTAGCTGAACTATTTTCTATTATTTGAAGTGAGATTAAGCAAGAACATTGGAGAAGAGGGACAGGGAAATTAAACCAATGTTTGTCATAGTGACCATTTTCTAAGAATAAGTCATATTAAGCGCGTATAAGAAAAAGGTTACGCAGCACCAATTCTTAAAATAAAAGGAAAGAAAATTTTAAGGGAGTACAGGTGGCATCTGAGAGGATGGCTTTCACCTAGTTTGTAGTTTTGTATGCAGGATATTTGGTTACTTTCATAGTTACATGATGATAATGAGATATATATCCTTATAAATTAGTCAAGTGTTCCTAAAGTCTAAAGTTTCCACTGCAGTGATCTGAGGCTCTTTTATTTGATTTTACCCCTCAAGAAAATGGAGACGAAATCGAGAGCACTTTCCTTCAAATGCTCTTCAAAATGAATGTTAAATCTCTATTTCTTTGGTTGAAAACACTTTGGGGTTTCCTCATTTAGTCTTTTCTTCAAAATATGGAGGTAAAATCAGGTACAGTATTTGAATAGCATCTGGCCAATATATAGTCATGCAAACATAGGTGCTAAGCCCTTGAGATCTATGTTCCAAAGTGCCCACATATATTACTGACTACTCCAGTGATATCCAAATGGAGCGTGGGCTTCCCAGGATGTACACCGAATGATTCATCTGGATTTGGAAAACTTTTTAAAGTTCTTTTTAAAGGACATATTAAAATTAAAGCATAATTTGCATCCATAGAAATGTACTCGTGTAGTCTGATTAGTTTTGACAAATGCATATACTTGTGAAACCCACACACCTACCGAGGTGTTAATATTTCCATCACTCAACACAGCTCCCTTATGCCCATTTTCACTTAGATATATCCCATCTCAAGCAACTACTTTTCTAAAGTGCATGAGGGTAGATTAGTTTGGTCTGGTTTCAAACCTCAATCTAAAAGAAACATAGACTCTATGTCCTTTGTGTTTTGCTTTTTTATCAAAGCATAATTTTTATAGTCATCACTGCTATTGTATGTCTTCATAGATTTTCCTTATATTGATGAATAGAATTCTATAACATGCCTTGACTTGGTCACATATACAAAGTGTTCCAAAAACATGTGTATATGCTGTAACAGCTGATAGCTCAATTTATGTTTCTTTCTTTTCAGACAGACTAAGCTTTGAGCGAAGGAAGTTCAACCAAAAATTCTACTAAAAGTTTGAAAATGCAGTTGAAATACAAACACTGCCTTTATAATTATTCAGAGTATGTGTACATTTGGAGGGCCACAGAGTGTCCCAAAACTGTATATATACTTTAACAGCTGATAACTCACTTAATTTTCACTCCTTTTCAGGTTTAACTGATTTGAAATAATGGGTGAAGACAGACTAAGCTTTGAAAAAAAGAAATTTATTTACTAGACTTTTTTTATGGGGATATATGAATATAAAGTTGACAGTACAAAACTGGCAACAATTGATGAATTGAGGGTGCACACATACCGAATGAAATGATTCTTAATGTTTGTGATTCCATTGCTTCGCATTATCAACAGTGCCTGGACCAGAATGGTCATCAGTTTGAAAACAGGGGTTGACAAAAAAAAAAAATGATTCATTTCTGTAGTCTCTTTTAAATTTTAAAAATGAACAGTATCTTAATAAACGCTGACTTTATAATCATTCGAAGTCTGTATATATTTTGGGCACACCCTATATATTAGTGTTTGAGCCTGCCATTTTGTTCTCTGATTTTGGTTTGGCACATCTGCTATTTATTCCTCTGTTTTCTCTTTTGTCTTCCAATGGGTGAATTAAGGTTAGTTTTAAAATTCTACTGTATGTCCTCTCTGACTTTTTTTAAAATTTGAAGATAATTATAGATTCACAGAAAGTTAAAAAAAAAAGATCCTGTGTAACCATAACTATAAGATATTCAATAAGAACATCTTATATAACACAAAATTAAAACCAGAAAATGGACATTAGTCAATCCATAACCTTATTCAGATATCACTACCTGTGTGTGTGTGTAGTCCTGTGCAACTTTATCACATATGTAGATTAGTTTAGCCACCTCCACATTCAAGACACAAAACTGTTCTGTCACCACAAAGATCCCTCATGCTACTCCTTCATAGTCAAATCCATCCTTACACTTCTCCCTAACCCTAACCCCTGGCAAGCATGACCATGTTTTGATATTTCAAGAATCTATAGTAATAAAAGGGTAATATGCTAATTAAACCAGGTCAACTGGACATCTTCCGGTCATCCTGCCTTCCTTCCGGACAAAGCCACGGTGGCAGGGGCCAAGACAGAGGTGGTTAGAGGCGATCAGGGGAAAGCAGTTAGGGGTGATCAGGCCAGCAGGGGGGAGCAGTTAGGGGGGATCAGGCTAACAGGGGAGGGCAGTTAGGGGCAATCAGGCAGGAAGGCAGGTGAGTGGTTAGGAGCCAACATTCCGAGATTGTGAGAGGGATATCCAACTGCCGGTTTAGGCATCGGGCCTAAACTAGCAAATGGACATTCCCCGAAGGGTCCCGGATTGGTGAGGGGTTAGGCCAGGCTGAGGGCCCTCCCCCCCCCTTATGCATGAATTTCATGAACCAGGCCTCTAGTCCTATATAATAAAAGCCTAAAATGCTAAGTTTCCAGTCTACTGATAGTCCGTTCAGCCAATCAAAGCATAATATGCTAATGATATGCTAAGGCCACTCAACCTCTCTCTATGATGGGCACTGACCACCAGGGAACAGTTGCTCTGACTGGTAGGTTAGTTTGCTGCTGGGGTCTGGCCGATTGGGATTGAGCGAGATGGGCTGGACATGCCCTGGAGTCCTCCCACGGTCCCTCCCCAGCTAGCCAAACTCCTGTGTCCCTCCCTGGCCCTGATTGTGCACCGGTGGGGTCCCTCCACCTGGCCTGCACCCTCTCGCAACTTGGGATCCCTTGGGGGATGTCGGTGAGCCGGTTTTGACCGGATCCCACAGGCCAGACTGAGGGACCTCACTGGTGCATGAATTTGTGCACCAGGCCTCTAGTATTATATAAATTAAATGATATAGTATGTACCTTTTTAAAATTTGACATTTTTTCATTCCACATATTTTTGTTAAGGCCTATTCACATTGTTATTCTATCAATAGTCCATGCCTTATATTGCTGAGTAACATTTCATTTGATGGATGTGCCACTGTTTAACCATTCATCCTTTGAAGGACATTCGAATAGTTTTCAGGTTTTAGCTGTTATAAATAAAGATGCTCTGAACATTAATGTACAAGCTTTTGCATAGACATAAATTCTCATTTCCTGGGATAAATGTCCAGATGTTGCTAGGGTCTATGGAAAATGAAAAACTGCCAAACTATTTTCTAGAGTGGCTGTACTATCATATATTTCTAGCAACAATATGAGAAATAAGATTTTTCACATTCTCACTAGCATGTGCTGCTAATGTAACTTAAAAAAATAGCTGTTCTAATATGTGTTTTGTGATACCCCATTGTTGTCTTAATTTGTATTTATCTAATGGCTAATAATGTGAACATTTTTGTTGCTTATCTGCCATCTGAATATCCTGCTTAGTAAGATGTCTATTCATGTATTTTGCCCATTTTCTAATTGTATTTACTTATTTATACTGTTTTATTCTGAGATTTCAATGTATATTCTAGATATGAGTCTTTTTTCAGATATTTGGTTAGCAAATATTTTATTCAAATCTATAGTTTGTCTCAATTATCATAGCATGGTATGTCTTAGAGCTAAAGTTTTAAATATTTATAATGTTCAATTTATTTTTTTTTCTTTAATGGTTCATGGTTTTGATGTCATGTATTTGAACTCTACTAACTCATAGATCCTAGAGATTTTTTTATTTTTTCTTCTAAGAATTTGATAATTTTATGCTTGACTTTTAAATCTAACATCCATTTGGAATTAATTTTTGTAATAAAATGATGAGGCTTAGGTCAAGACTTATTTATTTATTTTTGCCTATAAATACCCATTAGCTTAAGCACCATTTGTTAAAAAGGCAATCCTCCCTCCCTTGAATTGCTTTTGTCCTTTTGGCAAAAGTCAGTTGACCATGTATGTGCAGGTCTATTTATGGTTTCTCTATTCTGTCCCATTGATCTATCACTCCACCCATATTACACTGTTTTAATTAATGTAGTTAGAATAGTCTCCATTTACTGTGGTTTCACTTTTCTTAGTTTCAGGTACCTGCAGTCTATTAGAGTCTGAAAGTATTGAATGGAAAATTCCAAAAATAATAACTTTTCATTTGCATGCTGTTCTGCGTAGTGTGATGAACTCTCATGCCATCCCACTGGGAAGTGAATTATCCCTTTGCCCAGAGTACCTGTGCTGTGTGTGCTACTTACCCATTAGTCACTTAATGGGCCTGCAAGGTCATAAGATTTACTGTTGCAGTAATGTAATGACTCCAAAGCACAAGAGTAGTAATGCTGGCAATTTGGATATCCCAAAAAGAACCCATAAAGTGTTGTTTGTTTTTATTTAGTGAAAAGTTAAGTACAGTACAATAAGATATTTTGAGACAGACCAGATTTATATAACTTGTATTATAGTATATTGCTCTAATTGGTCTATTTAATTTATTTTTATATGTTTTTATGAATTTCAGGGAGAGGAAGGAAGAAGGAAAGAGAGATAGAAAATCAATTCTGAGAGAGAATCATTGATTGGCTGCCTCCTACATGCCCCCTACTGGGGATAGAGCCAATAAACCAGGCATATGCCTTGATGGGGAATTGAACCATGACCTCCTGACTTAGGGGTCCACACTCAACCACTGAGCCACACAGACTGGTCTGGTCTATTTTATTATTAGTTACTAGGGGCCCAGTGCATGAATTCATGCACCTTGAAAGGAACTGTGGGCTGCAAGGCTGCGGTGAGCACAAGGGCGGTTCTCAGCCCATCCTCTGGGCCCCTGCCCGGCCCCTTCTACTGTGGCCCCTAGTCTCCTGTCTGCCGGCAGCCCCACTCCCATCGCCACCTCTCCCACGTGCTGACAGCGCAGGCCCTGCTGGCACCCGCTGATGGCGTGGAGCAATTGGGGCCGGCGCCAGCAGTGGGTGCAAGTGGTGGCTGCTGCCCCAATCGCCCCTCAGGAGCATGAGGAGGTGGAGAAGCCCTCAGGGGCGATCAGGGCTGGCATCTGCTGCTTGCACCCGCTGATGGTGCTGAGCAATTGGGACCAGCACCAGGCGCTGGCAGCAGGTGCGAGTGGCAGCTCCAGCTATGGGTGCAAGTGAGGCCGATTCCAGCAGTGGATGCAAGGAGTGGCTCTGGCACCAGCAATGGGTGTGAGTGGGGCAGTTGCCAGCTACAGGTGCAAGAGGCAGCTGCTGGCCCTGATTGCCCCTCAGGAGTAGGGGAAGGTGAAGCCCTGAGGGGCGATCAGATTTGGCAGCTGCCACTTGCATCCACTGATGGCACTGAGCAATTGGGGCTGAGACCAGCGCTGGACACTGACAGTAGGTGCGAGCAATGGCTCCAGCGCCAGCAGCGGGTATGAGTAGGGCCAGCGCTGGCATCAGATGTGAGCACCAGGCAGAACCGTGGTGCACTGGAGCAAAGAATTTTCAGTAACCACCAGAGGCTTGCCCCAGTGACAGCAACCGGTGCCCCCCCTTGGTCTGGCACCCCTGCTCACCTGCTCCACCATCCCACTGTGGCTGACGCCCGCCAGTTTCTGCGCTCTGCCGCCTGCTGCCGACGCCCTTCATGTTCCGCTCATGCTCTCTGGTGGTCAGCGCATGTCATAGCGACCAGTTGTTCCGCCATTCGGTCTATTTGCATATTAGGGTTTTATATATATAGACTAGAGGCCCGGTGCACAAAAATTTGTGCACTCGGGGGGAAGGTGGGGTCCCTCAGCCCGGCCTGTGCCCTCTCGCAGTCTGGGACCCCTCGGGAGATAACGCCCTGCTGGCTTATGCCTGCTCTCGGGTGGCAGAGGGCAGGCCCAATCCCTAGGTGCAGCCCCTGGT
>NW_005369365.1:1299073-1323498 GCF_000412655.1 Myotis brandtii | reverse complement strand
AATTACCATGTTTCTCTTTTATTAGTGTAGACAAGTGTCCCAGTGCATGAAATTTGTGCACATTAAAAGGGAATTAATTACAGAAAATATTTTATTGTTGCTATTTTGTTTCCATCTCTCCATCCCAGTATCTCCCAGTCTCTGTCTCTCTTTGTTTATCTCAGCAGTCCTCCAGGCCCTGCCTCCCCTCTGTCTCTCTTTGTTTATCTCAGCAGTCCTCCAGGCTTCCCTGCCTCCCTCTCTCCATCTTTCTCTATCCTGGCTGGGACGGGGTGGGGCCAGTGGGGGAAGCTCCACCCTCTGCCCTCCTGGGGCCTCATTCTGAGAGATGCTCTGAGAGCGAGCTGGGAGGGAGGGAAAGAAAGGGAGAAAAGGCTGTGAGCTGGTAGGCGCTGTGTGTGCCTGTGCGGTTGTGAGTGTGAGTGCTAGCCCCGCCTCCCTCGGCCCCGGCCCCGCTGCCACAAGTCCCCACCCACCAAAGCCTGCTGTGTGCACAGCCTGGGCATTAGGTCGAGCCTTCAATCGTTTCAGATGTGACGGACCCTGGCTCTTTACATATATAGATTGTTAATCTCATACTATAACTAATTAATAAGTTAAACATTATCATAAGTATGTATGTATATGGAAAGAACAGAGTAGGTATAGGATTCAGTACTATCCTTGGTTTCAGGCATCCACTGGGGTTTTGGATTATATCCCCTGCCAACAAGGGGGGGCTACTGTATTTATACCTTGATATTAGGTTGTCCGATTCCTCTTATTTTCTTATATTTTCAAGAGTTTTATTTATTTTAGTTGTATTGTCTTTCCATGAGAAATTTCAAACAAATTTGCCTAGATCTACAAAACTACTTTGTTGAAATTGTGATAAGAATGAATACATCAGTTTGGAAGATAATTGACATACTATGTTTACTTTTCAATCCATGGACATGTTATGTCTTGCCATTTATTTACATGTTCTATAATTTCTTCCTCAGCATTTTATAGTTTTCAGTATACCAGCTTTGTACATGGTTTGCTAGATTTATAACTAAATATTCCTTTATTCATCTTTTCAGAAAATAGCTTTTAATTAATTTTTTTTTCTTTTTTTGGTTTGATTCTTATTCCACTGATTTTTACTACAATTGTTATTATTTCTTTTTGTGTGTGTACTTGGGGTTTATTTTGCTTTTTTTTTTAGTCACTTAAGATGAAAGCATAGATTATAATTTTTAATTTTTTTCTATTATAAGCATTTAGTATAATACATTTTCCTCTCAATATTGCATTAACTACATTCCACAAGTTTTATTCAGCTCTATACATGTTTTATTTCCTCTGACACTTCCTCTTTGACCTATGAATTAATTAGCTTACCATTTGGGGCTATTATGAATAAAGATGCAATGAACATTAATGGACATCTGCATGCAAAAAAATGAGTCTAGACACAGACCTTATATCTTTCACAGAAATTAGCTTAAGATGGCTTGTAGGCTTAAATGTAAAACACAAAATTATAAAACTTCTAGAGAATAACATATTGGGAGATTTTGATGGGTGTGGGTTTCACAATGACATTTTAGATACAACACCAAAAGCATGGTCCATGATGAAAAAAATAAGCTGGACTTCATTAAAACTAAAAACTTCCTCTCTGCAAGAGACATCGTTAAGAAAATAAAGACAAGCCATATAATGGGAGAAAATATTATCAAAGCACATATCTAATAAAGTATTGGCATCTAAAATATACAAAGAAATCTTAAAATTCAACAAGAAAACAACTCAGTTTCTAAAATGAGCAAAACATCTGAATCCCACCTCACCGAAGAAGACATACAAACGGCAAATAAGCAGTGAAAAGATGTAACACATCATATGTCAACAGGGAATTTAAAATAACAATGAGATGGCACTATACATCTATTAGAATAGCCCAAATACCGCATGCTGACAATACAAAATGCTGATGAGGATGTGGAGCCAAAGAAACTCTCAGTAATTGTTGGTGGGAATGCAAAACAGCCATTTTGGAAGACAGGTAGGCAGTTTCTTACAAAACTAAATATAGTCTTACCAAATAATACAGCAATCATGTTTCTTGGCATTTGTCAAATGAGTTGAAAACTTAGGGGGTCTACGTGAAAATTTACACACAAATATTAATAGCAGCTTTCTTCATAATTTCCAAAACTTGAAAGCAACTAAGGTGTCCTTCAGTTGATGAATGGGTAAGTAAACTGTGGTAGATCCACACAATGAGGTCTATTATTCAAGGCTAAAAATAAATGAGCTATCAATTCAAGAAAAGATATGTAGGAAATTTAAATGCATATTGCTAAAATGAGAGAAGCCAGTCTGAAAGGTTTCCTCCAGTGCCCCATCTGGGATACATATATTGCATCATTCTTGAAATCTTGAGGTCCCTAGGCATTCTGCTTTCTTCTTTCCACATTGGAAGCCTTTCTGAGTTGTTTCTTGTTTATGGTCAGGGAGTTTTAGTTGTAAGAGAGAGGAGTATCTTGAATGGAAGTATTGTAACTTAGCCAGAACTGTAAATTTCTCTATAAACTTTTTAGTTGTGTCTTTCTTGATAAATTTTAGTGACTGCTCTGGTGATTATAATATAATATGCATCTTTAACTTACCATGGTCTATCTCCAAAGAATATTCTGCAACTTAGTTAAAAGATATAAATATTACAACAGTATGCTTGCAATTACCAATCTCCCAATATTTATATACTCTTGTTATATACTGTTATTTGAAATATAAGTTGAAAAATACATTTTAAAACATTTTACTGACTATACTTTTAAAGAGATTTAAAGATATCTGTATAAAGATAGATAAATATTTTAAGTTCTTTATATTTTCCAACATATTTATACTTTCTCACATTTCCATTCTTTCCTACAAAACCAAGAGTTTCTGCTATTACTTCTCAGCAGCTTAAATAACATGTTGTTTTTGTAACTGATATGTGCAGGAGACAAATTGTTTCAGTTTTGTCTTTTTCAAAATATTTATATTTTGCCTTCACTTTTGAAGAATATTTTGAGGGTATAGCATTCTAGGCTGACAACTTCTTTTAATGTGACTTCTTTGTCTTCTGGCCTTTGTTGATTTGGTTGAAAAAATGACCATCACTTTTATTGTTGTTCCATAGGATTAATACACCCCATTGCCCTTTATATCTGGTTTTCAGCAGTTTGAATACAATATGTGGTTTCCTTTGTACTTCCTCACTTTGGTTTTGCTGAAATTCCTGGGCATTTGGTTGATGTCTATTTTTATTTATCTTTTTTTTTTTTTTAGAGAGATAGGTGGAAAGAGAGAGAGAGAGAGAGAAAGAGAGAGAGAAACATAAATATAAGAGAGAAACATTGATCCATTGCCTTCTGCACGCACCCTGACTAGGAATCGAACCCGCCACCCTTTGGTGTATGGGATGATGCTCCAGCCAACTGAGCCACTCTGGTCAGGGCTGATTAATATATTTTATCAATTAAAATGTATATAGGCCATGGCTCTTCAAATATTTTTTCTGTCCCACTTTGTACTTTTATTCTTGCTGGCCCAGTAACAAATACAATTGACCTTGTATCTTGGATGGTCTTTTCCATTTTTAACACATTTTTATCTTTGTATCTAAATTTGGATGACCACTTTCTCCTACTCAGTTTAAGAATCAGAATGCCTTAATTTTCTCTATCCACCCTCAGAATTCAGCTGGTCTATGAACCTGCACTTCAGGTGAGGTTTGGTCTCTCAGCTTTTCTGGCCTCTTGTAATCATGATCATGAGTGTTTGGTGAAGGCTCATGGAGAATATTTGTCAGTTTTGTTCAAATTCTCTTAGTCTATGGGGTTCCAAAAAAATCATAACCTGTAACAGTACAGACAGTCCTCAGGTTACATCGGACTCGACATATGTTGTTTTGTGGTTACATCGCCATCTCCCATTTATTTATATAAAAAAAAAAAGTTCCTTCACTTTGACATATGTACATATGTGCTTTATGTGCTTTTTAAAAAATTATTATTTATTTACCACAAGTAAAGGTCAGGGATTGTTATCTCTATTTTAATTTTTTTTTCACTGTTTCACTTCATTACTGCTGTGTATGTGCTCCATGTGAGTGACATAGGTGCTTATGTAGGTGGGTTCCAACTTATGGCAAAAATCACTTTATCTCATGTGGTAGGAATGGATCTCCAACATAACCCGAGGACCTACTGTATAGAGTTTCCTCAAAAAATTAAAAATGGAACTCCCATTTGACCCAGTCATCCCATTTCTAGGAATATATCCTAAGAAACCCAAAACACTCAACAGAAAGAATATATACACCCCTATGTTCATAGCAGTGCAATTTACAATACCTAAGACTTGGAAATGGTCTAAGTGCCCATTATCAGATGAGTGAATAAAAGACTGTAGTACATTTACATAATGGAATACTATGCTGCAATTAAAAAGAAAGAGCTCTTACCATTCGCAACAGCATGGATGGACCTGGAGAGTATTATGCTGAGCAAAATAAGCCAGTCAGAGAAAGATAAGTGTCATGTGATCTCTCTCATATGTGGAATCTAATGAACCAAATAAACTGATGATCAAAAATAGACCCCAGGTCATATAAGCATGAACAGACTCTTGAGGGAAGTTGAGAGAGAGAGAGAGAGAAAGAGAGAGAGAAACATAAATATAAGAGAGAAACATTGATCCATTGCCTTCTGCACGCACCCTGACTAGGAATCGAACCCGCCACCCTTTGGTGTATGGGATGATGCTCCAGCCAACTGAGCCACTCTGGTCAGGGCTGATTAATATATTTTATCAATTAAAATGTATATAGGCCATGGCTCTTCAAATATTTTTTCTGTCCCACTTTGTACTTTTATTCTTGCTGGCCCAGTAACAAATACAATTGACCTTGTATCTTGGATGGTCTTTTCCATTTTTAACACATTTTTATCTTTGTATCTAAATTTGGATGACCACTTTCTCCTACTCAGTTTAAGAATCAGAATGCCTTAATTTTCTCTATCCACCCTCAGAATTCAGCTGGTCTATGAACCTGCACTTCAGGTGAGGTTTGGTCTCTCAGCTTTTCTGGCCTCTTGTAATCATGATCATGAGTGTTTGGTGAAGGCTCATGGAGAATATTTGTCAGTTTTGTTCAAATTCTCTTAGTCTATGGGGTTCCAAAAAAATCATAACCTGTAACAGTACAGACAGTCCTCAGGTTACATCGGACTCGACATATGTTGTTTTGTGGTTACATCGCCATCTCCCATTTATTTATATAAAAAAAAAAAGTTCCTTCACTTTGACATATGTACATATGTGCTTTATGTGCTTTTTTAAAAATTATTATTTATTTACCACAAGTAAAGGTCAGGGATTGTTATCTCTATTTTAATTTTTTTTTCACTGTTTCACTTCATTACTGCTGTGTATGTGCTCCATGTGAGTGACATAGGTGCTTATGTAGGTGGGTTCCAACTTATGGCAAAAATCACTTTATCTCATGTGGTAGGAATGGATCTCCAACATAACCCGAGGACCTACTGTATAGAGTTTCCTCAAAAAATTAAAAATGGAACTCCCATTTGACCCAGTCATCCCATTTCTAGGAATATATCCTAAGAAACCCAAAACACTCAACAGAAAGAATATATACACCCCTATGTTCATAGCAGTGCAATTTACAATACCTAAGACTTGGAAATGGTCTAAGTGCCCATTATCAGATGAGTGAATAAAAGACTGTAGTACATTTACATAATGGAATACTATGCTGCAATTAAAAAGAAAGAGCTCTTACCATTCGCAACAGCATGGATGGACCTGGAGAGTATTATGCTGAGCAAAATAAGCCAGTCAGAGAAAGATAAGTGTCATGTGATCTCTCTCATATGTGGAATCTAATGAACCAAATAAACTGATGATCAAAAATAGACCCCAGGTCATATAAGCATGAACAGACTCTTGAGGGAAGTTAGGGGAGGGTGGGTGGGAAGAGATCAACCAATAAACTTGTATGAATAGATACATAACTTGTAGACACAGAAAATGGGGTGGTGAGGGCCTGGGGACGATGGGAGTGGGATGTAAGAGGTTTACAGGGGAAAAGGAGGGCCTATTTAATACTTTCAACAATAAAAATAAAAATAAAAACACCTCATAACCTGTAATCCAACTCTTCCTTGGTCTTTAAATTTTATTTAAAGTTTGGCTGTTTTATTATTATCTATATCCATGGTAGCTCCCAATTTTCCAACAAACATGACAGTGGCCATGGATGTTTTCTCTTCCAGAAGGGCCCTTTCATTTTCTAGATACTAGTTCATCGATGTCTGAGCATTGTTAGCTCTCTGATGTGCTACAAAATTTTGGCTTTGTAGATTATCTTGCCTGATTATCATTGTTATATTGGTGATTATATTTTCCTGAGATTTTCTATATTTTATACAGAAGGAGAAGTATGTTTTTTAACTCTTCATTTTTCTTTTACATTTTGCAAATTTTATACTTCACATACATTAGCACATTACAAACAAAAAAATTATTTGGTGCCTACTCCTTTTTTTGACTGATAAAGTATATGATATCAATATTTGATACAGTATTAGTCAGAATAGATTAAACCATGCATAGGTTACCAATAAACTCTGAAATATTAATGATTTCAATAAATAGAAAATTGTTTCTTGTTCACAAAGGTTATTTAGAAGTAGGGGGGTGGTTTACTCAATGACTCATAATTCTGAGATCCTTCCATCATGAAATATAGAAAAGCAAAATTATATTAAACTCTATTATTAAAGAAACAACTTTCTTTTTTAAAAAAATATATTTTATTGATTTTTTACAGAGAGGAAGGGAGAGAGACAGAGAGTTAGAAACATTGATCAGCTGCCTCCTGCACATCTCCTACTGGGGATGTGCCCACAACCCAGGTACATGCCCTTGACCGGAATTGAACCTGGGACCTTTCAGTCCGCAGGCCCACGCTCTATCCACTGAACCAAACCGGTTTCGGCAAGAAACAAGTTTCAAAGTCATTACATTACTTCCACTTATATTGCTTTGGTCAGAGCTTTATTGCAGAGTCCTGAATCTAACTAGGCAAATAGAGTCTTTTTTTCAGTACAAGAAAAGAAAATCATGTGTAAAAATAGTCTTTTCTCTGCCAAAATTAGTAATGATAAATAGGGAAACTATTCTTAACAATGAAACTACATTGCTTATGTTACCTTTTCACTAATAATGTTTTTGTCAACTACTCTATTCTTAACATCTTTCTTTATTTTGTGTATGTATGATTATATTTTATAAAATAATTATAATATTTTTTGCCCAGCTGGCATGGCTCAGTGGTTGAATGACTACCTATGAACCACTGGTTTGAGTCCCAGTCAGGGCACATACCCAGGTTGTGGGCTCGATCCCCAGTAGGGGGCGTGCAGGAAGCAGCCAATTAATGATTCTCTCTCAACATTGATATTTCTATCTCTCTCTCCCTCTCCCTTCCTCCCTGAAATCAACAAAAATATATTTAAAAAATGATTGTAGTTTCTTGTTTTTATGTCTATTCATTTTCAATATATAAGTTAATAAATCAGTTCACTAATTTATCAATGTATTAATGGGTCTTATTCTGAGCTGCTATTAGTAAAAACTTAGAATACATTCCAATTAGAACAATCAATTTAATGTTATTTTAACTACTTGATGGAGCAACCTTTGCTTATATTTATTTAATACACTAAGAGATGCTAGGTGTTTTATTAGATCTTTTTGGGTCTATAGGTACCTTCTGATTAGCACTTAAAGTGTTTTGGAATTAATCAGCTTGTCTACTTTTGTGAAAGTCAAGAATTTTCAACCACATCCTGATCCTTCCTTAGCATGTTTATAAATCAAGTGCAACACTTTTTTTTAATGCTCATCTGAGGACATCCTTAGGGAGAGGAATAGGTGGGGAGAAAGAGAGGTGGGGGAGAGAAAGAGAGAAACATTGATCGGTTGCCTTCTATGTGCCTTGACCAGGGATCAAACCTGAAACTCCAGTATGTGTCCTGACCAGGAATGGAACTGACAACCTTCCAGTGCACAGGATGATGCTCAGCCACCTGAGCCACTCTGGCCAGGCAAGTGCAGCACATCTTAGGAAGAGATCACTGTGATGGGTCCTTGGTATGGAAATATAGGTGAAGGTTACTTTGTGGATAGGTAGAAACATCACACCACATTTTTCCCACTTTATCCGAATAAACTGTAAGCTCCTAGAGCATAGCAGATCACCTAGCACACCCTAGGTGTTTAAGAGATGTCTAATGAATGAGTCCTAATCTAACGAAAGCATTTATCATTAAAAATAATAATTTAAAAAAAGGAGAGAGAGAGAAAAGTAGTATCTTAGGTCAAGTTCCCTAAAACAGACTCTAGGAGGGAAAGTCATATGAAAGTGATTTATTAAGGATTAAAGGCCCAGTGCATGAAAATGGGGGGGGGGGGGGGGGGGGGGGGGGGAGGGGGCTCTCTTGGCCTGGCCTTTCCCTCTAGCAGTTGAGACCTCTTGGGGATGTGCACCTGTCGGCTTAGGCCTGTTCCCCAGGGGATTGGGCTTAAGCTGCAGTCAGACATCCTTAGCGCTGCTGAGGAGGTGAGAGAGGCTCCTGCCACCACCGCTGTGCTCACAGCTGTCAGCCTGGCTTGTGGCTGAGCGGAGCTCCCCCTGTGGGAGCACACTGACCACCAGGGGGCAGCTCCTGCATTGAGTGTCTGCCCCCTGGAGGTCAGTGCAGTAGTTCCTGAACCGGTAGTTCCTGGTCATTCCACCATTAGGGTCAATTTGCATATTACCCTTTTATTATATAGACTATCCTCTGTGGGGAATCAGTAGGGAGTAGGGAACACAGGGTAGGAGAGGAGAGGAAATCAGGCAAGTGTATGAGTTTAGGCAAAATTCCAGTCTCAACCTAATTCTGGCAGGGAAGTCCTGAATATAAATCATGGTTCAGGTTTTTTTCCTGACTGGAGGTAAGGGTGCTGGGCTTTCCTGCTCTAACTGGTATAATTGTAACCTTCAAGGTGTCTGGGATGCAGACTCCAGTGTCGGCCAACTTTTTGAATGCTAAGTGTTTCCAGTAGCTCAAGGCATGTACTCCTAAAAGAGTTTCAGGTGTGGGTTATTAGAAACTTAGGCATATAGGCACCAGAACAAAGTCTACAGAATAAGTATTCTAAAGACTCTGAGCACAGCATGAATTGTATGTGCTACAAGTGACAATAACTTCTTGATAACCAAAAATTAAACAGGTTAGACACTGTAGGCACCCATTTTGGACAACAGAGAAGACAGGGAAGAGTTTTGACAGAGGTGAAGGTATGGAAATAAAGGACTACAATGGAGATTCTACTGATATATCAGTTATAATTTATGATTCATCAGTAGATAGTAAATGTGTACTTTGTTTTCTTCCAAAATATTTTATGTTCTTATAAATATTATTAGTAAAAGTAACCAAAGCATATAAATTTACCTCATTGACTAAAAAAGAAAATAAACTTGCCTTTGACCAACCTAGTAAACAGGTTTTACTCTTTAAACATGCAAAGCTTTTAGGAGGGGAAAAAAAATATACTGGAGTAGGCTCAATTTTTCTGAATCCCCCAGTCAGCCTGGTTTTAGACTTCTTGCTTTCTTGCTGGTGATGTGCTAATGCAATTAGGTGCCTGGAGCTTGTCGTTTCTTTCTTAATAGGTTTCTGGGTTTGCCTACAGCTTCCTTAGCTGGAGAAGACTGTAATTCACTTGACATCAGTGGGTAATTTATAGAAACTTGGCTCAGGCACTGCAACCTAGCTAAAACTGGGCTCTCTTAGTTCCTGTATGAAGACGTGTTTGCTGAAAATCTGTATGTGTTTGAATTGTAAAGTGCAAGTTGATGTGCTGCTTCCCTTTATATCAGGTTAATATTTCATGTTCACAAAATTGTAAGACAAGTTATAACTCTCAAAGTTAGTTCTCTCAGAATAGGTTATAATTAGTTTTTTACTTTGCCCTTGTCACCTTTACCCTGACTCCCTGACTCTATATCCTGTTTCATGTAGTGTTTTTCTTTTCTTTCTTCCTCCCTTCCTTCCTTCCTTCCTCCCTTCCTTCCTTCCTTCCTTCCTTGCTTCCTTCCTTCCTTCCTTCCTTCCTTCCTTCCTTCCTTCCTTCCTTCCTTTCTTTCTTTCTTTCTTTCTTTTTTTGTTGTTGTTGTTAATCCTCACCAGAGGATATTTTTCCATTGATTTGTTTTTAGGAAGAGTGTAAGAGAGAGGGAAAAACAGAGGGAGACATCGATATGAGAGAAACATATTGATTGGTTGCCTCCTGCAGGAGCCCTGACCAGGGCCCCGGCTGGGGAGGAGCCTGCAACCAAGGTACATGCCCTTGACAGAATCAAACCTGGGACCCTTTGGTCCACAGGTCAATGTTCTATCCACTGAGCCAAACTGGCTAGGGCATAGTTTTTTCTTTTGAAGGTTGGCTTTTATTTCACCTTTTTCTTAAATACAGAATTGGGTTTGGATCTTAGTTGAATGATTTTCTAAGCATGGCTGACACATGCTTGGCAAATTTACTCTTGAGTGGCATTACCTAAACTGCTATAAATCGTAAAGTTAAGGATTAGTACCATTGTGCATTATCTTCATTATGCCTTTGTATTATTTGAAGATATATTTAACATTATATATCTCAGGACTTAAAAACTTACCAAGTATTGTAAAATTAAGAGATTCTTTGAAATCATAGGTTGAAATTTCTATTGAACTTTTAAATTTTATTTTAAGGTTGATCATAGTCATTAAAATGAAGCATTTTTGCTCTTTAAAAACATAATCTTATTTTAAAGTCAGATAATTTTTTTTACCTCCCTTGTCTAAATGTACCTAACTGTACATAAAATGTAACTAACATCCATGCAAAATGTCTTCCATTTTTATTCAGATTTTTACTAGCATAGTTCTGATATTGAGGCCCCACACATATTTTGGACTGTTTAATAGGGTTGGAGTCATTCTAATCTCAATTATTCTGTGTAGCTATTTTTCTGCCAATACTATAGTACTCTTTTAATTACTGTCGCTTTTTAGTATAATTTGAAATCAGGGAGTGTGATGCCTCTGGCTTTGTTCTTTTCTCTCAGGATTGTTTGAACTATTTGGGGTATTTTGTTGTTCCATACAAATTTGAGGATTTTTTTCTTCTATTTCTGTGAGTAGTTGGGATTTTTACAGGGATTGCATAGTCAATCTATGTATTTCTATGGGTAATATGACCATTTTAACAATGTTAATTCTTCTAATTATGAACACAGAATACCTTCCCATTTCTTTATGTCTGCTTCAATTGTTTTCAATAGTGTCTTATAGTTTTCAGTGTATAAGTCTTCACCTCTTTTGTTAAGTTTATTTCTAGTTATTTCTTTTCTTTTTGTTGCAATTATAAATGGGACATTTTTTTCCATTTGTCTTTCTGAAATTTTGTTGTTAGTACATAAGAATGCAGATTCTTATCTATTGATTTTGTATCCTGCAACTTTACTGCATTTGTTTATAATTTTTTTTGTATATACGGTGGAATATTAGTCAGCCATAAGAAAGATTAACTATTGCCATTTGTAACTACTTGGAAGAATCTTGAGAGTATTATACAAAGTGAAATAAGGCAGATAAAGAAGGACAAGGACCTTATAATTTTACTCATATGTGAAATAAAAGACAAAAAGCAACAAATGAACAGAGGGAACAAATAAACAAGCTAATAGATACAGAAAATAGAATAGGAATTACCAGAGGGGAAGGGTAATGGGGGGAGGTGTACAAAAAGGGTCACATACAAGATGAATAAAGGACACTAGACTTTGGGTGATAAGCACAAAATAGAGTATACGGATGTCATATTATAAAGTTGTACAACTGAAAGTTATATGATGTTATTAAACAATGTTATCCCAATAAATGTAATGAAAAAGAGAAACCCACAATTTGCTCACCCGAGGATATTTTTCCCCAAATCTGAGTCTGGGGCTGCTCTGTTTACATCTCATGGTCTGCCTCACTATCTGTATGATCTGATTCTCTTTCCTGAGGAGGTGAAATGAATAATAGCTACACAGTTTGGGTGGTTTCTTGAATTATGCGTATGTAGTTTTTTAATTGGTGGGCAGACATGGATGTGAGGATTGAAAAATCTGAGATGCAGTGAGAAATGAGTAAGATGGAAGCAGGGGGGAAAGTAAAGTCAGGATATGGAGAAAGTACCGTCTGTGTTGCTCATGGCTTTGCTGACTTCTAGTTTTAGATCTCTCAGTGCCTCCTGGATGCCCAGAAATGAGGCACTCTGCTGCACTCTGCTTCCTACAAATGCCCTCCCCTCTACCCTCAGCCTTTGTTTCTTCCTTGCCTTCCTCTTCCTCCTCCTCTTTTTGATTTTTAGATTCAATTGTTGATTGATATGTATTTGTTGCCATTGTATTGTTCATATTTTTAATTTCTTCTTCTTCTTCTTCTTCTTCTTCTTCTTCTTCTTCTTCTTCTTCTTCCTCTTCCTTCTTCTTCTCCTCCTCCTCCTCCTTCTCCTCCTTCTTCCTCTCCCTCTTCTTTCTTCTCCTCATCCTCTTTTTCTTCCTTTACCTGTGTCCCTTCCCCTTCCTTCTCTCCTTCCTCTTCTTCTTCCTTATTTTATCCTTCTATTCTTATTTGCTCCTCCTCTTCCTTCACTTCTGCATTCTCCATTTTTTCCTTCTTTTTCTCCTTCTTATTCCCTAAGGCTTATTTATATCTTTGTGTTACTTGCAACTTTGCAACACACAAGACTTTTAAGATAGGTATTTCTTGTTTAACCAAGAGCTAGATTAAAATTTTGCAAGTGAATCTTTAAAGTAAGAGGAATTAGATTTATACTCAGAACTTACCACACTAATTGAATGGCTTGTGTAGATCAGGTATTTCCATATATTTTAGTTAGCACTATTAGAAACCCTAAAAGGTTACCATTTCTATTTTACAATGAGGAAACAAAAGCTCAGAAAATCAAGTTATTTTTCCAAGGTCACATGTACGATTCAAATTCTTGTGTCTAGACTTCTTTCCACCTAATTACCTTGCTACTAGCCTTAAGGGCTCAATAGTCCCAAACGAGGATTTTATAAACATATCTCTTAATTTCATTTGTATAACAGTTAGAAATGTTTATCATTCAAAGCAAGTGGTAAGCATACCATTTATTTATTCACTGAATTACAGAAAATATAACTTCAGGTATTAATTTTAAGTCAGTGTTGGGGATGGGCATAAAACTGCCAAACCTCCCCTTCATTCTCACTTGCTATCAAATCCATCAGGATTAAAACTGCCTTACTCAGATGACCTTGTAATGGTGCTTCTTTTAGTTGGCTTGTGACTGCCAGAGTTTCATGATACCGTGATACCAATGACTCAGTGGATTCAGTCTGAGTGGTTTATTTATTTGTTTGTTTATTCCTATTTTATAGTATAATCAGGATAATAAATCTGTCCTCTTTCATTAGCATTGACCATCTATTTGTTTTGTGGGTATTGACAATTAATAGATAAGCTATGTATAGAGCTTTTTGATGAATTTTAAACCTCATTATGTTTTTTGGAAATGAAAATATGTCCAGCTGGTAACCAAGCTGCAATATTCTTAATGATATGTCCAAGACTGATAGGAAATAGACCAGGCTGAAGCATAATCTCCAAATGGCTAACATAACCTCTTTTAAAATATCACTACATTTTTTAGCATTTATAACACTAGTCCCACTTTTCTTTTGTGCCTTGAAAACAAAGATCATTGCAATTTCACATATTGTCTCAGCTTCTAGACAGCATCTAATCTGAATAAGAACCCACACCCCATTCTTCTTCAGAATCATCCAGCACAAGTCCAGACCTTCTATAGTCTATTTGTTTCACAAGTCATTCAGTTCAGGGTCATGGTTAGGTTTTGCTATTTTTTTGCACAACTAAGAAAAATATTTTGCTTCCAAAATATGGAATATTTCTTACCACTTAGAATTTTTATTTTATTTTATGCTTAATCAAAGAGCTATTTAATTTAGACATAGTTTGATAATCATTATTATATTTTTGTGTACATTAAGTGGAAAATATTGGAAAATGCATTAACTAGAGGGTTTCTAAACTTCTTCACATTCAAAATTCAAGTTTTCTAAATCAACTTGAGGCTCAGCGGCATAAATATCAGTCAATTTTCTTTATCCCCATGTAATATTATCCCTGTTAGGGTCACCAAAGGAGGAATGCAAAGTGGTAAGGAATTATAAATTTACTAGTGGCCTGGTGCACGAAATTCGTGCACATTAAAAGGGATTTAATTAGAGGAAATATTTTAATATTGCTATTTTCCCTTTGCCAGGGATGGGGATGCGAGCGTCAAGTCCCCAGGCCAGCGCAGTGGGTGGAGACGTGAGCCTCATGTCCTGGGCCCATTACCAAGGACGGGGACACGAGCCTCATGTCCCCAGGCCCATTGCCAGGGGCGGGGATGCGAGCCTCAAGTCCCTGGGCGGCACAAGTCCCCACCCACCAATGCTGCAAGTCCCCGCCCACCCACTCCGACTGTACATGCAGCCTGTTGATCGGTTGTTCATGATGGCGTCCCAACCAATTTGAATATTACCCTATTATTAGATAGATTAGGTCATGTGGATACCAGATGGATTGAGTCCCAAAAATGGTTCCAGCCCCCAAAGACAGGGAGTCAGTGGTATTTAAAGGATTCTAGGTGGGCTTTTTCTGGGTGGAGAAATCTCTGTGCAGGTCTGGATTCTGGGAAAGTCGGGAGGAGACAGATACTAGTCTTAGCAAGTGGAATGTGGTCTAAGCAAGTGGAATGTCCATTATGAAGTGGCCTACAGGTCAGTTCCCAGGGGTCAGGGCATCAATTCAATTATTTGATCAGACATAACAATCCCCTTTGTTATTAAGATTATTGGCGCAGCGTTTCTTAAATGGATCTGCACTATATTATCTCTAATATTCTACAAGTGGAAATGCTGGCATTTTAAAAAAATCTTGTCAGAATGCATTGATAATAACAGGTATATCCTGACTACCATATAGCCACCACACATTGTAAAATATGTCCCAATTTTCAAAATGTTATACTATTTTGAAAAGGTGCATTTTAGAATCAGTGAAATATGGTGTTAGTTTTCATCTCTGACATCCTTGCTATAAGGTGTTGTGGTTTAAAGAAAGAAGTTTCAGACAAGTGCATACATTTATTTAACATGCAGGCAAAGGAAAAGGCTGCAAAAAGAAGCCCTTTTAGCTAACCAGGAAGTCAGCTAACCCTCTGGTGGAAGTTGTGAGACAAAATCTTCTAGTAAGTAGCCACACAGAGGCCACAGAAGATCATAATTCCAACCTGGGCCTCCATTTCAAAAGTTAGAAAATATGAATTACACACATCACATTCTATACACTATTTAGACCAGCATGGTAGTGCCTCTAAAAAATTTCTATCTAAAACACATATCTGTACATACTGAATTTTCACAATAAAAAATCATTTCTAAATTCTGGCATGCTAATGAAAATACCATTGCTGCCCTGGCTTGTGTATATCCACTTAGAGTACAAATGTTAAATTATAAATTCTACAATGTTATAATTTAAAAACAAATTGCATACTATCAATGTGGAAGAATTATAAGGAAAATTACAGACAGTGAAAAAGATGTATAATTTGACTGGTCATTTCTTTAGTGAAATGGAGATGCTTGGCTAATGGAAACACTATTCTTTGTAGCCTTGCTTCTCTAGTTTCTTAAATACTATCAAATGTTGAACAAAATGTTTAGAAATCTTTCTCTTTGACTCTTCCTTAAACTGCAGTCATTATTTTAGGAGAATAAATTGGCCCTCTTTCCCTTGTATTTTATATAAGGGCCCAAATCATGCCAGGAAAATATGTCCCAAACCATAACACTGCCCCCACCAGCTTGAAGGGTTGTACTCATGCATGCGGGGTGCATGCTTTCATGCTGCGGTTTCCACCAAATTCTCACTCTGCCATCTGCATGATGCAACTGGAAATGTGAATCATCGGACCACATGACTTTTTTCCAATGCTCGACTGTCCAATCCTTGTGTTCCTGTGCGAATTGGAGACGTTTTATCTTGGTAACTGCAGACAGCAAAGGTATTCGAACAGGCCTTCGGCTGTTTTGCTGATATATGCTCCATGGCTCCGAGCACCAACAATCATCCAACGTTCAAAGGCTGTTAAATCGTGTCGTTTACCCATATCTTCAGAAAAAAAATCACTTCTACTGTCGTGGTAAACACCTGCTTCCCTATTTATAATGGTCTGGCCCTCTAGCAACTTCAGCGCGAAATTATAGCTAATTTGCCTACAAACGTCAGGTGGTCATAATAATCTGGCCACTCAGTGTATATATATATATATATATGCCTAAGTGACTGCTATGACCAAACAACTGGAATGACCAGAACAACCAGAACAACCAGTCACTATGATGCACACTGACCACCAGGGGGCAGATGCTACCCCCTGGTAGTCAGTGAGCTCCCACAGCCAACCTCCCACAGCCGGCCAACCTCCCGTGGTCCCTCACCCCTGCCAGCTGGACCCCCCAATAGGTCCCGATCGCCAGCCTGGCCGAGGGACCCCACCCATGCACGAATTCATGCACTGGGCCTCTAATATATATAATATATGATACATTTAGCATACGTAAATACTAAATAAATTACCCAATATTATAAATAGCTTTCTAAAATCTTAAATCAAGAATTGAGGTCACAAGAACATGCTAGATTTCTAAGACTATTTTTATAATTCTTATACTTCTCAAAAGTCACCTCATTTCATTAATATCAACCATAGGGCTCAGGACCATTGGCCATGACAATAAGCCAGGAAAAGCACTGGAGGCAATGTGGTCTATGACAGGTGTAGTTCTCTGAGGAACTACAGCCTTCAGTTTGGTAAGCAGAGATGGCCTAGAAACCATGGAGCATCACTCTGTCCTTCCAGCAGATCTGAAGAACACACTCCTCTTTCTTCCCACTTAGAAATGGGAACTTCGACCCTCCAAATCAGAAACATGAAAGATTTTCCCAAATAACCTCATGCCATATGTAGTAGAATGTTCTTAGGACGCAATCATTTTTGACAATATATATAATTTTTTTCCTGGAATTTTTAAAACCAGCAAAATCTGGCATAATTACCCAGGCCTAGAGAAGCCTTAGCTCAAGTTTAAAGATGGTATAACTTTTATAGATTTCCAGCGGGGGGGGGAGGGGGGGGAGACATCTTATAAGTAATTGCCACTAGACACTTAATTCTAAGAAAGAAGCAGATGCCCTCCTTCAGAGGAAAACAGAGAGCCGTGTTCTTGCCTTTTCCTCAGTAAAAACCTTTATTAAAATACTAGAGGCCCAATGCATGAAATTTATGCACTCGGGGGGTTGGGTCCCTCAGTCCAGCCTGCACCCTCTCAGTCTGGGAGCCCTCCGGGGATGTCAGACTGACAACTTAGGCCTGCTCCCGCCAGGCCTAAGCTGGCTGTCGGACATCCTTAGCACTGCTGTGGAGACAGGAGATATTCTCGCCACCGCCGCTGCACTCTCCAGCTGTGAGCCAGGCTTCTGTCTGAGTAGCACTCCCGCTGTAGGAGCACACTGACTACCAGGGGGCAGCTCCTGCATTGAGCGTCTGCCCCCTGGTGGTCAGTGCATGTCATAGTGACCGGTCTTCTGCTGTTTGGTCTATTTGCATATTAGCCTTTTATTATATAGGATTCTTGCTTTTTGTTACCAGAAAGCCAAGGATTATTTATATATTCTCAAAGTCAGTATATCCACTTTGTAACAATTTCTTGGTAGTTATGGTTTGCCTCTAACTGGGGGCTACTCTCCATGATTTACAGCCCTTTTGTCTAATAATGTTTCATTATTTACATCCATGTTACTGTTGTTGTTTTCTCAAAATATTTATTAGAACCAGTATTTCTGGACACCTTCGTATACCAAATATAACAGAATTGCTCTAAGTTAGACTTCATAAGGTCTGAAACTGCTGTACAACCCAATTTTAACCCATCAAGTGGATTATATATGGAGTCTATATATTCTACCACCAAAATATACCCTTATCTCATTCCCTCCTGTCTTTTCTCATCTGGATGACTAATGTATTCATTATTCTAATTTTTTTAATTTCCTTTTTTTTTTTTTTTTTTTTTTTTGCATTTATTTTGACCTGGCTCATTTTAATCCATTCATTACACTCTGATTCTGAACTAGGGACGATTTGGCCTCTAGATGACATTTGATCATGTCTGAATAGATTTTTTGGTTGTCACAGTTGGAAAGGACCACTACTGGCATTTAGTGTGTAGAAACCATGGAGCCTACTAAACATCCTACAATGCACAGGACAGCACAACAAATAATTCTCAGCCCAAAATAATAATAGTGCTGAGGTGCTGGGGTGAGAGAGCTTTGTCTACACTGCCCCACGTCTACTCTTCCCCTGTCCACATGCGCTGTGTCAGTTTTTTCAAATGGGTCTGTGATAGAGTCCTGCTTACTTTTGTTATACAACTTTCTGCATAATGTTGTTTTTAAAATATGTTTCATAATCTGCCTTTTCTCCCAGAATATAAGCATTTGATGCTTAGCACCTAGCATAATAATTTTTATATTATAGCTGCTCATTAAACTTTAATTGTATTAAGTGGGACAGGCTCATTTGTATGTTGTATGTGGTTGTATATATAGGTAATTCTAAAGAAGCAATATATGGAAAAGTGACTTTAACATTAAATTAATAGCTATGCAAATGTTAATTCTGTTACACCTAGAGGGGCTCACAAAATGCTAGGAAAATTTCTTAAAAATACATTTTGTGTTTCATTCAATTACTATGGGTTACATTTCATAATAGCTCAGGATGAACCAATACATGTCATAAGGATGTGATATGGCTATTACTTTTTATGTATGAGCACAGTTCATCATTATTATAGACTGAACACAGTATTTCAAACTATTTTAGATAATTTCCAGTTAAGTGAGTCAAACCTGCCACAGGTCTGGTCTGAGAATCAGAATTACAGAACAAAAGATAATTCAGTTAGAAAAAGCCCATCTACCCACACCCTTGAGTGCCCTTGAGTGCAGGGAAGTCAGGTATTATTGTTTTCACTTTTTAAATTATGTGTTCATGAATTTTTGGATGCTGGTAGAAATTTACAATGATGATACATTTGTAAGACAGGGTTTAAATCCAAAACCATCACACATTTAATTTTCATAGATCATTGATGCAAATAGTTGTTGCTTTTTAAGAGTTAGTTCATTGTTTCCTCCCCCATTAACCATTTTTTTTTTCCTTTGGCATGCAACAAGATATAGTGCAAAGATCACTGACTTTAGCATCAGAAAACTCTGGCTTTGAAAGACAGTCTTACTGGGTGACCTAGAGCAGGGATCAGAAAATTTTATTCTGTAAAGGGCCAAATAGTAAAAATGTTTGTCTTGTGGTGCCTGTAGTCTCTATTGAAAAAATATTCAGTTCTTCCTCTGTACAAAGAAGCCATAGACAATATGTAAATGACTGGGCATAACTGCATTCCCATACAAAACCAGGTGGTATGCAAATGTGGACGACAGGCCACAGTTTGCCGATTTCTCATGAAGAGGAAATTACTGTACTTCTCATCTATCAAGCGGAGGCATTAGAGCTTAAGTATGAAGTAACTCAAAGTAACTGAGAATGTAAGTAACATACATATGAAAGGATGTAGTCCATTATAGACACTAAATGTAGCTATTCTTAGGATGGAGACAAGCGAATGAATGTTTAAGCTCATTTATACAATATTCTTTTGGCAAGTCCATGAGAGAGAGTTCATTATTTAAGTAACAAAAGACTGAGATTATAAGGTAACTTCAGTGTTAATGATATTCATGTCAAAAGTTTTCTATTCAAAGGTCTGTATCTTGAAGCATTAGTATAAATTTTTCCTTCAAAAAGAATAGAAAATTTGAACTTAATCTTTTAAGAAAATACTACAGAAAGCAATTGGATTCTCTAAGTCGAAGGAAGTTTCATTATTACAAAACAGAAAAAAAGTTGTTTATTTTATAAATTATTTTGCCACTGGTAATTACTGAATGCTTCTTTAATGGCTCATAATGAATTCCATGCCTTTTCTAAGAATTACCTTGCTCCCAGAGTTATGTGGATTAAGTTATGTATATTTAACTTAAAAATTAGCATCACTTTGGGGAATCTGTCTCTGTCCCCTCAACATTTCATGAATAAACCAGCTAGATTTTTTAAAAAGTGCATAAATATATAAAATACTCTTTAGCACATTTATTTTAATACATAAACAGCATTCACAGATAGTTGAACTTTTCTTGACTTCAGTTTGCAAAATTTTAAAAGAAAATGAAATACAATTGTGAGCAGATGCATGTCTGATACTTTGCTCTATGCTTTGTTTATATATTGTGCCATGTGAATACACATCTATCTCAATTTAAAATTTAAATGTTTTCTATTACCTCTCTTACATCAAACTAATGGATGTTTTCTAGACAGATACCTTCTGAAATTGCAAAAAAGAATATAGCCATTTTAAAGGATTCTACTTTGTGGATTCAGTGCTAACCCCCACCCATAAATTCTACACACTTTACTAATTATATACAAATATCTATTTTGTTTTTTAAATCCTCACCTGAGGATATGTTTATCGATTTTAGAGAGAGGAAGGGAGAAAGAGAGAAACATTGATCTGTTGCCTTTTGTACCCACCGTGACCAGGAATCAAACCCACAACCTTTTTAGTTTACAGGACAATGCTCCAACCAACCAAGCCATCTAGCCAGGGCTACAAATGTCTGTTTTCAAAATACCTTAGAGTAATCTCCTAAATCAGTCAAATTACAGTGATTACTGAGATGTGTCAGCATTTCTAGTCTTGTTTTAGAATGAGGGACTTTTTTTCAGGAAAATAATTTTTATTAGATTTTCTGTTCATTAGCTTGGAAAAATATGGATAGACAGTTTATAAGAAAAATATATTATACCCTGGATTCGACTCTGTTGAGAATCCTTCCAAAATCTTATGCATATCTAAATTCTATGCTAGTGATTTTCAGATTAAGAGTTTGTTCCCATGCAGACCTATTTAACTCGTTCTACACTATGGAACAACACAGTGCCACCAAAAACACTGATATCTTAACATTATATTTCAGGAAAATAAGAATGAATCAGCATAAATTCTTGATTACCACTATTGTACAAAAGGAAGTTAATCTAAATAAAGTAAAAAATCCTCAGAGTGTGAGTGTTAGAACATCAATTGTGTGTCTATGCAATTGGTCTACTTGATATTCTGGACTCACATTCCTCTAGCTCTCACATCTTCTACATTTGAAACTACCTGTAAATAGAACAACTCCATTCTATCCTGGATGCATTATGTAGAGTTAATCAAGTAGAATGGAAGAAGCTCTGGGTATCCCTTATCGAACATCATTCTTCTTATAATTCCTCTGTGAGTGCCTGGTTCACACCTAAGGAGTGGATGAGCCACAAAGAGACTTTGCTGTCCTTAGGGATGCAGCAACACAAGCAAAGAAAGTTTCTAGGAGGGCACACTTACCAGTGGTAGCTTAGAACCCATGGAATCCAATAGTTTCTCTTAAAGTAGACAAAAATAATCATATGCTGCAGTATATTATAAAATGTTTTTTAATGCCTAAGGATATTGCATATCTTTCTTAACAGTCAGGGATAATATCCTCTACAGAATATGTTTTACTATCCAATGCATGTGTATTAAGTAAGTGATCAACAGCCTTACAACTTACTCTTCATTCAGTAATCTACTTTCATGGAAGTAAATTTTATTCAAGTAGGGAGTCTTCTTTAACTTCCATTCACATAAAAAACAAAAACAAAACACCTCTAAATTACTAACGTATGTAGATAAGACCATTGCAAAAATAATAACTTACACATTGTATTTAGCAGTTCCACAATTTCAGCCCTCCAGAAGTTAAGACAATTTTGTTATGTCTCAATAATTATTGACATCTTCCTTGCCAAGAAGTTCTAGAAGGCTTTATCTGCACTGGTGATACCTACTTCAAAGGAGAGAGCCATTCATCCAATTCCATTAAAGCATAAATTAAATAATCTAATTACTTTCTCAATTACCTTTTTAATTCAAAGCTTACCTTGAATAACCTCTTCCAATAGACCCACATAATTTTTTCTTTGAAGGACTTCAAGAAGCTATGTTTTTAGAGTTCTTTCAAAGTGCATTCAACTTTTTTTTTCCTTCTGAGCCTACTTCTTTATTATTTCCTACCTAGCCATGATTATTAGATTTTTTTCCTGATATATATCGCTGCATAACAAACTGTCCTGAAATTGAGTGGTTTAAAATAACAACAATCACTTATTTTGCTCACAGATTTTCAATTTGACAAGTTTGGTGGGAAAGACTTAGCTCTGCTCAAGGCAGCTGCAGCTGAGGGCCCAGAGATCTGCTTCCACTTAGACTCACGAAGCCACACTTTGCTACTTATTGGCTGTTGTCTGGAAGGTCAGATAAGACTGAGGACTGGAGGGCCTGTCTTCTTCTTGATTTGAGACTCCATGTGGTCTGAGCTTCTAATAGCTTGGGGTCCAAAGGTGAGCATCCCAAGACAAAGCCCGGTAGAAAGCTGTGTTGCCTTTTTTATGATTAGTTTACAAAGTCACATAGCGAGACTGTCCCTGCAGGTGTAGGTGGAGGCAGTCACAAACATCTATCCGGTTTCTAGGGTTAAAAACTTAGACTTCTCCTTTTGATGGAGGAGTGGCAAGGTTCTGGAAGAGCATGTGGGATAGTAGATATTATTATGACCTTTTGTTGGGGGAGGAGGGGGAATCTATCACACAATTACTATTATTATTAAGGCAATTTTACCCATTGGGACAATTCAGATGTTTTGTAAAAGTTCTTTCCAACTCTTACACTCTGAGCAGCCCTGGTCTTTCCTCTCACTAAACTCTGGGTACCTAAAATATCTTTAAAATATCTTTTACCCACTTAATCAGAGATAAATAGAGTACATTTGTATGATCTTATTGGGTATTCTAAAGAAATGAAGTGTCTACTGCTAATGGTAGTGGGAAAGTTATCTGCAGGCAAACTCTCTGTGAAGAGAAGAAAAAATGTTTTGTTCCTGCATCTCTCTTCTCTTATAGTGGCAAAATGCAAACAGCTTGAATATTACACTTAAGTGTATTAAATATCCTTTTAACTATTTTCAGTCTATTGCAAGAGCTTACAAATCTTGAATTTAGGGCCCTGTGTGGTGTTTTACCCCTTGATTTCTAACACTAGGGAAAGGTAGCTAGGGGGAGTATCAATGAGCTTATCAGAATATAAACATTCTGTTATCAGAATACAAATTCACCATGGCATTAGACAAAGCAGCTTTCAATTTTCTAATCCATTCAAGTAAACTGACTAATCCCAAGAAAATAGCAAAGCATATTTACAAAATAACACACTATGCCCAGCTGTGCAAGCAATGGACTATCTGTCTAAACTGATGAGCTCAGTTTTCTCTCTTGAATTGGAGTGAATTTGATTTCTCTTCTGGCTTGGATTGCCTTGTTAGGCCAATACAACTTCATAATTCAGTGCATGAATTTCTAAAGTGATGGCTAAGTGTGGTGGGCTGTTTCTGTTTCCCGCGACCCGCACGGGAAAACGACAGGTTCTTGAGCGGAGGAGCTGGGGATTAAGAAATTAAAGAAAGACCAAGATGCAGAAATAGATTTTAAGCTGGGGCCAGGTGGGCGCCATCCTCTCTGATGGAGAGGCGGCAAAGAGCTGCCTGAGCCACACAGCAGGTTTATTTTAAAGGCCTAGATTTACATATCTAGTTCCGCCCCTGCCTGATTAACATGTCCAGCCTTATTGGGGAAGCACGTTCCCAGGGCGTGGCTGCCTATGCTCTGAGTTCAGCTGACAATAATTATAAGAAAATCCCTAGGTGCCTCCCAGGCAGCCCTCTACATCTCCCCCGTTTTTGTTTTTTAAGCTACTATAATAAAAGTAAAATTTTAAACATTAATAGTAGGGCTCTAGAATTAAAACAATTGTAAACAATGCAAATGCAAAAACTAAACTACATACATGTTATCATTTTCAAAATTTGAATGTTAAGAACAAAAACTGGCTAATAAATAATAACAAAACAATGCCAATGCAAAACAACAATATGAGAAATCAGAACTATGGACATATTAACATTTTTGCTACT
>NW_005369365.1:1291920-1294247 GCF_000412655.1 Myotis brandtii | reverse complement strand
GCGGCCTGAGACACACAGCAGGTTTATTTTAAAGGCCTAGATTTACATATCTAGTTCCGCCCCTGCCTGATTAACATGTCCAGCCTTATTGGGGAAGCACGTTCCCAGGGTGTGGCTGCCTATGCTCTGAGTTCAGCTGACAATAATTATAAGAAAATCCCTAGGTGCCTCCCAGGCGGCCCTCTACAGCTAAGTACTTCAGCGTACCACTATGTTTGAAGCAGGGGTCTTTCTAAAATAAAAATATTGTCAGGATAATTGAACAATAAATACATAGAATTGTGTAAGGAGATTATAATTATAAAGGTTGGTAGATTCTTAAAGTAGAATTAGGGCAGAAATATCCTAAGGTCACCTATCACAAAATCCACTCATTTTTTAAGACACTATTCAGATTTTCAGTATATCTTTCTTATGGTATTTTCAACAAAGTTTCCAAAAATAATTCATTCCAAGCAAAAAAAAAAAAAAGTATATTATTTACAATTTGAGAGTATATGTTTTCTTTATCAAGAAAGGCATATTTCATTTAAAAATTATAATGGTTTATTCTACAGGTATGACATATATGTGCAATATAAGGAATACCAATCAACAAATACATGTGTAAGCAATGTATCAAGCTAAATGAATAGAACTTTGTCAATATTGTTGCAAATCCCCTGTGGGCATCTTTTGGATTTTATCCCAGTCTTTCCTCTCTGGAAGCAATTACCATCTTGATTTTTTTTGTTAATAATTGTCTATAAAAATTAATTTGATGACTTTTTTGTTTAGTTTTGATATTTTATCACCTAGATAAAAATGAAACATATATATGTTATTTATATATGTATTTCCATTTTCCATATATATAATGTATATATACATGCATATTTCTTTGACTTTTTATCTTTAACTTCATATAGTATATAAGTATCGTATTTCTTTGCATGATTGCAAATTATGTTACTGCTTGCGTTTGAATTGTTTACAACCTTTGGTCTTATAAATGATGTGACTATGTACAATGCTCAATATGTCTCCTTATGGGAATGGATGTGAGTTTCTTTCTCTTTTCAGGATGCATTTGCAAGGGTTTTATTGGTCCTATTCCAGTGACAACCAGAAACAGCATTTTTGCATTCACATGCTTCAAAAGTTTTTCTGGAGGAGGACACTGGTATAATGGGTGTCCTATGGGAACTGATCCAATACTTAGAACCTCCCTGGTAACTGCCTGGTGGAGGTGACCTCATAGTTTGGTCTCTATCAGAGGAGACACTCACTGTGTCTTAAATTTTTGAGGTAAGAATTGAGAAAGGCTTTTTTGGTTGTTTTTTGTTTTTTTGTCCAGTGAAAAAAAACTGCAAATTTTATTAAATTTTTTTTTCTTGTAGAAGTTAGTGATAGAATTATACTCGTTAAAGTTTTAACTTTTTATGTTGATCAAAAACTGGTCTACTCTCAGCCTCCTTTCTTAGGGTAAGTTTTAATTGGTATCCATAGAGCACATAATGAGCCAATATAAAATATCTGCCAAGTTTTTCCTAAGGTTAAAAGTCCATGAAATAGGTATTAGACGCTACCATGCCTCTGGGACAGATTTTTTGAAGTGGGATGCTAGACCAGGATATATGGGTGGTAAATGCAAGCTGGGATGGTCCTTTTTAGTGAAGTTCAAGTGTGAATATAAGTTTCTTTAGTGTCATAGAATGTATATTTGTTCAGCTTTACTTAGTAATAATTGCTTTCTGAAAAATGCATAATTTACACTCGTACCACTTGGTCATGGTGTATGATCTGTTTAATGTATTGTTGGATGTGATTTGCTAATATTTTATTGAAGATTTTAGCATCTATGTTCATCAGGAATATTCACCTGTAGTTCTCTTCCTTTGTAGTGTCTTTATCTGATTTTGGGATTAGGGTAATGCTGGCCTCATAGAAAGAGCTTGGAAGTGTTCCTTCTTCTTAAATTTTTTGTAAAAGTCTGAGGAGGATAGGTATTAGTTCTTCTTTGAATGTTTGGTAAAAATCCCTCGGTGAGTCTGTCCAGGGATTAGTTTGCTGGCAGTTTTTTGTTGTGTGTGTGGTTTTTTTTTTAATTACTGTTTCAATTTCATTGGTAGTTATCGGTCTATTCAGATTCTTTTATTCTTCTTGATAGAGTTTTGGGAGATTGTATTTTTCTAGGAATATGTCCATTTTGTCAAGGTTGTCCAGTTTGTTGGAAGAGAGTTGTTCATAGTATTTTTTTATAATCTTTACTAGAGGCCCGGTGCACAAAATTTGTGCATGGGGGGGGGGTGGCCCTCAGCCCAGTCTGCACCCACTCCAATCCGGGA
>NW_005369365.1:1290518-1291670 GCF_000412655.1 Myotis brandtii | reverse complement strand
TGCCCCCTCACCAGCATGGTCACCCCTTACTTCCCCCCCTGCAGGCCTGGTCACCCCCAACAGCCCCACCTGCTGGCTGGTCACCGCCAAATGTACCCCTGCCAGCCTCGTCGCCCCTCACTGCCCCCTCTGCCAGCCTGGTCACCCTTAACTGCACCCCCTGCCAACCTTGTTGCCTCCAACTTCCCCCCCTCCCGCTGGCCTGGTCACCCCTCACTGCCCCCCTCTGCGAGCTGGTCGCCCCTCTGCTGCCCTCTGCCAGACTGGTTGCCCCAACTGCCCCCCTGCTGTCCTTATCACCCCCAACTGCTCCCCTGCTGGCCTGATCACCCCTCACTGCCCCACCTGCCAGCCTGGTTGCCAACAACGGCGCCCCCTGCCAGCCTGGTCACCCCTCACTGTCCACTTCTGCTAGCCTGGTCATCCCTCACTGCGTCCCCTGCTGGCCTGGTTGCCCTATGCAGCCTGCTGGTCAGTAGTTTGGTTGCCCCTCACTGCCCCCTTGCTGGCCTGCTTGCCCCACACAACCTGCTGTTCAGTTGTTTGGTCATCCCTCACTAACCCCTCTGCCAGCCTGGTCACCCCACACAGCCTGGTGTTCAGTCGTTTGGTCATCTCTCACTAACCCGCCTGCCGGCCTTGTTGCCCCACTCAGCCTGTTCAGTCATCGGTTCGGTTGCAATGGCACCTGGCTCTTTACACTAATAAAAGAGAAACATGGTAATTAGCATACGACCGCTACCCTTCCCATTGGCTAATCAGCGTATCCTTATGCAAATTAACTGTCAGCCAAGATGGCGGCCGGCAGCCATGCACTGAAGGGAGCAGGGAGGTTTGCTTGCTTCAGTGACTGCAGACTCCAACACTTGCCGGCCTCTGAGTTGCAACTCTAAGCAACTATGTACTATGTTGCAAATAAGAAGCTAAAAAAACCCCCAGAAACCAGCTGTCAGTCAGCCCTGGATCGCAACATTGTATCGATGTTTTCAGCAGCGAGGCCTCAGAGCTAAAGCTGGCCCAGAATTAAAAAAAGAAAAAGAAAACCAGGAGCGGTTGGGAGCTTTTAGTCACCTGCCAGCCAGAAAACAGCCCTCAGCCCCTCAGCCAGCCTGGCCAGGCACCCCAGTGGGGACCCCCACCCTGATCCAGGAC
>NW_005369365.1:1273069-1289046 GCF_000412655.1 Myotis brandtii | reverse complement strand
TCATTTATTTATTTATTTCTGCTCTGATCTTTATTATTTCCTTCCTTCTACTCTGGGCTTTTCTTGTTGCTCTCTTTCTAATTCTTTAAGTTGTGGGGTTAGATAACTTATTACTAGTTTTTCTTATTTTCTGAGGTAAGCCTATAGTGCTATGAACTTCCCTCTCAGGACTGCTTTCATTGTGTCCAATAGATTTTGGATTGTTTTGTTTTCATTGTAGTTTGTTTCCAGGATGTTTTTTTATTTCTTCTTTGATCTCTTTGGTAACCCAATCATTGTTTAGTAGCATGCTATTTAGTCTTCAATTTTTTCATTTTCTCTTATTGTTATTATTGCAGTTTATTTCTAATTTTATGCCATTTTGATCTGAGAAGATGCTTGATATCATGTCTATCTTCTTGAATTTGAAGAGACTTAGCCTGCATCCTAATATGTGGTCTATCTTTGAAAATGTCCCATGTGCACTTGAGAAGAATGTATATTCTGTAGCTTTGGGGTGAAATGTTCTGAAGATGTCAATTAGTCCATCTGATCTACTGAGTCATTTAGGTTTGTTGTTTTGTTGTTCATTTTTTGTCTAGAAGATTTATCCAGGTATTAAAGTCCCCTACTATGATTATTTTGCTGTCAAATTCTCCCTTGATATATTCCAGAAGGTTTTTTTTTTAATGTATTTGGATGCTCCTGTATTGGGTGCATGTATGTTTATCAGAGCTATATCCTCTTGTATCAATCCCTCTAGTAATGTGGCCTTCCTTATCTCTTGTATGAACTTCACTTTGAGGTCTATTTTGCCAGATATAAGTAATGCTACCTCAGCTTTTTTTTTCTTTCCAATTGCCTGAAAAATAATTTTCATCCCTTCACTTTAAGTCTGTGTGAGTCCTTTGTTCTGAGGTGGGTCTCTTATAGACAGTATATATATATATATATATATATATAATGTTTTCGTATCCATTTAGGCACCCTATGTCTTTTGATTGGGGCATTTTATGCATTTACATTTAAGGTTATTATTAACTAGTGACCCATTGCACGGATTTGTGCACATTGAAGGAAATTAATTAGAAGGTAGCCTGCAGAGTGGGACTGGGCGAGACAGGCTGGACATGCCCTGGAGCCAACCTCCCATGGTCCCTCCCCAGCCAGCCACACTTAGGGTGGCACTGCAGCTCGAAGGGCACCTGTGGAGTGAGCAGAGTCCCTCCAGCAGGTGGGGGTCCCTTGGCCTGGCCTTTGGGGATTGGGCTGAAACCAGCAGTCCAACATCCCTCAAAGGGTCCCGGAGTGCAAGAGGGCACTCTGCAAAGTTGTTGTCATTCAGAGTGTGCAATGCAAACGCAAGTGTGCAGTAAACCAGATTCAGGGCTGACAGTGCCCCAGCAACAACATAACCCACAGCCAAAGGTGGAATTGCACAGCCCCACAAGGAATTGGGCTCCCTCCTCTCTGGTTCTGGGGTGCGTCAACTGAAAACCACCACTGCCAAGTCACCGCAGCTCGGCAACTCCTGTGTTGAGCACCTGCCCCCTGGTGTCAGTTAGCATCATATGTACAGGCCAGTCGGATGGTTGCTTAGCCTTTTATATATATAGATAGGTACTTGTTTGTTGCTATTCTTATCTTTTACATCTGTGTTTCTCCTCTTTCTATTCCTACTTCTTTCACCAGTTTCATTAGGATTTCTTGCATGCTGGTTTGGTGGTAATAAAGTCCCTTAGCCTGCTTTTGTCTGTGAAGCTCCTGATTTCCCCTTCAATTTTAAGTGATAGCCTTTCTGAATAGAGTATTCTTGGATTTAGTCCCTCGGTTTTCATTACTTTGTATACTTCATTCCATTCCCTTCTGGCCTGATGTATTTCTGTTGAGAAATCAATTGATAGTCTAATGGTAGATCCCTTATAGTTTACTTTCTGTCTCTCTATTGCAGCCCTTAAGATTCTTTCTTTGACGTTAATGTTTGCCATTGTAATTATGATGTATCGTGATGTGGGTCTTTTTGGGTTCATATTGTTTGGGACTCTCTGTGCTTGTGTGACACCCCCCGCCCCCTCTCCCCCGCTGTCAGGGACATTTTCTGTCATTTCTTCATATAGGTTTTCTATTCATTTCTCAACTTCTACTGGGGGGGGGGGGGAATCTGTAGAGGCAGAACTTAAATACAAAAAATAGGGTTAAGGAATTGAATGAAGAGGGGAAGGACCATGGTTTAGTATAGAGGAGTGAGAAAGAGAATGAGTCAATAATAAGAAAAAAAATAGAATAAGTTTTTAAAAATATTTATTTATTTATTTATTTATTGAAAAGGAGAATAGAAGAGAGAGCATATAGGCCTGAATTTATGAGGTAAAACTAATTAAATAATTAGGAGAAGAAAATAGCAAAATAGAAGAGGTAAAGGAAAAAAAGTTGAGTAGCAAAAAAGTGAACAGAGATGGGGAAATGGAGTAGGAGCAGGGAAGAGGAAATTGGATATATGAATAAGCCAACAGAGACTACAATAATAACATATCAATAAAGCAGATAAAGAAAATCAATTTTTAACAAGAGGGAAAAGAAAGGAGAGAGAAAAGGTAAAGCAGGGAAAAGAGAAGAAAAAACATGATAAAAAAGGGAGACACAAGGAAGAAAAAGGTGAAAGAAAGAAAAAAAGTAAAATAACAATAACAATAAAAATAAGATAAAATAATATAAATTTTATAAAATAAGATATAATAGTAATTTTTTCAAATTATAAAAATAAAAAAGTGAAGTGTCATTTGCTTCAACTGCATTTCAGTGCCTCATAGGGGCTGGTTTAGGACCCCACTCTCCTGTTCTGTCTGCCGATTCTGGGCTTCCAGTTAGGTAGTTAGATGCTGACCACTGTCAGGCACTGTCTTTGGCACTTAGCTCCCTGTGGAAGCTCTAAGTGATCCACTGCTCCTCTGCTTGTGTCTATCTCCATAGGCCTTAGCTGCAAGCAGGCGGGACCAATCTGCCTGATTTGCCTGTCTGCCAGCTGTCAATCTTAACCAATCAAGTGTCTGTTTCCAGCAGGGCTTTAGGTGGGGGTGGTGCTGTTTCCATCAGATGGATGTTTTTCCCCTGATCTAGGGCTAGAGCTACTGCTCAGCCAGTGACCCAAAACATTACTCTGGCCTTGGTTGGTCAGAGATCCTTGTATGGAGACCAGTGGGGTTGGCTGGCAACCTGAGATTTTATCAGTCTGGTTCCCAGAATAGTGGGGTGGACAGGCCCCTCTTCCAACCCAGTCACCGAGGGCTCTTTGGGGCTATTCAGAGCCTTTGTTTCCTTTGTATTTTCTTTCTTTTTGTTCCTCAAAATGCAGGCAGGGTGTGACAGGCTGTGTTACCTGCCTTGAGGCTACTGGGAGGGGCTCACTCTACAGGAGATAAATGGCAGTTTAGGTTTGGAAGGTTAGGAATGTCCCAATGCCAGAGTCCTGGCCAGTCTCCCTGCCTTGCCTCCCTCCCTAGCCTCTCCTCAAATCTGTGCCTCTCCCTCCTCTGCAGCCTCAGGTAAGTTCTTGCAACTGAAAAATCCTATGTTCTGGGTTTATGGAGTAAAAGCAAATACAAAACAAAAGCAAAACAACCACAAAACTGCAGGTTTTTCTTCCACTGGCACCATGCTGCTCAGGCTACTTTTCAGGCTGCCTTTCAGGGCTGAGGTCTTAGTTCCAGATTCCCCAGACACCAGCAGCCCTGTGGCTTTTCCTTTTCTCAGCTGGGTATCATACCTATTGCAAAGGGATGTGGCTTAGGTGCAATGCAGCTTCTAACTCTCCCTCCAGGCCTGGTGGCCGGATGTCCCTCTCCAGCCCAGATCCCAGTTCCTACCATTCTCCAGGCATCCTTTGCCCTTCTTGTTAAAAATTGTCTCCTCAGCTGTGTCTAATTTGTTAATTCCACGTAGATGTTCTCCAATTTAGTTGCTTTTCCAGTCTGGCCCTAGGACAAGGTGTGTGATACCTGTGCCTATTTGGCCACCATTTTCTTCTCCCCCAGTAAAGATTTATTTAAAAAAGAAAGAAAGAAAATGCCATTTAGGAGTCAAAATTAGAATAGTTATTAATAAATAATTAAGTGTATGTGCAAAACATTGATATGGTGATCAAGAGATTACAAACTGTAATGTAATCACTTAAAAAAATATCCATACCTAAATGGAAGGCAGATCAACAATGAAAAATAAATATACATAACAATAATCCTTTAAAAAAAGAAATGTGTTATTTACTAGCAATGGACTTCGGCTTTCTGTAATACCCTATGAGCCTATAGTCAATGCTTATGGTACAATTTTAAAAACAGATAATGCATACTTACAATACAAAGATGCCAACATAAATTACATGGCATTTATCAAAGCAGACCAGTACAAGAAAAGACACGATTTTCAATTTAAATGCATTAAGATTTGCCTCTCTTAACATTTTCTTGGAAATAAAAGGGAAAAAATTACATTATCTTTTTTTTTCTATTATTTGTGTGTGTGTGTGTGTGTGTGTGTGTGTGGCAGTATTACATATTATAGAAACAATTCACTACTCATGGAAAAAAAGACTCAAGCCAATTTCAGAATATTGCAGATATTAAATACTGCAACTTGAATCTAAGTTCCATAAAATGGTCAGTGAAGAATAGATAGTACATAAAATTGTAGCCTGTATTGGGCAAAAATTTAGTCCTTTTAATAACTAAATTCTGTATTGGCAACACAAGCAGTCAGCCTTATTATTTTATTTTATTTTTGTTACTTTCACCGAAGGATATTTGTTCCCATTGATTTTTAGAGAGAGTGGAAGGGCGGGGAAGAGACAGAGAGAGAGAGAGAAACATCGATGTGAGAGACACCTCAATGGTTGCCTCCTGCAATTAAGGTACTTGCCCTTGACCAGAATCAAACCCACAACCCTTCAGTCCTTGGGCTGACACAATAACCACTGAGCCAAACCAGGGTACAATCTGCCCTTTAAAAGGTATTAAGGAAAACTAGTCAAAATATTGGTAATTTATCTTTTCCAGTATGGTTGTCTCTGAAAATATGTTTTGCAGATAATAATAGTTTGCACAGTTGCACCTTAAAACCCTAACACAGCCATGCAGACAGACAGACTTGCCAGTATGCATCAAAACAGTATTTCACTTCCAATTTCTTAAGATATCTTTCTGCAATCAAACATAAGTATCTTCTTCATCTGTCTGTAGTAAAGCATTTAGGTGCAGACTCACATACGGAATTTCTTGATAGACTGGTTAAAATATCAAAAGGTAAGAATCTACTTTTTCCATAATACCCTCAGAAAGATTTTCCTCAACTATAAAATACCATCTCATAAAGAAAGTGAACTCAAGGCTCAAGGAATAGGTTATGCTTTTGTATTTCTCTCAAAATATGAGGAACTAGCAGACAAATGTAGTAACAGTAATTTATTTTTTAAGCGCGGGTAATATGATTTTCTTAATATTTTTCTCCAAAAGGGAAAAAAAAAAGTCAGCTGAGTTTTCAGGGCATAGAATTTAAAGCTGTTTTCTTATGTTCAAAATATAAAATCAAAATTGAGACAGACCTGTACCAACTAGGATGTACCTCAACTCTAGGGAAACTGTTTTCTTCCTTTTATAAGGCTAGATGGTAAAATGTAAGCATCATTTATATATATATTTTTTTTTTTGCCAAATGCTATCAATTATGGCTATTATGTTATTTCACAAAAGTGCCTGATTTGTCCTCTTTTTGAAGGGTGAGTGAATCCTATGGTTGGCTGACTGCAATGTGTGTTGATTCATTCAGCAGGAGAGTTAAATAAAATACAATTTTACCCACACCAATGCCTTTGACTTCAAAATCCGTTTTCTAACCCTTGAAATTTCAGTATAAACTGTTCTTTCTCTCGTGTGCTGACAGGGAAACCTCGCTGCAGTTAGATTTCTAATACATGGTGCCGCTTCAGTGGCAGGATATCGCTGATGGAACCATTCTAACAGGACTGGAAGGCACAGCCTCTGAGCCTCTGTGCTCATTTGCTTGGTGACCCCTTCAATGAAGGGCGATGAAGTGCTTTTTACTTTTCAAGTTTCTCAGAGACAGAGAGACTACCATAAGCTCTCCGGAGATGGTTTTAAGTGAAGTTATTTTAAAACCACCATAACTTGTCTATGGAAGATGAGTTTTACATAATTGTATCCACTGATGGTGCACCAGCCCGTGTTGTTTCTCTAACTGGAGAGTTTATGTATGTGCACAAACATATCTTTGCTTTAATAAGCTTGGTAGTGTTACTTCAAATAGAAACAAACATAACAGAGGTAATGATTTTGTGACAAACAATTCTTTCCAATTGGTAACACAGGTAATTTATTTTAGAAACAGTGAACCATGTCTACTATATTGTACAACCCCACTGGAATGCAAGTCCTAAATCAGAATGTAAATTACAAGAAATCAGAGATTGTTCTGTCCTATTTACCATTGTATGAGAAGCAGGTAGACTAGCAACTGGCCTATATATGTAGGTGCTCAGTGTGTTGAATCAATGATATCACAATTCATTTAATGAATTGCAAAATTCTTTATTTAAACTATTCTGGCATAGTATTAGTGTTATTTGATTTATTTTTCTTCCTATGACTTTAGAACCTACAATGTAAATTTTTTTATGGCAAATTATGGCCTTAATTTATTTGTCTCTCTCAGTCATTTGTTTTACTATTATTAAAATTATTATTAATATTCACACTAATTTCTAATAAGAGAAAATGAGTGAAGAATAAAATATAGCCCTTTATTTTTGGAATATTCTTCAGATTAATATTGTCTTTTATTTTAGACCAAGCATGTCAAACTCATAGCCCATGGGCTACATCTGGCCCACAACAAATATTTTTGCAGCCCTGCCAATATAACTGTATGTAAGAAATGTTTTAATAAAATTTTTGTTACTTAATTTTTACAATATCCTGTTATACATAATTATTAATAACGAACTACAACGTTCTCTAATGACTGATTACTAAATTATGTTACATTCATTTCCCTTACGTGCCTTACACGCAGGCGCACCATTTCTCTCCACTAATACTAGCAGCAAATATTTTAGCAACAAATACTAGCCACGTCATTAGTCTTGGACTGACTTGTTTGGTGTGAGCAACAGGAAATATTTTGCTTTCGGAAAACAAGAAACATAGGTTTATTTGTGTTATGCTTATTAATTTGTGCAGTTTTCAGTGTCTGGTAAATTAAAGAAAGAATATTAATGTTCAAAGAATATTAATTTTTATTAAAATGTTCTATTGTTTTATGCTAATGACTACTCATTTATTTCAGCCTTTTGTATTCAGCATGCCTCTATCGAAATAAACCTACGTTTCTGTGAAAATTAAAGCTTTTGTTTTTGTTTTTTTTACGGGCCCATAATCTTAAACCTTTTTAATTTGGCCCATGTTAGCCTTTGAGTTTGACATGCTTGTTTTAGACCTGTAGCTGATAGTGTTGTATCGTAAATCAGCGAGATAGATATGAGAGTCCTTAATGAGCCAATTAATTAGGAGTCTTTATTCGCGCGGGCCCAGAGGGAGGTGTTCCCAGATCTCTGAGCCCCAATATAGAGGAAGTTTTCCGAATTTATACTTTTTGAGCTTCTTTGCAGATTTACAAAGAGCTCTGTGTAGGTTATTGTTACAGACAGTTTGTAACCAATACTTGGCATAAGAATATGGGAATTATTATCAGTATCAGTATCAGTATTAGCTTGTTACATCAGATGGCTAGCTTGCAAGGTCAGACAGCAAAGTTTTTATCTTTTTCTATTATTCAAACTAAAACAGTTATTTTATAGAATAAGGGACTATCTAAAAATAACAGAGTTGACCTACAGAATAAGAGACTAAGAATAACAGAGTAGTTCAAACAGCAGTTTCAAACAGCAGTTTTCTAAAGGAGGAATTACTATGCTTCAGATTGAGTAGTCAAGATTAAGATTTGATGGCATGTGATGCCATCCCACTAGGGCTCTGTAAGTAGAGCTACAACATATAGTTTTAAGAAACTATAGATTCATATTAATATCTCAAATTCAAATTCAATACCAAAGGATTCATTCTCAGAGTTCCACCTTTGCATCTTTCTTTTCTCACAGCAAAATGTCACTATATTCATTTATTCCCTATGTTGTAAAATACATACAAAAGTGTTTCAGAATTATTCATGGGTTATTTAGAAAGGTATTATTTAATTTCTAAATATTTAATGTTTTTTTTGCAATATCATTTTGTAAGTGATTTCTTTTTTCTTTTTTTATAATCCTCACCCAAAGATACTTTTCCATTGATTTTTAGAGAGAGTGGAGGGAGGGAGAGAGACAGAGATAGAGAAACATCTATGTGAGAGAGACACATTGATTGGTTGTCTCCCACACATGTTTCGACCAGGGCTGAGGTTCAAGCCTGCAACCTAGGTATAGTCCCTTGACAGAAATCGAGCTGGGGAGAGACCCTTCAGTCTGTGGGCCAACTGCTCTATCCACTGAGCAAAACTAGCTAGAGCTGTTACTGATTTCTAATTGAATGAACGAGCACTTCTTTTTTCTAAGTTCATTATGGATTTTTTTCTATTGCTATGTACTCAAATGTATATACTGACCTTGCTTCGGTAATATCTCCTAGTGTTTTAATACCATCCAGTAAATTTTTCATTGCATTGAAAATTTTCTCCTCATTATGTTCATGTTTTTCTTTAAATTCTTGAGCATGTTTTTAGTAGCAATTTAGAAGTCCTTGTCCTCTATTTCTAGCATCTGTCTTTTATCATTTATTGATTTTTCCATGTTGAGTCATATTTTCCAATATTTTAAAAAATGTTACCTCTTTGAATATCTATATGTTCTTGTCTTCCTGTAATAAAGAATAAAAACATTTTTGATGCACAGCGAGGGCATCATGCTAAGAAAAATTAGTAAGACTGAGCAAGTCTAATACTGTATGATCTTCCTTATACTGTATGTGGAATCTAACAAAAAAAACAACACACAAAACAAGACCCATAGAAGAAAGTGCTGGTTGCCAGAGTCAGGAAGTGAATAGTTGGGATAAATGGGTAAAGGGGGTCAAAAGGTAAAAAAAGAAAAAATTGTTATTAGACACTTAAATTACTTGAAGATCAAGCTGTCCAAGTTGTCCTTTAAAACATACTTAGGTCAGGGTTTGGAATAGCCTTTACTCTAGGAAATTCTGTCTCCACTACTAAGTCATGACCTTTCTGTGTTGTCTATTCAGTACCTGGGATGTTCAAAGAGATTTCTCAATCCTGGCTGTTTGAACTCAAGGTCTCAGAGCCTTATGAGAGCTCTAGAAATTGTTCAGCTTACAGCTCTTAAGTAGCACTTTGCTTAAATTTGTGGAGGTTCACTCTATACAAGTGCTGCTTAATATTTAGCAACATACTCATGAGAACCTTTATGCAGATGTTCAAATATCTTTATCTGCATAGTTCATTTCTCTCTGGTAGTCTGCCCTGGCAATTCCATCTGCTTCAGCTTTCCAGAATGCCAGTCTCTGCTTCCTCAATGTAGTAAGATCATCAGGATCTGCTTGAGATTATTTCTCTCTACAAGGAAGTCTGATGCAGGCCTCCAGGGGAAAAGCCAGTGATCATATGATTTGCTCCTTTGTTTCCTTTATCTCATGGATCACAACCTTAAGCTGCCTATTGTCCAATTCCTAAAAACAGTTATTTCATATTTTTCCACAAACAGTTGTTTTAGGATAAGGTATACCAGTTACTTTAAGATGATCAGAAAGAGTTCTTTTTATACTGTCATTTATTATTTATTAATTAATTTATTTTTATTTATTACATAATCCTCACCCAAGGATATGTGTTTTGTCTTTTTTTAATTGACGTTTAGAGAGAGGAAGAAAGAGAGACATCCATATGAGAGAGAAACATTGGTTGGTTTTCTCCCGTATGCTCCCTAACCAATTGGGGATCAAACCCACAAAGTGGATATGTGCCCTGACTGGGAATCTAACCTGCCACCTTTTGGTTTAAGCCACACTAGGCAGTGCTATACTGTTATTTAGTTTTCATGTTTTACTTTTTTGAATATATAAATATTTATATTTTCAAAATTCAAAACTATAATTCACAATGTAAACTCATGGAAGAATCACCCTCATCCTTAGTCTTCTATTCCCTTTCTAACTGTCTTCCATAAGTGTCCATTCTTACTAGATTCTCATTTCTCATTAGTGCATGTTTTTATTTTTTACCCATATAAGCAAATATTAATTTTAAAAAATTATCTCTCTTCTATAAAAATATAGCATGCTTTATATAATCCTTGCACTTGTTTTTTTTCAGTTATAAATTATAGAGATATGAGATATTCATCTTATAATTCCATGTTACTCTTTATATTTTCATAATATTTCACTTTTGATATATGCCATAGTTCATTCAACTACTCTAATATTTTGCTTATACTAATAATGTTCTGTATGTTGTTTTTTTTTTTTAAATATATTTTATTGGTTTTTTACAGAGAGGAAGGGAGAGAGATAGAGAGTTAGAAACATTGATGAGAGAGAAACATCAATCAGCTGCCTCCTGCACATCTCCTACTGGGGATGTGCCCGCAACCCAGGTACATGCCCTTGACCGGAATCGAACCTGGGACCTTTCAGTTCCCAGGCCGATGCTCTATCCACTGAGCCAAACCGGTTTCGGCTCTGTATGTTGTTTTGTGTTTGTGGAGAAATGTCTTCAGGTAAATTTCTAGAAATAAGTTTTCTGGGACAAAAGGTAAATGCAAAATTACTTTTGTTATACTTTACCAAATTTCTCTCTATAGATGTTATACCATTATGTGTTTGTGTGTGTGTGTGTGTTTGGCATGTAGATGTTATACCATTTTATATTCACAGCAGAGAAGTATGTCAGTACCTACATACTTATTATTTAAAGACTTTGCTTAATATATTATGAAAGTGTTTATGGAGTTTTTTCATATAGTTCATTTGAAAGAACAAGCAAGAGTAGCTGGAACATCATTAAATAAACAGAAATGATGAGTTAGAACACAAATAGTTATTAAAATATATACATGCTCTATAATAAAAACTTTGGTTTTATCACAGATCTCTTTGTAAGCAGTGAACCTTAAAGATGAATATGCATATATCCTACTCTAAACATTATTTGTTAAATTACTAAATTTTTTTACATGTATATAAGAACTAGAGGCCCGGTGCACGAAATTTGTGCAATGGGCTCGGCCCTCGTAGCCCTGGCTTCATCAGGAAGGTCGTCCGGAAGGATGTCCACTCTAATTCGCATATTATGTTTTTATTTTTATAGATGTATGTAGCACTGTTATGTGAAATAGTGAAAATCTAAGAACATCCAAAATATACATTAAAATAAAAATGTTTAAAAACTGATATAATTTTATATAGCAGAGCAAGTGAATGAGCATATATTCATCCATGGAATAACATGGATAAACCTTGGAAACAATAGCTGGAACACAATATTAAATTAAAAAAGCTAAAGTCAGAAGACTATTATTGTTTGGTAATTTTATAAATCTGAAAACATGCAAAATCAAATTTTATATATTTTAATTTGTGTAATATTTAGTAAAGTTGTTTTATAAAATAGCTGAGAAATAGTGAATAGAAAATTCAGAAGAGTGTTTGTCTTAAGAAGATGTAAGAAATCAGAAAAAAGCATATCTATAATAATAAAAGTGTAATATGCTAATTACATCAGATGTCCTTCCAGACGACCTTCCAGATGAAGCTGGGGCTGTGAGGGAAGCCTGGGTCCCGGGTGCCAGAGGGAAGCCGGAGCCGGCAGCTGGGGGAAGGAAGGCCTACTCTTGCACGAATTTCCTGCATCAGGCCTCTAGTAGTACATAAAATACAAAAGTTGCAGAACTCAGAAGTTCTGCAATTTAAAAATACCCCCCATTATATATTTTTAAGTATTTTCCCCATTGATTTGACCCTGGAACCCTTTTTACTTTGTGTCCATTAGCATACTGAGAACCCTAGTGCTCCACCATATACTCATGCAAATTAGAGCACTGATAAACTAGCCTTGCTCTCAAGAGTTTCACAGAGGCAGGCAGAGTAAAGGTCAAAGACCCAACCAGGTAAGAAGCATGACAGATGATTTCTAGGATTAGCGGAGTGATCCAAATCACTATATTGTATACCTGAAACTAATTTAACCAATATAAGATGGTATACCACTATGTTAAAATTAATTAATTAATAATTAATTAATTAAAACATAAATTAAAAAGAAGAAAAGTGTAATGTGATGAAGAGTCCAGAGGACCCTTCATTTTTTGTCCTTTCTCTTTGTCAAGGTTTTAGATAAGAGCCACATGACTTATGAAGGAGGAAATTGATTTAATGTAGCACAAAATGAAAAAAACAGATAAAATGAAACAGTGACCAGTTCTAAAACTCCTGTTGCTTTTAGTGACCAATAAATAAGTCTAAATTCGAAATGAAAGTGTCACACTCCTTTGAGATGGCACCAAGTACTTCATATCATCTCCTATAGCCCGTACCTAACACATGGAGAAATCAGATTTTTTTATAGCCATCATAATACATAAAAAGTAAGGATAAAAAGGTATAGGAGGCTCACTAGCAATTATCCCCATATCTGAGTATTTATTGTGTGGCTAAAAGAACATTTGGTGGTATGATAAATGATTCCTATATTTCTCCTTTTCTCATAATGTGATTTTCAAATTAGTCCCACACTTCACAAGTGTTCCCCATATGTTTTCAAGTATAATGTTGCCTTTTCTGACCTGTGACGCTGATTATAGTCAAAAGCCATGCCTTCACATAAACGTAAACATTCCTTTTTATTATTATTATTGATTTTAGAGAGAGGGAGAGAAAAAGAAACATCTATGTGAGAGAAAAATATCAATGGGTTGCCTCCCGTTTGTGCCCACTTGCGACCTGGGTGTGTGCCCTGGCTGGAAATCGGACCCTCGACCCTTCGATGCATGGGATGATGCTCCAACCAACTGAGCATCACACCAGCCAGGACTAAAATTAAGCATTCTTAATAGCAAGCTTTGCTACCAGGAAAAACAACAACAACAACAAACAAAAATGAACCTTCCTTTTTTACTCAGCATTACACAAACAAGTCATATGTAATTCTCTGAAGTGAGAGTGCCATAAAAGCTATATACGTACACATTCTTTCAGCTAAATTGGCAGCATAAAGCTGTATTACAAATATGAATAATGCTTTTCTGCAGGGATGTTTAGGGCTATACAAATACAGTTTATAGACATTTTTGTTTTTTTTTTCTATACTTATAGGATAAGACATTACAAGAAATCATTACTATTTATTTTGAAAGATAAAACTGTTGGGTTATAGCATTTTAATATGGTGAACTGAAGGTAGCATTTATTTTACTGCACTTGACATCTCTAATTTACACACTCTCAGAAATAAATTCCATACTGAAGCTTATTGATATCATCTCTATAAAGTGAAATCTCAAAAAAAATGTATGTCACCTTATTTAATGAGAAATCAGGAAATGAAATCATTCTTAGAGGCACTTTAAATGGTCAATCAGGTATAATTTAACTATCGCTTGGATATCTTTGCACTACTGGCGATTACAGGATGTGCTTTCAGAAGAAATATTTTGTTGATGCCTTTTTATTCTACAGAGAACTTATCGACAGTGTTTACAACATGCCACACTACACTGCTTGCACTAAAACAATTCAACAATAACAGTGTTAAAATGTTGTCTAGGATCTATAGGGAATATGTTAATTCTCCTCCTATCTCCCTGCTGGTTTACTGGTTCTCAAAGATCTCTGTGTAGTAGAACACCTATGTGATTAAAAAAATTGATATGCTATTAAGAGTTCTGTAAAGAGTTGTTACTGTAATCCTATTAAATGTTGGGTACATATGATGTAAATATGTCTTATGTATTTTTTACAGCATACTTATAACAAAAAATAATTATCTGGCCTTAAAAATTACCTGGGCATTATTTTTTTTTTATCTGGCAATCCTAACTCTAGAAATATACTGTACATATATTCTTATGTTGGTCTCTAGGTAAAGCACAAATGAAGAATAAAGATCTTAGTGTTTTTGGTTGGGGCTATCGTGTTATCTTACATTTCAAATCCTGTTACTAAACTTTGTATAACTAAATCTTTCTTAAGTTTAACTGATTTGTAGTTCATAATACTTTAGAGAATGGTTAGGAAACATTTTCCATCTTACAATTATATTTGATTTTTCAGGGAGAAATTTTATAATCCTTTCCCAAATGTATTTTTCTTTTAACTTCATCCAGAAACTAAGAAGCAGAAGCATCACCAGCACATTTCAGAATCAATTTAACCCTATCACCTTGAACATGATTATTTCATACATAGGAAGAAATAATCTTTGAAATAAATATCTTAATCCTGACACTCAATTCTCTATAACTAACTTTACATAAAAACAACCCTACAATAAATTCAACATCTGTTCTATTTCCTTTATGTTCTCCATACATTATATATTTTCTCCCATTTCCTTAAGTTTTTTTTATTTTTAAATCATTTTATTTTTCAATTACAGTTGACATCCATTATTATGTTAGCTTAAGGTATACACCCCAATGATCAGACATTATATAACTTACTAAGTGATCATCACAATAAATCTCACAGCCACCTGACATCATACATAGTTCTTAAAATATTATTGACTATATTCCCTATGTTGTACTCTACACCCCCATGACTATTCTGTAATAATCAGTTTGTACTTCTTAATCCCTTCACCTTTTCAACCATCTCTCCAATGCCCCCTCCCATATGGCAGCCATCACAATGTTCTCTGTATCTATGAGTCTGTTTCTTTTCTGTTTGTTTATTTATTTGGGGTTTTCTTTGTTTGTTTTTATTTTACTTTATCTTTTATACTTTTTAATTTTTTTTATTAAACTTACTGGGTTGAGCCCAGCTGGTGCATCTCAGTGATTGAGTGTTGACCCATAAACCAGGAGGTCATGGTTCAATTTCCAGTCATGACATCTGCCTGGGTTACGGGCTCGATCCTCAGTGGAGGGCATACAAGAGGCAGCCAATCGATGATTCTCTCTCATCATTGATGCTTCTCTCTCTTTTTCCTTCTCCCTTTCTCTCTCTGAAATCAATAAAAAGATATTTTTAAAAAATTTATTAGGGTCAACATTATCATATAGGCTTTGAGTGTACATCTCCATGACACGTGATTTATACATTGCACTGTGTGCCCACTACCCAAAGCCAAACCATAATTTTGTCTTTTAGATTCAATTGTTGATAGATATGTATCTATTGCCATTTTGGTATTCAAATTTTTCATCTTTTTTCTTCTTCTTCTTCTTAAAGAAGACCCTTTAACATTTTATGAAATACTGGTTTGGAGGTGATAAACTCCTTTAGCTTATTCTTGTTTGTGAAGCTCTTTATCTGTCCTTTGATTCCAAATGATAACTTTGCTGAGTAGAGTAATCTTGGTTGTAGGTTCTTGCTTTACATAACTTTGCATATTTCTTGCCAATCACTTCTGGCCTAAAATGTTTTTGTTGAGAAATCAGCTAACATTTGATTCTGTGTCATCACTGATATTTAGTTGCTTTCTCTGTGGAATCCTACTTGTACAACTACTTTACAAGATCACTAAAAGGGAGGCTAGCCTTCTTATTAATCACCACACACAGCATAATATCAGCTCCAGTATATGCTCCCATATTTCTTTTTTTTTTTTAATTTTGTTTTACTGCTTAAAGTATTACAAAGAGTATTACATATGTCTCCTTCCCCCCCCCACCCCTTGACATTCCCCTGGCCTCCCCTACCCCCCAGTGTCTTATGTCCATTGGTTATGCTTATATGCATGCATACAAGTCCTTCCGTTGA
>NW_005369365.1:1267553-1273040 GCF_000412655.1 Myotis brandtii | reverse complement strand
TTCTTTGAGTTTCTGCTCATTTATCTTCATTCTTTTATTACTCTGTTCTTCTAACTACATAATCTCCATTGATCTCTCTTCAAGTCTGCTCATTTTTTCTTCTGCCAGTTCACATTTACTGATGGACCCCTGTAGAGATTTTTTTTCCCATTTCAGTTATTGTATATTTATATTCCAATCTTTCTGTTTCATTCTTTTCAAATAATTTCTATATCTTTACTAATACCCTTTTTTTATGTTATGTAGCCACCATACTCTCTTTTACATCTTAAATTATAATTTTTAAACAAATTTATAATGGCTCATTGAAGTCATTGTCTGTTAAATCTGACATCTGATTACTCTCTTTGGCAGGTTTTTGTTTTGTTTTACTTCTTTTTCCCCAATATATATCTTATACTTTCTTGTTTCTTTGCAAATATCATATTTGTTTTGCTGGAAAATGAATATTTTAGATGACATATTGTGCAATTCTTAATACTTATTCCCTGAACATACCCACTGTCCCCACCCCCAAGTCCAGGGCTCACAGTCACACTCATGACAGTGGTTTTGGCAGGGCTTTCTTTGGTTGTCTCTTTCCATCACACACACACATATAAAGCCCCACTAATTGCCAACTAATTGCTCAATTTGGCAAAAATTGCTTCATAAACTAATGTGTTCAAATTAAGCTCCTTTGAAAAGACAGTTCCTGAGGTCAGTATTTGAGAATTTTTCCTGAACTTGGAAAGACTCTTCCTAGCTGTCTCTTTCCTCCATTTCTCTCTAGTAAACAAGCTGGCCTACAGTTTCACCTAAGACTTTAACAATCAATCAATTGCTTTCACCACAACTTCCATTGTTTAGAAAACGCCCTTTTGGGGGCTCTCTATTCTGTCTTTTCTTTGATCAGAATCATGCTGTCTTGGTACAAACTGTCCTGATTTGCAGCTTATGGTTAGTCTTGTTGTTGGGTAGTATCAGTCCTCTTACTTTGCTGTTCTATATATATATATATATGTAGATATATATATATAGATATATATATTTTTTTTTTTCACAGAGAGGAAGGGAGAGGGATAGAGAGTTAGAAACATTGAAGAGAGAAAAACATCGGTCAGCTGCCTCCTGCACACCCCCTACGGGGGATGTACCCTCAACCAAGGTACATGCCCTTGACCAGAATCGAATCTGGGACCTTCAGTCCACAGGCCAACGCTCTATCCACTGAGCCAAATCAGGGTTTACTTTGCTATTCTTAAATATTGTGTTGACTATTGTAGATATGTTCCCCTTGCATATAAACTTAGAATCAGTTTGTGAATATGTATGAAATAACCTGCTGGTATTTTGTTTGGAATTACATTGAAGATAGAAAGAAATAATTTTTTTACTATCATTGAGTTTTCCTATCTGTGAACAAAGAATATCTCTTGAAATATTTATTTATATTCTTTGGTTTGTGTTGTGTTTTTTAAATTGGAACTCTGTAGTTTTCTGCATAAAGGTCTTCTATATATTTATTAGATTTCTTCCTAATAGATTTCTTTTTTCTTTTTTAATGTTAATGTAAATGATGTTTTATTTATTTCATATTTCAATGTTTTATTGATGATTGATTTAATAGTCCCCCAGAACACACTCAGGAATGCTGAATTATTAGAAGGGCTTGAAAAACCCAGAAAAACTTTTATAATCATGGTTATCATTTATTACAGTAAAAGGATACACATTCAATTAGCAAAGGCATGTAGGGTACAACCTGTGAGAGAACAAGCACAAGCTTCAGGGGAGTTCCCCTGGTGGAGTCACACAGGGACACTTAATTTTCTCAGCAACAATATGTGACAATATGTTCAAAGTGTTGTCAACCAAGTAAGGTCAGCCGAGCTTGGTGTTCAGTGTTTTACTGGAGGTAAGTCACATAGGCCTGCAGTGTGACTGACCTTATCTACTCAGACTCCAGCTTCCCTGAGCAAAACCTTTGTTCACCATAAATTACATCTGTTAGCATAGATTGTCTGATCCATTTGGTACCATTCAATCTAAAGCATCAGGTGTATCAAAAATAATATCATAAAACACATTTTCAGCACAAACTATCTGATAATAAGTATAGCATGTCTCCAGACCTCAGTCACAGAAAAGCACTCTGATCAGAAAGAATATTTTAAGATTTTATAGCTTATCACCAGGATCCAAGCAATTTCCAATTCTAAAGACAGTCCTTTATGATAAACCCTCAGCTAATATCATACTCAATGGTGAAAACCTGAAAGCTTTTCCTCTAAGATCAAGAACAAGGCAAGGATGTCCACTCTCACCACGCTTATTCAACATAGTGCTGAAAGTCCTAGCCAGAGCAGTAAGGCAGGAGAAAAAATTCAAAGGCATCCAAAAAGGGAAGGAAGAAGTCAAACTGTCACTCTTTATAGATGACATGGTTCTATATATAGAAAATTCTAAAGACTCTACAAAAAAAACTATTAGGAACAATAAACAAATACAGTCAAGTTGCAGGATACAAAATCAATGTGCAAAAATCCATTGCCTACCTGTATACTAACCACAAAACATAAAAAAAAGAAATGAAGAAAACAATTTCTTTTGAAATTGCAACCAAAAGAATAAAATACTTAGGAATAAATTTAACAAAGAACATGAAAGACCTATATACTGGATATTGCAAAGCATTATTAAAAGAGATAGAAAAAGACAAAACAAAAAGGAAAAATATTCTATGTTCCTGGATTAGAAGAATCAACATAATTAATATGGCCATATTACTCAATGCAATCTCCATAAAAAACCCAATGTCATTAAAAAAAAATAGAACAAGAAATCATCAGATTTGTATGGAACCAAAGACCCTAATAAATAGCCAAAGCAATTCTGAGAAAAAAGAACAAAGCTGGAGGTATCACACTACCTGACTCCAAATTATACTGTAGAGCTACGATATTCAAAACAGCAGATAAATACAGACTAGAATTATCAGAATTTCTTTGTCATGACTGGTGTGCCTGCCCATTCTATTCCATGTGACAGGCTTTCTCAATTCTGATACTTTTGACATTTTGAGAGCGATGGATAATTCCTTGTTGTGGAGAGCTGAGCCATCCTATGCTTTATAGAGTGTTTAGTAGCATTCCAGGCCTCTACCCTCTGGATGCTACACAATGGTGAAAACCAAAAGTCTTTCCAGATATTGACATATGCCCCTGGGAGGCAAATTTATCTGCCGGAAGCCAATTCCAGCATGACAGCAGGGCTAAATCTGGGAATGGCTGATGGCATTTCCCCAAACCTTAATAGTATACATTAAATTGATTGTTGCTGCCAGACAAGCTCAGGGCATCTTAATCTACATGTTATTGTCTCCTTCTGATAATGGACTCTGTATACCAGTGGTTCTCAACCTTGGCTGCACATTAGAATCACTTGGGAATCTTTTTAAAATCCTGATTTCTGGGCCTCATCTCCGGAAATTGAACCACTGCTGTATACAAAACCCTGACCCTTTGAAGTGTATATCTCTGCCTTGCCTCAGGACAATTTGTGTTAATAAAAAGCATGGGGTCCTGAGATAAGGAGATCTTAGTTTCTTTTAAACTAGGCTCCTCTGACCCCCAAATGCCTTTCAAAATTATATTTCGTCTCTGGACTCCTATTTAATCTACGCACAGCCTTCTCCAGATTTCCTGAACCCTTCTTGATGCCGGAACAAGAACCCCGGCATTCATCTATAGTTGAAAACTGCCATATGAAAGTTAGAATCAAAAGGAAATGGTAGTTCTAGGTCTTAATTCCATTCTGACACCATCTAAAAGGTTTGTTATAGCCAGAGAGAGACAATGCCTATGAGTGAAATAACAAATGTATTTATTAAACTCTGTAACACCTTAGAAACCAAACAACGTTCCCTTCGAACCTTGAAGTGCTCAACACCCAGGGGAGGAATCCATTTTCTTTTTTCTTCTCTAGAGACAGAACTGGCAGTGCCAGTGGGCATAGTGGTCAGCAGAGTTTTGTGCCGGTGGATTGTCAGAGCAGCAGAAGTGAAATGGGGCTCAAGGCAGACTCTGGACCAGCAGCAGCAGCGGTAGTCATCAGCAGCAGTGAGTCACAAGCTACCGAAGCATTAACAGTGACACTGGGATACAGCAAATAGCACATAGACAGAAGGTGCCTGAAGCTAAGTTTCCAAGGCACCTACAAATGATAGTGGCTGGTTAAAGCTTCAAATGGCCAGAGTGATCTGTGCTTTCAACCTAAGCTTAGATCCGAAGACATGATTTGTAGGAGAAGCACTGCTAAAGGGGGTAAGGAGCCCAACTTCACATTGACACTAAGGACAGGAGACTCCCCTGAAATAGCCCAGCTATATGTGAAGGGGAAGGAAAAGCTACCTTAAAGCGGGCTTCAATCCTGAGGAGCTAAGTAGGGGAAATAACAGCAAACTCTGGCCATTAAAATTAAAATAGGCTTATTTGAATTCATAAGCAATTAAGAACTAGGAAAAGTAGGGTTATGTACAAATAAATACATGAATTCAGTAGTTCACACTAGTAATAATAAATGAAATCCTAGAGCGACTCTTTATTATATACTTCATGACTACCAAGAAAAATCCAAAACTGATTAAGTCATGATTTTTTCTTCATTTTAATAAATTTATGCTTAAATGAACTTATGATTCTATCCTATCAGTGTCTAGTTCAAGTCCACTTGATCCTTTGAAGGTACAATGCAATTTTTTATCAGTGATTATATTATTTATGAGGCTTGTCATACATAATTTAATATCTGATTAAAGTACAATGATTTCAAACATGGAATATTAAGAAAAGATATGAAGTGTGGAAATAAGTTAGGAAAATCACAGCTAATCAACCTCACTTAGCACATAGTATCAACTATTTAGTGGCCCAATAGCAATCTTTAACAACTAGTGAAAATTTTATAGATGCAAATGATGGTAAAGTGAGACTTCCTAATATGGCATAGTGATTGTACATATTTACAGTCTCTCCTGTAAACGCCATTAAAATAACAGTAAGATAATGAAGGCATAAATTCACAAAGGCAATGAGAAAAAAAGAAGAGATAATAATCAGTAAGTGATTTTAACTGTTTTCAGATGTACAAGGGATGGAAGAGCTATCATTCTTTTGGTTAGAGGAGGAAGTTATAACTTGGGTGACTACAGAGGTTGATACCAGTAAGAGGCAAATCTACTTTTTCCCATAGAATCTCCCAAGTGTTCAGGAATTAGAGATTTAATTTATCTTTGGAGTGTAGGTCAGGTGCTAAATGAAAAATAGGGCCACCTCCATCGTGATAAATACATGTGAATACTTTTAAAATATTTTTGTAAATTTTTAAAATCAATAAGGGAAAGCCCACTGCAGGGGAGAACAAATTTGCCAATGTTATCACCAATAAGGGTTTAATCTCCAACATTTACAGGGAACTCATACAACTTAACAAAAGGAAGATAAACAA
>NW_005369365.1:1260270-1267124 GCF_000412655.1 Myotis brandtii | reverse complement strand
AACAGCATGGATGGAACTGGAGAGCATTATGCTAAGTGAAATAAGCCAGTCAGAGAAATAAGCCAGTAAATATTACATGATCTCACTAATTTATGGAATATAATGAACAATATAAACTGATGAACAAAAACAGATCCAGAGACAGAGAAGCATCGATCAGACTGTCAAACCTCAGAGGGAAGGTAGGGGAGGGTGGGGTAAGGGGGAGAGATCAACCAAAGGACTTGTATGCATGCATATAAGCCTAACCAATGGACACAGACAACAGAGGGGTGAGGGCATGAGTAGGGGGGTTAGAGGGGAGTTTAAGGACACATATGTAATACCTTAATCAATAAAGAAATTAATAAATAAATAAAATCAATAAGGGAAATATTACATTCATCATATATGGCCTAGCCCATTTTCACCTTATAATAACAATAAACACATACCCCCTATCAGCCATGGAATTGCTGGAATGTCCTGAGGAGAGACTCCTCTTTTTAAAGTGAGAAATATGTGCTGGCTTGGTAAATTGGTTCTCTATTGAAGTAATTTTTAACCAGTATGCTGCAGGAATTTTTAAAACATGCAATATCTGACTATTTAGTTAGGGGCACTGACTTCTTTTTCCTTAGATTGTCATATAAGAAAAATGACAACTTGCCCTAGCTGCTTTGGCTCAGTGTTGGCTCAGTGGATAGATTGTTGGCCTGCAGACCAAAGGGTTCTTGATTTGATTCTGGACAAGGGCACATACCTTGGTTGCAGGCTCCTCCCCTTCCTGAGCCCTGGTCTGGGCTCATGCAGGAGGCAAACAATTGATGTGTTCCTCTCACATCATTTCTCTCTGTCTTCTCTCTTCCATTATCTAAAAATCAATGGAAAAATAACCTCAGGTGGGGATTAAAAAAAATAAAGACAACAGCCAACACAATAATAGCCATCCACTGTAAATGAATCAAAAGTATACATTTTTTTTTCACATTGGCAAAAATATAAGTTTGAGTATGCTGCAGTATTTTAGTAATCCTATCTAATAAAGAGAGAATATGCTAATTGATTCTCACACTGTTGCAAAGACGGGGGCACCCACAGCCAATATGGAGGGAGGATGCTAATTGACTGCACCACCCTCAAAGATGGTGGCACCCACAGCCAATAAGGAGGGAATATGCTAATTGACTGCCCTGCCCTCGAAGATAGCAGCACCCACAGCCACAAGATGGCAGCACCTGGTCCCCACAGCCCCCCAGCCACCCAGGGCTGGCCCGAAGAGCAGGCAAGCCTCAGATGTCAGATGCCCAGCCGCCCAGGGTCAGGTAATCAGGGCCGGCCAAGGCTTGCACTGCTGGCAGTGGCAGCAGCAGAGGTGTGATGGGGCGTCGCCTTCCCCTGATTGCTGGGTCGCCTCCCATCCCTGAGGGCTCCCGGACTGTGAGAGGGGCAGGCCAGGCTGAGGGACCCCCCTCCTCCAGTGCATGAATTTTCATGCACCAGGCCTCTAGTTAGTTTATGTGTGCCATGAGATGAAAAAGATTGAAAATGATTGCTCTAATGTGATCAAATCAGATATAGTTGTACTTGACTTAACCATGACTGTACAAAATCAAAGGTTCTGGGACACAAGGCTTCTGATAATATTTACCAAACAGGCTCTTAATTATTAATAGGTTTCCTGGATATACCAGGGAGCCCTGACCATCTGCCCCCAGAATGTAGCCAGCTCAGTAAATGTCCAATCAACTGTGAATTAGAGCCCAGTTTCATGTGCTTTGGGGGAAGCAAGACAATTGTCCGAATTTGATCACTTCTGAATGAGCTAACTATGAAAGATCCACCCAGGACTATAAACATGGCAACCTTTTGTAAAGAATTTCCTCAGATAGCCTATCTGGGTTTCCTCTTACAAGTTCCTGTCTCCCTAAACTGACAATGCAACAGGTACAATAAAATCCAGCCTCACCCTGATTTATTCACCTTGTCTTCTAAGGGTATTGCCTTTCCCATGAAAGATCCTGGATCCTTGTACTTTAATGAATAGAAGAGGTGAGTAGAGGATATAGAAAATGACAGAATAGATGGTGGGATATAGATACAAGTAAGACACCATGTATTACTTGTTTCAAGGCAATGTTCCTTTACTATGACTGTAAATAAAGAGTCAGAGGAAAAAAAAAAACAAGCAAAAAAAACAACAACAACAACAACAAAAAACCAAACAAACAAAAAACAAGAGATTGGTTGAAAATGGATTTGGAATTATTAGACCAGACAATTAATGCTTCTATTAGTGGAAGACTGAAACAAATTGAATGAAATTGGGCCTTGGTGATATGAGAGACAGAGTATGAGGAGACATAGGAGAAGACATGGAGAAGAAGAGACAAGTGTTGAAAATAAAGATCAAATAAAAACCTACATAGGCAATTGGGTATCCAGCTCTTTGGCTCTACCCATTTCTAGAAAGGAAGTACCAGGTGTACTGGTTAATAATGCATATTTTGAAATTAAAGAAAACATGATAATTTCAAGAGAAACACCAAAAGTGCTTTATTCAAAGTAATGTCCATCGCTAGCTACACTTTTCCCCATCTTTCAGGTAATTTGTAAATACCGTCCCAATAGAACTTTTCTTGTTTTGAGGCAAACCATTCAGAGACCCAATTTTCCACTTCTTCATATGTTTTGAAGTGCTGCTCAGAAAGTGCATGTGCCGTCAGTCAGAACAAGTGGTAATCTGAAGGAGCAAAGTCTGGTGAATACAGCGGGTGGGTTAATACTTCCCAGGCAAGATCTTTTAATGTGTCTTTAACTGTTTTTTGAAGTGTGTGATGGTGTGTCATCATGAAGCACAATTACTTTGCTTTGTCTTCTGGAACATTCTGGTCGTTTCACGATCAAAGCATGTTTCAAATTGATTATTTGCTGTTGGTAGCGATCAGTATTAATGGTTTCACCTGTTTTTTTAAATTAAATCTTTATTGTTCAGATTATTACAGTTGTTCCTCTTTTTCCCCCCATAGCTCCCCTCCACACAGTTCCCACCCCACCCTCTGCCCTTACTCTCCCCAATGTCCTCATCCATAGGTGTGTGATTTTTGTCCAGTCTCTTCCCGCACCCCCCATAACCTTTCCCACCGAGAATTGTCAGTCCACTCCTTTTCTATGCCCCTGATTCTATTATATTCACCAGTTTATTCTGTTCATCAGATTTTTTATTCACTTGATTTTTAGATTCACTTGCTGATAGATATGTATTTGTTGTTCATAATTTTAATCTTTACCTTTTTCTTCTTCTTCCTCTTCTTAAAGAATACCCCCCAGCATTTCATATAATACTGGTTTGGTGGTGATTAACTCCTTTAGCTTTTTCTTATCTGTGAAGCTCTTTATCTGACCTTCAATTCTGAATGATAGCTTTGCTGGGTAAATTAATCTTGGGGGTAGGTTCTTGGCATTCATCACTTTGAATATTTTTTGCCACTCCCTTCTGGCCTACATAGTTTCTGTTGAGAAATCTGCTGACACTCGTATGGGTACATAGCTGTCACTCCTATCCTGAATGGATAATTGTGTCCATTCCTTGTACCTGGCTGAACTTAGATAATGAAACCCACCCCCTGGCACCTGAGCTAAGGGTCAGGCTGACAACATACCTGCCTCTGTCACAGAATGTTTCCAGAATGTGGCTCTGCCGATGCCACTGGATTCAGCTGAAAATTAGCTCATGTGCCTTCCCAAGAGCTCTCTACATCTACCCCTTTTTTATTTTTAAATGCAGCTTATGGATATCTAATTGGAGCCTTAGGATTTGAGATCGCAGGAGCTTGCTGCTGACTGAAATAAAGTAGGATAAAATTAGTAGTACACAAATGAATCCTATTAGGTACCAGGTGGTGTGTTTTAATATATTCCATGGATTACATTTTTTAAAATTATTCAATAATTCTTTTTGCCAGTTTTGCAGGAGATATAATTTCATCATGACTATTCTGAATGGCTTGCACATGTTTGTGTAGCCACACTAGGTCTATACTGATATTATTATGATGCCATATTCCCTGTAGGTGTATCTTGCTTTTACTCCAATCCATAGAGAACTGTTATAGATGGCTGAAGTCACATAAATATATGTAAAAGCAGAATGGCATTGCAGCTGCTGTCTAATCTTAACACTTTCTAATTGATTGCCTAGTCCTATTATTACAGCTTCCAAAGCATTTAACTTTGTTTCTAGTTTTTTGTCTACATCTTCTTGATCATGAAATACAGTCAAAGTGTTCTGAGCCAATTCATTGATAAACTTCGCATTCTGGATGCTTTGGGTCAATGCAAGAGAAGTAGTCACAGCAGATGCAAAAATAGTAACTAGGGTAACAATACCAAAAATACTAAGTCCCAAAGCATGCTTTTCCTGGGACAGTTGATTGTGTAATTCCTGCAATGCCTGAAGGCCCGCATCATGATACAATTTTCCTGTTATGTTAGTAGGAAACATAATAAAAGAAGGCTGCTTTAAAATTAATATATTTTCATTCAGGTTATGCCTGGAAACACAGCTGGTAAGGTTACAGTGATGGCACTGGACAGCATAATGGGTGTCCAATCTGGTGATGTTCACATTTCCAGTCACCAATACATATGGGGGCTGGACATAGGCTCGTAAGCCATAGCAAGGGCTCGATGAACAAGCTCCTTTAATATCAGCTAAGGAAGATGCAGTAAAATTAAGAAAGTCAAGGGCAGTGGCTAAAGACCAAAGATCTTTCTGTAAATTTCCTATTTTCGTGGTCAGGGCGTTACCCATAAACCCTCCTGGTGACATAGGCTCATGATAGGGATGTTTAGCATCAAGCCTGTGAGACCAATCCAATACATACAAGTCAGAGCCAGAAATATTATCTCATTGGTACAGGGTTGGCACAATCTTGCCATTGAGGAAATGCTCCCAGCTCAACAGTGATGCTATTAGGGCAGTAAGGGAGCAAGGGATGCTTACCAGACAGCTATCAGGTAGCCTTAGGAAATCCTAGTTTAGTAACTCTCTGAATATATTTTCCCATATCCCAGGGGCCCGCGACTTTAGCAATGTCTGTGCCTTCATAGGACATCTTATTTTCTTAGCCAAGCTGCAAACATCCTGAAGTCCCCTTTTTAGATAAACAAATAGGGAGCTCCCCACTAAAACCATTATAAGTATAATCATCTTGGGAAGAAGGAGTTATGTGCTTGTTGGAGCTACCCCCAACCATATTGGTGTTGTTAGTATACACTGGCACTGATTCCCCCGTCCAGGTGGCTGGATTGACCACACGGGGGTCTGGAACATATGTCTAGTAAGATTCTGCTGCAGCCATACTTAACTGGCAGCAGACAAGTGCCATCATAGCAACAAAAAGGGTGGAAGGGGTGACCTGAACCCCCTGTTCTTTCACTACTTGCCAAGCTTCGATGGGCAGCTTCTTCAGTTGATATTTTTCATCTAGAGAGCACCAACGGTAAAAAGAGTCCTGTTGAGTGCAATCAAAATACGTCTTGCCTTCATAGGTAAACGGGAAAACACAGGCTGCCACTGAAAAATGAAGCGGGCATTGTTCTCCTCACAGCTCTTAAGCATCATGAGCTCTGCAGTGATTCTGGCTACGTTTCTGTTCAAGCCAGCCCACCCCGACAAAGGGCCTGTGCATCCAGAGCCCCCTGCTAAGCACCAGGGGTGTCCAGATCCGTATGGCCTGGTGCGTGTCCTCTGACAGTTGTAATGTCCCGTGACATTATTTACCCAGAGACACTTATTTTTTGTGGGCATTGGAGTTCCAGGAGACAGAGAAGTTTGCCAGACCACAAAGCAGCCTGAATTGTGATTATATTTTCTCTTAATCCTTACCCTAAGATATGTATTAATTGATTTTTAGACAGAGAAGAAGAGAGGGAGGGAGAGACAGAGAGAAACATCCCTCAGATGCCTTCTGTACACGTCCTGACCGGGGATCAAACCTGCAACCTATAAGTATTTGTCCTGACACCGAATCGAACAAACAATCTTTTGCTGACCCTCCAACCAACTGAGCCACTCGGCCAGGGCTGGGATCATAATTCTTTATACCTAACCAATACGGAAGATGTTGACCAGCAGGAAGGTAGGGAGGGAGAGAGTGTGAGACAGCAAGAGAGTGATAGAAGAGTGTGTGGACGTGTGTGGTGGGTGTGTGTATGAGCTAGGGACAGTTAGATTCTGCAGGTCTTCTAAGGGGCTGCTAAACCGGGCAGTCTTAGACGTCGGAGCCCCTCTCCCAGCATGGACACTACTGGGAGGCCAGCACGGGAACAGGGAACAGAGACTACGCCATCTTGAGAAACAGAGCTGCTTGAGACTAGGATTCTGGCCTCAGCACCACCCAGTCTGGTCTCAGATGCAAACCAGGACCCTGCAGCCACAGGGGACAGAGACCTGCGACCACAGCTACAGAGACATGGACACCAAGAGTCCAGAAATCCCCGCGGCAGATCCTTGAGTAACAGAGCCTATCCCCCTCCCTGCAGCCTCGCGGGCAGCACCAAAGTAACTGATAGACCCACCCCTTGCCTGGGCCTCAGTGCTGCTACAGGGACCTTAGCCTGGAAGTGCGCGAACACCAGGAACTTTTCCAGCGCAGTGCAGGCTAGGGGAGCCTTGGCCTGGGAGCTAACACGTGAACACTGGGAACTTGTTCCTCACAGCACGGGCCCCAGGACCCCGATTCTCCAGGCAGGAGGCAACACCAAGCACCAGTGACTTGACTGTGTTTCTTATCACCTGCGCCTGGGATCCCTGATTCCCTGTGCATTCATACTAAGAGCCAGTGACTCCAATTCTTGGTGCATGTGCACAC
>NW_005369365.1:1214354-1256334 GCF_000412655.1 Myotis brandtii | reverse complement strand
AGGGTGGGGGTAAGGGGAAGAGATCAACCAAAGGACTTGCATGCATGCATATAAGCCAAAGACATGGACATGGACAACAGGGGGATGAGAACATGAGTGGGGAGGGGGAGAAGGTTAGGGGCTAATGGGGGGATGAGGACACATTTGTAATACCTTAACCAATAAAAAAATAAAATAAAATAAAAATAAAAAGATAAAAAACAATTCAAACTCTTAAAGGATTTTCAAATTTGATTTTACCAAAAGATTATATATTAAAGTGTATTAGACAGGAACATAGGCTAGTAAACTTCAGTTCCTACGATTAAAAGATGTTTGTTTATTTTTTTATTTGTTTGTTTATTTGTTTTTAATACCTGATTAATATACCATAATTATTTTACTAGAAAAGAGCTAACCAAAATAAGGCTTATTTTCTAACTTTATTTGTCCTTAGATGTGGACAGCAAATGACACTAATTGGATTTCTTCTATAACTCTTCCTCAGTATTTTGATATAAGTTATTTACCCTCTGTTTAGGGAGGCAAAATGCAAAAACCTTAAATTTTAATGGTAACCAAAAAATAAACAGCCAATATTTCTTAGATTGACATTTATGAACACACTTTACATGTACTTTTACTTTTAAGAAAATATACATTCAACAAAGTACAAGAGACCTTTTGTAATGGGGGGGGGGGAGTTTGGGGGTTAATGGGAAATGAGGACACATTTGTAATACCTTAACCAATAAAAAAATAAAATAAAATAAAAATAAAAAGATAAAAAACAATTCAAACTCTTAAAGGATTTTCAAATTTGATTTTACCAAAAGATTATATATTAAAGTGTATTAGACAGGAACATAGGCTAGTAAACTTCAGTTCCTACGATTAAAAGATGTTTGTTTATTTTTTTATTTGTTTGTTTATTTGTTTTTAATACCTGATTAATATACCATAATTATTTTACTAGAAAAGAGCTAACCAAAATAAGGCTTATTTTCTAACTTTATTTGTCCTTAGATGTGGACAGCAAATGACACTAATTGGATTTCTTCTATAACTCTTCCTCAGTATTTTGATATAAGTTATTTACCCTCTGTTTAGGGAGGCAAAATGCAAAAACCTTAAATTTTAATGGTAACCAAAAAATAAACAGCCAATATTTCTTAGATTGACATTTATGAACACACTTTACATGTACTTTTACTTTTAAGAAAATATACATTCAACAAAGTACAAGAGACCTTTTGTAATAAAAGCTAAGAGCAGGTGAATTAAACTTTAGTCTAGTAATCAATGTTTCAATATTTTATGTTATTTTAAAGCTAGATGTCTGGTGCATGAAATTTGTGCACGGGGGGGGGGGCTGTCCCTCAGCCCAGCCTGAACCCTCTCCAATCTGGGACCCCTTGAGAGATGTCTGACTTCCCGTTTAGGCCCGATCCCACCGGGCAGTCAGACATCCCTCTCACAGTCCAGGACTGCTGGCTCCCAACCGCTTGCCTGCCTACCTGCCTGAATGCCCCTAACTGCTTCTGCCTGCCAGGCTGACCACCCCCTAACCACTCCCCTGCCAGCCTGATTGATGCCTAACTGCTCCCCTGCCGGCCTGATTGCTCCTAACTGCCCTCCATGCAGTCGGGGTCCCCCCTAACTGCCCTCCCTTGCAGTCTTGGTCACCCCCAACTGCCCTCCCCTGCAGGCCTGGGTCCCCCTCAACTGTCCTCCCCTGCTGGCCATCTTGTGTCCACATGGGGGTGGCCATCTTTGATCACATGGGGCGACCATCTTGTGTGTTGGAGTGATGGTTAATTTGCATATTACCTCTTTATTATATAGGAAGGATATCTAGAACAGGCAAATACATAGAGAGATAGATTAGTCAAGCAGTGGTTCTCAACCTTCTGCCCTTTAAATACAGTTCTTCATGTTGTGACCCAACCATAAAATTATTTTTGTTGCTACTTCATAACTGTAATGTTGCTACTGTTATGAATCGTAATGTAAATATCTGATATGCAGGATGGTCTTAGGCGACCCCTGTGAAAGGGTTGTTCGACTGCCAAAGGGGTCATGACCCACAGGTTGAGAACCACTGGATTAGTGGTTGCTTAGGGTGAAAGACAGGAGGATGGGGAGGGGAATGGAGCTTGGCACTTAATGGGTTTGAGTTGTTTTTAGGGGAGATGAAAAGGAAATATTTTAAAATCAGATTGTAGTGATTTCTGTACACTGAAACATTGAATTGTGTAATTTAAATGGGTACATTGCATAGCATGTGAATTATATCTCAAAACATTTTTATTAAAAGGAAGAAAGGAGATGGGGAACACTGACTCTTGTCTGGATGACAAGAGTCTGCTCATTGGAATACATCATGTTGCAATGTTTTACTTCCCATCTTAGACTTAAGAGTGGTTTTTAAATCAGGAGTTTTCTGACTTTAGTTATTCTGGTTTTTTTTGTGGCAACTTCTCAAGTGGGAAACCTGAAAAAAAGAGAAAAAGCAGGGTCTCTGTGAAGAGAAAGTATATTCATTGACAATTTGTCCAGAAGTTAAGGCTAAAGAGTGGGGCATAGCTAGCAAGACATTTTTTGTGGCAATGAATAACAGGTTTATTTGCAGCATTGGTAAGGTTGAAATTTACCAAATTCTTTGTCTGTTGTTTTACCCTTAAACCTTCAATACAAGTCTGGTATTAGTGGCACTTTGGAATACTGAAGGAACAGTGGCAATATTGCAAGAATTTGAATTGGTGACCAGTAGTAAAAGCAGAGCATTTCTGACATAGAGTTGAAAGCTATTATTGAAACTAGAATGGCAGGGCTTTAAATTGGACTGGCTCAGAAGTAAATATAAACCAAACTATTTTGTAAGAAATGAGATTCTAAAATAGGATTATAAGGATTATATTCTTCTAAATAATATATTAGATGAATTAGATATATATTTAATACAAGTATAAGTCTGCACTCAAACTACTCAGACCTCTGAAAATATTTAGATGCTAGAAAATGCTCTATATTTGGCAGGTCTTATTGGTTTTAAAAGATATTCACTTTCTTTAATAAGGTAAATTAATAGGGATATAGTCATTCAGCTGAAAAGAAATGAAATTAGAGCCTTTAATGGAATTTCCCATACAGATTAGGACATGTTATAGGCAGATTCTGAATATGGCTGTTAACAATTTCTCCCTTCCCTGCACGTGTGTTCCCACCTCTCTTGTCAAGAAATGAAGTCTATTCCCTGACCCTTGAACATGGCCTGAAAACGTGACCTGCTTTGACACTGAACCTAGCTTTTGAGTGGCTTGGCAGCTTCTGCTTTTGCTCTACTTGGTGAAGTGGATTGCCAGAAAGAACTGAGGAAAAACATTTGAGGTACTCTTTAAGCATCAGAAACTTCCTGAAGGCCTTTGGGGAAGCCTGACCCTGCTTCTTTAATTTCTTATGAAAATCTTTTTTATTGTCTATGTTTTTCTTTGAGAAGAGAAGGACATGTATGGTAGGTACTGCTGGACCTTTTTCCCTCAGGTAAAATATATGCCCAGCAGTTGCTTCCTGCAGTTGTGGTACTAAATGAGTGTCCTAGATAATGATCATAATTTTCTCCATGATTGCTCTCACTAAAAGGGAAAACCAGAAGTTAAAAGATTTCTCTAGTCTCCTCTAACTTATAATTTATCCTGAAAGCTGAAAGAAAAGCATGTCCCAGATGACACAGCAGTAACCCTTTTCCATCAGGTGTTCCTGTACTTGAAGTTCCGTAGCTATATAATCTAAACTAAATATGCCTGCTCTGGAGAAATGAATTGATTCAGTGTTAGCCTATGTCATCACAAACTCATTTCTGATTGTGAAATTACTTTTAATTTTTTTAAATGAATATAGGGAAGTAGAAAGAACAGTAGGAAAAGAGGGCACTGAGAGGAAAAGAGTCAAATACTCTGCTTACTCTTTCTCTCTCTGTATTTGCAGGGTCAGCTCTTTCCCTCCATGGCCGGATCACTGTTGAAAAAATTTAAAAATTTAAAATCGTACCTCCTCAGACTAGTCTGATATAAAGGAAAGGCTATGAGAAATAGAGAAAGCCCATACTGTGTTCTTGCTTCCTCTTTTTTACTTATTTATAAACCAAGAATATAATACATTATTTCAAAAACAAAAAATGAACCTACTTTTTAAATGAGACATAAGTTGCATTTTCCCATAAATGTAAATACTACTTTAGTATTTAGTAAATATAGATTTTAAGAGATGCATTTTTGGAAAATATAGTGCCTAGGACAAAGATGGCTAATACATTTTAGTTTACATGCCACTGATAAATGGATAGTGATTCCAGCAAGGTTGAGTTATAGACTTAACATTGCTAGTGTGAAAAAGTATCACGGTTAATTATATCTACAATAGATACAAAATAACATGCTAATAATGTTATTTCTGTTCTGTGGTAGTAACACCTGAATTAGAAAATATAGAAAATCAGACATATAGAAAACAGGAGTCATCAATTTCAAAAAGTTAACCAACAGGAAAAATGGATATTCTAACAGGAAAATGGCTTACAGAGGCTTGTTTGTTGGTATGGCTGGAAATTTAATTATTTTTAAAAATGCATAACTAACTACTGTCATGGCCAGTGGGGCTCAGTAGTTGAAGTGTTGGCCCACACACCTAGGGGTCATGGGTTCGATTCCCAGTCAAGAGCATGTACCTGGTTTAAAGGTTGGATACTGGCCCTGGTCTGGGTGCAATTGATGTGTCTTTCTCACATTAATGTTTCTAACTCTCTCACCCTCTCCTTCCTCCCTTCTACTCTCTAAAAAACAATGGAAAAATATCCTTGGATGAGAATTAATAATAATAACAACAAAAATACATAACTACTTTTACCAAATGGCAGGTATCAAAAAATATTAGGCAAAAGGAGATTTGTGATACATGATACCTTTTAGTTGAATTTCAAGAGTAGCATGCATTCTCCTAGGCCCAACTCAAAATAGCAATATTGCCAACTGTTGGACCAAGAGTCCAAAAATATATTTGAATGATCTATAGCACAAACACATTTATAGATGATGATGCAATGTCCTGTGACAATATTTTCCCTCTGAACTCTGAGACTATAAGCAAGTTAATATTCTTTGATTGAGGAGTATCTTCTTATATTTAATATATCTACTTCTTTTTACATCAGATAACAAAGGAGAGAATACAGAATTTCCAGAGAAATGGAAGGCAGGATTCATATGTAAGAAACATTCCTGATGAATGTGGTCCATGAAAGAGGAAACACAAGTAGGAACATAGCTGGGGTGAAAGGAAGGCAAAGGCATGGAAGGTGTACATACAATTTTTTTTCTTCAACATGGCTATGTTGAGAAAAGGGTAACAATATACATACTAGTACATACACATAAATTTACTCCAGAGCAAATAAATACAGAAGTTGAGTAGCAATGAGTGTTGGGCATAGCATTGTTCATAGGTATTTACAGATATAGATGAGTATAAATAATAGGAAATGCACAGATCTCAATGTAACCAAGAGTCTCAGCCTCTTGGCTATTAATATTCAGAATTATGAAAAAATCTGTCTTCACTAACACCTCATCAATGTCTTGGAGAATAATAAATGAGCTAATGGTGTGCAGCAATAGAAAGATAGAAAAGCAAGGATCAGGAATAATGCATAAAACAGAGAATGTTTAAGTGAACCAGCTACAAATGGATTTGCAAAGCATGGCAATGTAATGCCTAAGGAGTTGGGAGAATCTTTGGTTGGAGATTCTGAAGGGATTTTCAGGGAGCCTCAAAAGAATTGGTTCAGATGCTATAAAATTCATATATGATGGCTGCGTATCTTTCCAGCTGTACTTTGACTGTGATTTATTCTCACAGCAAAGTGAAACTAAGTTGTTTGTGGTAGGAATATAAAGGTTTTCTGACTATAGTTTTCTTAAGAACAGCCTGTTGGAGGACTTCGAATACTTTCAGCTTCATGGAAAGACCTTTTATAATAAATTGTGTTTTTCATGTTAAACAGGAATCTTCAAAAGAAGGTGTTAACATAATTGAGGTATGATAAGTTTGACAGTAAGTGTCATTATCAGAGTCCCACTGACAGCGTTCTGAAGTTAAAAAAAAATATTCTTCCTACATAGGCACAAAGCCTCTTATGGTATCTAAAATTTTTCACCCAGTATATTAATATTCTACATCTGCCCCTTCATTTTGAAGGTTACCCAAGTTAAATGGTTTTCACGATATTTAGGCTTTTTAATCTATTGAACAAAGATGCAGTGCTCTCTGGTATTCAATATAGAGGGAATACAAAAATTTAAAGGATGAGATGAAAGATAAAAATATGAGAAGACATTCTCATGTTTGCCTCCTGCATACCAATGCCTCACCTTGTATGCACAGTAGGATGAACAGCCTCCACTTTGAATATTATTGGTGCAAGTAATGTGAAAAGCATGGGTAAATAAGAAGTCAGATAAATCCATGTCATTCAAAGGTTTCCTAAATTTAGCATAAAACCAAGATGTGTTTTCCAAATGAATTATTCTTATTTTTAGCCTTGTCTAAAGATAGAGTATCACATAATTGAGAAATTCACCACCCCTACATACAAAATGCTAAATTTCATATTCTGAAAAATTTAATTATTTCCTGTTAGAGTTTTCTGGATTTCTGAGTTTTGTTTTATAAATAAATGATTAGTGCAAATGTTCAATAAAGCAACAAAAGCACTTTAAAAGAATTAAGTACTGATGTGTTGGCAAGTAAATCTTGAAAAGAAAAAATTGTCATAAAAAAAAAAGAGAGAGAGAGAGACGAGTGGAACAGAAAACGGCACCAACATGAAATTCTGTAAAAACAAAACAAACAAACAAACAAAACCCTGCAATTAGACCGATCCTGATTTTTAAATCAGGACACATGACTTTGAAATGTCAAGGGGAAACCAGTTAAAATTCAACAAGAAGAAAGAGTTAGGAAGGAGTGTTATGACAAAAACTTGGCTCAGTCATATTTTCCTCCGCAAGTGGTATCTTACAAAGGATAAAAGTTAGTGAAAGTTGAATTTTTTTTAAGTTCATGCTCTGTGTAAAATTTCTAAATTGCTTACACTATTATGAATATTACACTTAAATGTTGCACTTCTAAACACACACAATCAAAGCAGGTACTGGAAGTAAGCCAAAAATAAATAAGTAAATCCTTCTATTATGAGGTATAAATTGCATTGAGTGGCTCATTAATCTGATGAAATGAGCCAATTGCTTTAACATAATTTGACACAATTTCAGAATACATAATCTGGTCTACCAGTTTATTATTTTTTCTATCATTCATAAGACCTATGGGAGTACATTTTCCATTATATTTTTTTCATTTCCCAAAATGAGAGATTAAGATGAAATTATTTAGTTATTGTCCCTCCTGGCCAGTCCTTTTGTTTGCCTGACTCCCTTCCCTGATCTCACAATGCTAACCAATATATCTTGGAAAATCATCCATAAAATCAGAATAATTCTCTAAACCATTATAATATAGTTCCTATATTTATTAATATATTTATTCAACAAGTATTCATTGACATTAAGTGTTAGTCTTCCACATTACCAGCCTCACAGTGAAATTTGGGTAAATAAATACGCAAAAAGGTAAATAGCATATGGAATAAAGATATGTGATAGCATGAATACAATTTAGAAAATTGAGAAAACTCTAGTGGTAAGGCTATACATATTGATAGTTAACTAAAGGAATGACCAGCTAAAATATAATGGGAATAAGTCAGATATAGAGAAAAGGACACAAAAAAAGTAACAAGACATCAGATTGAGTCATAACTGCCACTTACCACTGTGTGACCTTGGGCAAGTAACTTAAAAATTCTGAATTTTAGTTTTTGATTGATTATGAGAGAGAGAGAGAGAGAGAGAGAGAGAGAGAGAGAAACACCTACTTCCCAAGCTTTTTCTAGAGAGTGAATAATGATTTCTATCTTCTCTAATGGTGGGACCATAATATGGAACAGTTCTCCCACTAAAGAAGCCTAGAAATGTTTCCAAACCTAGGTCTAGGAGAAGACAACTGAGATCTAGAGAAGCGAGTTTGGCATTCGAGGATGATTTTCCCCTGGGGATTTTTGTCAGTCTGGAGAAGATTAGCAGGTATCTGAGCATCTAAGAAGTTATTTTTGACATATTCACAGCATTCTGAGAGTGCGAGTCGGAATACAGAGCTAGTCAAGGTGTGGGTTATGACAAATCCCATGTGCTTTGTGTTAGGATCCTGAAAGTTGCATCATAGAAAAAAAGAATAAAATAGAAATAGAATTGTCCTAGTAGAGAATGAAATCACTTTCAAAAACTTCTAATCCTAAGGGTGGAGAAGTAATTACTAATTGTTGGTGCCTCTGAGCATCTGCTGGAAATAAATCTAAATCTACCAATCTTACTCTTAAATTATATCTGGAAACAAATGTTTCAAATAAAGATGGTCAAAATAATGAAAATAAGTAGGTACACGTAAAAGTGAGAAAAATCCATGAACAGGAATAGCACAATATCTCTAACGCAGGTCCCAATTTTATTTATCAGACATAGTAATTAATAAAATAATATGCCTACTATGCTTAAAGAGAAAAAAAAAACACAAGTTGAGAGCTTCAGAATATTTCACCATTATAAAAAAGGACATGGAAGATTCCTAAAAATGACAAATAGATATGCTTGAACCAAAAAATTAAATAACTCGGTATAGGATATCAAAGGAAAGTTTTAGCATCTAATTAAATACACTGAAAAGAGAATTCTCAATCTGGAAACTAAGTCAGAAGAAAATAACCTAATGAAGCATGTGAGAAAAATAAAGAATAGAGGATAAGAGACATAAAAATATAGCAAAAGCAGAACATAGAATATTGTAAAAAATGTAAATAAGGCCTTAGCTAGAATATACATATGTAGGACTCCAGTAAATAATTTTTGTGAGGCCCCTCTTTATATAAGCACGTTGATTAAAATTTTAATAAATGATGGGTTCATAGTGAGTTACTGATAAATAATTAGAATAATTGGTAGAGAAGAGGTACTTTTGTACTTATTTCTCATTCAGTCAGTGTCTGTGAAGGTATTTTTACAGCATCCAGGTCTGGGAACCATCTCTTAATGTTTGTTTTTGTCAAATGGAGGGTTCCTGGCTAACTTTGTGTGGGAACCATGCCAGGTCCCCAGATAGTCAAGGCCGGTGGGAGCACAAAGGCCTGTTATCAATACACCAGAATGACCAAAGTCCACTCTGGGCATGTGCCTAAATGGGTTGTTCAAGGACTCTGAGCCTGGGAATCCGAATCAGGCCAAGATACCATGAGCGGGTGCAAGGACACAAGGTACACTGCCCTTCTGTAGCAAATATGATTGATGTCACTGTTGGCAAGAAGCCTTCTTTGTCTAAATAGTGTAAAAGTAGGTTACTGACCAGCTAGTTAGTGGAGCAGGCTGAGGCGGGAGTGAGAAGAAGTCTGCTGGAGTATGGAGAGCAGCTAGGATGGAGTGTGTGAAGTCTGCTAGAGAGAGCAGCTGGGCAGGAGAGACCAGAGAAGCTGCTGAGCAGGAGAGCTCAGGTATCGCTATGATGTGAGGCAGTGAGTCTAGGAGGCAGCATGCGTCTGCTCAGATAATAGCTGTGGGTACAGAGACTGATGCTGCTTTATGGGAAATATATATGCTCACCAGTTGGTGTCCGGCTGCCTGCCTGTATGGACTTTCCTGTGGGGACTGTTGTTGTCTGATGGCTATATGTCCACTGGCTTCTGCAATTAAGACTCATTTTTATACACCCACAACCTCTCATGGCTTCTTCGTCTAAGACCCAGAATCCTAGGAGGTCCAGCCCCAGGCTGAGGGGCTCAGATCCAACATCTGTATCTAGTGAGCAGAGGATAAAGGAGGAACTTGGACTAAGTTCCCAACAGTTAGTACAGTGGGCAGGGTTCAAGCAGGAACCAGCTTGGTGTTGTCAGATAGGAGAATTTAGAAGAATACACGGACTCACATCCACTCAGAACAGCTCAGAGCACCAGACCTCCTGCAGGGCTCCTGCTGCATGCTCTGACATTTTGTATCTCTTCCTGTGAGAAAAAAATTAATAACACTAACTTTTGCCTTGGCTCTCAGAAACTGATTATATTGAAACAATACCATTTATTCCTTTGTATATGCCAATTATATTTAAATCAGTATTTCAGTAAGTAACAAGCATATGAACTAAGGTATTTATAGAGAGAATAAATAGAAAGCCTATCATATGTCTTGAAATGTACTGAACTCTTGATAAAGATTTTGTAGAGTAGTATATATAATGTGTTAAACAAATATAAGGATGGTTGGAATATGCAAGCTCTAAGGAAACTTGATTCTAGAAAATAACTATGAATTTAAGTAAAATATGATAAATTTCATGCAGTATTTATACACAATGACATTTAAATTTTGGTTGTGAGAGGTTGTAATCCTTTGGAAGAATCCAGCAAGATTAATTGGAACATGTGGCATTGGAGGTTGGCCTTAAAGGGAGATTCAACTTTACAATCCCAGAGAATGGCTCAGAGTATCTTCTATAGAAAATGAAAAAAAAAATGAGTACAAGTGGAAAGTCAGTTGTCATATTCAGAGAATAGACTTGGGAGACTGAACAAATTTGATTTGTTAATACATCAGAAGTTCCTGGGAGAAGATCATGGAATTGTGATCTAGAAAACTAATCTGGCAGAGACACATAGGATGAATGTGACTTGTGAGTTTCCAGGAATGAGGAGACCTATTAGAAATCCATTGCTTTTTTCCCAGGTAACAGTATGGGCTCTAATTGGAATGGTTGTAATGGACACTGAATTCTTTAAGAAAGTGTAGTTAGAAAACATTCCCCCAAGCAGATTTGCAGCTCTATTATTAATAAGTAGAATAGTGAAAATTTTGATTTTCTCATGGAGAGGTTAGAAAAACTATCCTCTCTATATAATAATTCCCTAAGCCCAGATTTTAGTGACAACCAAGAAACCAGGCTGAATAAATTTAAGCTTCACTCTAATATTCCTAGTGTCATAGAAACGTAGCTCTGCCCTACTTTTTCTCAATATGAGGGACTTCTTGGTTTACTAGTGTCCATTATAATTTTGAAAATTATTCCAACCCACAATATTAGTTTAATTCCAGTAACCTAAAAAAAAGTAATCTTGAAGTTTGCCCAGAGGCCATAAAAGATGAGGTGTCTAAAAAAGCGCTAAATGAGAAAGGATATTTGCCTCAGACTTCGGAGAATTATAGCAGAAAAGACAGCAATAGTTTTTCCTTTCAATGGGAATCTTTCAAATGAATAGATGCTGTCTTTTCTGATGGTGTCATTGCCAAAGGTATTGAGGATTTCAGTGTTAGAAACAGTTACACTGTCCTGACATTATTGGAAATAATGAAATGGTGAACAATATGGGGTCTTGGTTTGAAAAATCAACTATGTTAAGATTTTTTTCAAAAAAAGGCACATATATGTGTACACTTACATACCTATGTACACATGTATTCAGGTATATATTTTCACTATCTGTACATTTTGGAATTAGTGATTTTAATTGAGATATAATTGCCATAGACCATTATGTTAGTTTCAGGTGTACAACGTAGCGATTAGATATTAGTATATATTATAAAATGATCACCATAATAAGTCTAGTTAACATTTGTCACCACACTTAGTTATAATTTTTTTCCTTGTGGTGAGAACTTTTAAGATCTCTCTTACTAGCTTTCAAATATATTGTACTAAAAAATATATTGTACACTGTTGGTGGGAATGTACATTGGTGTAGCCACTTTGTAAAATACTATGGAAGTTATTTTAAAAAATTAGAAATAGAACTACTATATGATCCAGCAAGTTCACTTCTGGGTATTTATCCAAAGGAAACAAAAACTCTAACCTGAAATATATTTGCATCTCCCTGATCATGGTAGCATTGGTTACAATAGCCAAGAATGAAAGTAACCCACTTATGTATTGATGGATAAATAAAATGTAGTATTATATACAATGGAGTGTGATTCAGCCATAAAAATAAGGAACTAATGATATTTTTATTGATTTAAAGAATTAGTATTATTCATATTAAAATAATTTTTTTTAGTTATAAAATTAAGTCCTAAAATGTTAAATTCAGTATTTAAAATCATATTAAATGTTTACAACATGTTTGGCTTGATAATTTATTAAAGAAATACTACCAACAATGGACAAAATTTAAAATTAGAAAATACAAATATTGGCAAAACATGGAGCAACCAGGCTTCAAATTGTTGGTGAAACTGCACTGTAAGTTACACAATTATTTTACCAAACTGTTTGATAGTATCTCTGAAATCTGAGCATATTCTTATTCTCTAACTGTAATTCCAATCCTGAGTATATACATAGCAGTATTAAGTGCAAATATTTTTCAAAACACATGTAGAATGTTCAAAGACATACTATTTTCAATAAGTTCTAACCGAAATGCTACCAAAATGCCCAATATAATAATAGAATAAATAAATAAATCCTGCTAATTCACACAATAGAATATCATTTGGCATTAAGAATGAATGGCTTACAATTATATGCAACAAGAAGAGTGAATCTATTGTGTAGATGTACCACAGTTTTTAATGCACTCATCTGCTGATGGGTACTTAGGCTTTTTCTAAATCTTAGCTATGGTGAATTGTGCTGCTATGAACATATGGGTGCACATATCCTTTCTGATTGGTGTTTCTGGTTTCTTGGGATATATTCCTAGAAGTGGGATCACAGGGTCAAATGGGAGTTCCATTTCCAGCTTTTTGAGGAAACTCCATACTGTCTTCCATAGTGGCTGCACCAGTCTGCATTCCCACCAGCAGTGCACGAGGGTTCCTTTTTCTCCAAATCCTTGCCAGCACTTGTCATTTGTTGATTTGTTGATGGTAGCCATTCTGACAGGTGTGAGATGGTACCTCATTGTCATTTTGATTTGCATCACTCGAATGATTAGTGATTTTGAGCATGTTTTCATATGTCTCTTGGCCTTCTGTATGTCCTTTTTCGAAAACTTTTACCATTTGCAACAGCATGAATGGATCTGGAGAGCATTATGCTAAGCTAAATAAGCCAGTCCGAGAAAGATAAATATCATATGATCTCACTCATATGTGAAATATAATGAACAACATAAACTGATGAACAAAAATAGATCCAGAGACAGAGAAATACCGAACGGACTGCCAAACTTCAGAGGAAAGGCAGGGGATTGGGGTGGGGGTGGGGGGTAAGAGATCAACCAAAGTACTTGCATGCATGCATATTAGCATAACCAATGGACACAGACACTGGGGTGGTGGGGACTTGTCCTGGGGGGTGGGAGTGGCTGGGGAGAGGTCAATGGGGGGAAAAGGAGATGTATGTAACAGTTTAAACAATAAAAAAGAAAAAAAGAAAGAGTGAATCTAACAAACACAATTGAAGCTTGACACTAAAGGGTAGATGTTTGGTTCAATTTATATAAAATATTAAAAATAGGAAAAAATAATCTGTGCTTCTAAAAAGTCAGGGATAATGGTTATTCTCCATGGACACTGACAGGAAATAACAGGAAGGGTTCTTCTGGGGCGCTGGTAACAATGTGTTCCTTTATCTGGGTGCCATTATAATAATCTATGTTCTTAATTTCGCATACATATGTTATATAAATACATATATACACATCTGTATATATATTTTACACACCTAATTAATATACCTAATTATGTATTGTAAAGTATCTCCATATGTATATATAAATATGTAAATAAAGTTGTCCAAAATATTTTAAATCATTTAACTTTTAATGTCCATAGCTTCAGCCAAAAACATATAGTTGATACTTATTTCATGAAAATTAAATTCAGTAGCATTGATGAACATATTATCAGAGTCCTCTAGAGAAACAACATCAATAGGATATATATATATAAAATAAGATTTATTGTAAGGAATTGGCTCACATAATTACGGAGGGTGAGAATTCCCACAATCTACTGTCTGCTATCGGAGGCCCAGAAAGCAGGAGGTGCAGTTTGAAGTTCTGAGAGCTGATGGTGTAGATTCCAGTCCAAGTTTGAGAATCTTAAAACCAGAGTGCTGAGGGCAGGAGAAGATGATTACTCCATTCAGCTATTCAGGCCAGAGTATTCAACCTTCCTCAGCCTTTTCGTTCTGTTCAAGCCCTCAAGGAATTGGTTGATGCACAGGCACATTGGAAGGTCATCTGTTTTCTTCAGTTTCTTAACTCAAATGCTAATCTTTTCTGGAAACACTCTCACAGGCACACCCACAAATAATGTCTAACTGGACACCTGGGCATCCCATGTCCCAGTGAAGTAGACATATAAAATTAAACATCGCAGTGAGTAAAATTTTCTGTTAAAAGTGTCTATTTTCTTTGTAAGTAAAAATTAATTTTGGGCCTAAATTTTATGAATATTTAACATGTAGTTGTTTTCCCCTAGACTATATTTGTTTCTTATTCATAATGCATACTCATGGTCACTTAAGATAATATAAATACAGGGAAAAAATAATCCGATCACCCTCAGAAACGTACTAAAATCATTTAGTTTCATGGACATGTCAATCTATATACCAGTATTCATTCATTAAAATATTTGTTGATATTTGAGTTTCTGCCAAGCCATGTATCAAATGCTTCAGGTACAATGGCGAGCAATAAGAGACACAGTGGCCATCACTAGCCTACATTCTACCGTGGGTGGAGGGCAGAAAATACTCACACAGTCACCTAAAAGTAAACCTAACATTAACATTGTGATGAGTGTTACAGAAAAAGACAAATGCTATGAGAGAAAACAAAGGGACATTTGACCAGTTGAGGTCCAATAACTGGGTTGTGACCTAGAAGAATAGGAAATAACTATTTTAAAAGACAGAGAAAGTGAAAGTCAGGCAGAGGAAACAGCATATGCAAAATATAGGATCCAGCAGGACTACTTCCAAGAAAAGAAAAGGCCCCTGTAGATGGAGCACAGGGATCTGGTTGTCAAACTGTCGTGCATCAGAATTTCTCAGAGGGCTGGGGGAAATACACACTGTTGGTCCTCGCACTCCAGCAGAGTTTCTGATTTAGTAGGTTTGGGTGGGGCTGGAAACATGTGTGTTTCTAATAATTTCCTAGGTAGTATTTATGCTGCTGGTCTAAAAATCATACTTAGGAAACAATTGGTCTAGAGGAAATGTGGTATGGCATGAGGCTTAGTGGGAGCCAGACTTCTTAAACTTTAGAATACATGTTAGAAAATGGGTTTGCTGTTGTTGTTCTTTAAAAAAAAAAAAAAAAAAAGGACGGAACTAAAGTATTCTAAGTGTTGGGTTGGCATGATACAATATGTTTTGACTACATTATTCCATACTGGTATGGCACATGAATTAATGCTCTGGGAATGAGTAGGCTATTGTAACACTCTAGGTAAGGGTTGATAGTAGCTTGTATTATGATAATGTTGATGAACATAGACATGTATACATCAGAGATATTTTGTGATGAATTGGATATGTCTGGTAAAGAAAGACAGAGACTAACAATGATGCCTAGATTTCTAGCTCTCAAAACTGAATGGTTGAAGGTGTCATGCACTGAAGTAGACAATATTGGATGACCAAAGATCACTTAATTTAGTTTTGATCAAGTGAAGTTGAAATGCCTTTGGAATATCTAAGTGAAGATATTAAGCATGCAGTTTTGATCTACCAGTCCAGAGTTCTCAATGTTCAGAGACTTAGCATGTACAGTTAGGTGTCACCTGAGATTTGGTTGTTACAAAACTGAGTTGGTCTAGAAAGATAATGTAAAGGAAGAAGAAATAAAAGGTCTTAGGACTGAGGCTAAAGGAATGTCCACATTCATCAGCCAAGTAAAGGTGATGAGCCAACAAATGAGACAGGAAAGATTGCTAGAGATGTGGGAAGAAACCAGGAGTGTGTGGTGCTACAAAATTCAAGGGAAGAAACATGTCCAGTAAGATAAAGACTTTTCAAGAAGTGCATCAAATGACAGGAAAAAGTAGGATAGGGTAGTTGCTGTAAAGGATATTGGGAACAAGGGAGATTGATTGAGACCAGAGAAATAAGCATGCTGGAAAGCCAATGGAATGATTCGATTCCAAGGGAGAGTTAAGGACAATGGAGCTCTGAAATGTTATACTTTCTGGCACATCTCTCTGTCTCTGTCTCTCTCTCCCTCTCTCACACACACTCACCTACATTGTGTGCGCATGTACACACAAGCACACACATTAATTTTACTAATGTAAAGGGTAATATCTTGTTTGAAATTGCATTTTATTACTGATTTAATTGAATCTTTTAACAAACTCCTTATTAACCATTTGTGTTACATTTTTTGTATGTAAATTGCCTATTAATATCCTTAGTGTATTTTTTTTATTAAAGATCCATTGTTTCTTATTGTTTTGTGAGAACACATTGTATATTAAAGCTACTTGTTTATTTATGTTACATTTTTTTCTTTTTCATTTATCCTTGATTATTTGTATTGCACAAGTCCTTAAAGATGTCATTTAATCAAAACTATCCATCCTGTCCTTTTGGTCTATGACTTTGGTGCCAATCTAAAAACACATTTCTCACATAAAATTATATGAATATTCAAAACTATCTTAATTATTTTAATACTTTATTTTTATATTTTGAATTCATCTTGTCTTTATATTTCCTAAGTGTATGAAAGAAATTTGCTTACTTTTTTCCTCCTGGATACTTAACCAGTTTTTCCTAGCAAATACTGTATATTTTTAAACATCTATTTGAAATGTCTAATGGGTAATGTCAAATGCTGAACCTATTTTGTCACTTTGGAATTTTCTATGTTCAAGTCAAAATACCTATGCCTTTGGAAGATCCCATTAAGAAAACTTGACTGAATTCAAAAGCTGTGCATTTCTTCACAAAAGACATTTTTTTCTCTTAACCCAATTGACTTACTAAATTTACCTTAAAAAAATGCCACACACACACACACACACACACACACACACACACATACCTAGAAAGTTGACCTAGATTGTATATACCCTTCTGTTTAAAGAAATGTGCTACATGGAAAATTGTCTTTCTATTCTGGTTATCCAATAGTAATTCTGAATGTATATAAGACTATATTTTGACTCTTGGTACTTTTACAAATTACTTTTATTCTTTAGAATATTTATTTTTGTACCTAAATAATAAAAATTTATTCATCATGGGATAACTAAAGATGTTTTAATTACAAGGGTACAATGCAAAAGATATATTTTTAGCACTCATACTTAGAAATACATGTTTCATTTACAGTTTTCTTCTCCTCTTCAAAAGGTATGATATTTGAAATTACACAATGATAATAAATAGATGCTGTATACTAGTAAAGTCCAAGAATTATGAACGGTGTAGAGTGGAATGTAAAAGGCCACCTCTTTTCCCGTCTCCCTTCTTGGTTATCAATGTAAAGTTCTTCACGACTAATGTGTAGATAAACACACTTACTTTTTGTATTTTTTTACATAAACGAAATCAATGTGAATACATTTTTTCACTCAATAATGTGTCTTAAGCATTTAGTACATGAGTAAGACTAAGTCTACTTTATTGTTTTTAATGGCCACATAATATTCTAGAGTATCATAATTTACCTAAAACTATAAGATAATATTTATGAGATTTGGGATTTGTTTTCTTTCTCTATTATAATGTTGCAAAAGACGCTAAACTTTCTTCCTGATTGGTCTCCCTGAGACAGTTCTTGCTCTTCAGGCTTCCTTCATGCAGTAGTCCGTTTGACTCTGCCAGCCTTGTCTGAGCATAACTCCCTATGTTGTTCCTATGACGGAAGACAGCCCTTGCATTGCCTGGACTTGCATTCCCTCGCTCACTCATCTCCTTCTTTACTTCTCCTCACTCAGCTGCATTGATGTTCACTGAGCACCACAGCATGTTCCAGTCTTTGCATCTTTACCCATATTGCATGGAATGCTCAGTCATCCAACATCTAAATGTTATTGTCATTGTTATTGTTTTGTTTTCTAGAAGTTTTTCTCAAATGGTATCATGGTGATGCCTTACTTGGCTGTCCCATCTAAAGTTGCAATATCTATAGTAATAAAAGGATAATATGCTAATTAGACTGGACATCTTCCAGACATCCATCCAGATGTCCTTCCAGACAAAGCCATGATGGCAGGGGCCGAGGCAGAGGCAGTTAGGGTTGATCAGGCCGGCAGGGGAGAGCACTTAGGGGTGACCAGGCTGGCAGAAGAGGGCAGTTAGGGGCAACCAAGCCAGCAGGAGAGGGCAGTTAGGGGCGACCCTGCTGGCAGGGGAGGGCAGTTAGGGGCAATCAGGCAGGTAGGCAGAGGCAGTTAGGGGTGATCAGGCAGGCAGGCAGGTGAGTGATTAGGAGCCAGTGGTCCCAGATTGCGAGAGGGATGTCCTGGATTGGAGAGGGTGCAGGCTGGGCTGAGGGACTCCCCCCCGCCCCCTGTTGTGCATAATTTTGTGCACCGGGCCTCTAGTATTTCTTAATAATTTGTGATATTATTCCCTGCACAGTTATTTTTCTCCTTAGCACTTACTACCTTATATACTGTAGGTGATATATGTGACTTATTCATCTTGTTTATTGCCTGTTCCTCCCAGACAGGGGTAGATGTTTGTCTGTTTTATTTCTGCGGTATTGCTTCTGGATCCATACACTCTAGAAACACTCCTAATATATAGTTGTCATTCAGTGTATGAATTTGTTCATATGTGTGCATTATTCTACGCAATATATTCCTAGGAGTGAAAATATTAATAGAAAAGGTATGTTCGTTTTAAATTCTGATGGCTCAGCAGTGTAATGTCAATTACATTTACACTGATAGTTATGACAGTGACCATTTCTTCATATCCTTGCCAGTAATGGATATTTAAAATCATTTTTAATCTTTGTTATTTAATAAATATAAATGATTTCATTGTTAAAATAAATATTTGATTACTTATGAAAAAAGTATTTCTTATATTTTCTAACTTCTTTCTATATATTACATTAATTTTTTATTTCTTTGTCTATTTTTTATTTCATTTGCTTTATTGAAACTGTTTATACATCTTTGGGTATAATTCCTATGGTTGATATATAGTTTGTAAATATATTCTCCCATCATAATGCATGAGTTTAGTTTTTATCAAAATGCTTTACTTCTTCATAAAGAAATTTCTGATTTTTATTTATTTAGATTTTTTTTTCTTCCACAAATTAAATTTTGCATTTTCCTAGTTCCAGGGATGTAGTTTCTTTTACTGCTTTTATACTTATGTGTTTAGTTCTCACACATGCCTGGACTTTGTTGTTTTGGGGGGGGGGAGTAGGTATATAAATAATATAGTATGGCTTTTTTGCTAAAATTTTATTATTGAAAGATGATCTCCAAATGATATTTTTTCCCCTCAGCATGCTTAAAGGATATTAGTTGTCAATGTTTTCAGAAATAAAAATTGTATTCATGTTTAACAGGTTTGGATATTCTGAGGCACTGATATTCATAAACTAGAGTAGAAAAAAGACACTTTTTATATACATTTGAAAACATTTTATTGAAATATATTCTCTTGCAGGATTTCATGCTTTTGACAGCTGAACAGAACTTCATAGAGCCAGACTGGCCATTAGTACTTTGATTTTTGTGATGCCTTTCTTTATTTAATAGGCCTGAAATATTGATTAACATTTACAGATTCAATTCCAAGCTCTTGCCAGAGGTTAGGGAGAGCCAGAGTGAGCTGTTCATGCCAGTCAAATGCTAAGGTGTAATGAAATTCCCCACCGTGCTTGTCAACTTATCCTCTGCACAGGTCATTTCCCACATGGTCTCTGGTGTTGAAAGAAACCATTTCCACTTCAAATATTTCATAGACAATTTGGACAAATGATATGGCACTAATATTGTGTTCTTTACCCTGCTGTGGAGAATTGAGTCGACTCCATTACATAGTAATGCTCTTTTGAAAGAGCCTTATCAGCCTAGAAAGGCTCATAGGCAGCTCCAGGACGGCCACAACTTCCAGGTGGATTGCGGCATTTCATTAGTGTATGCAGTTCATTTCTAAGTTTCAGGCACTGGGGATTCAAAATTGAATAAGTCCTGAGCATTTACCTTAGTTTGTTGATCCTACATACTTACTGATCCAGTCGTGTGGGGGGTTGGACCCTTGTTTCCTTTTTCTAATCAATTGTGTGTGTGTGTGTGTGTTTAATCTTTATCTTTATTCTTGAAAGTGTTACATAGGTCCCCTTTTCCCCCCATTGACCCCTTATAGCTCACCCCTGTGCCACTCCCCAGGCCTCCATCACCCTATTGTCTGTGACCATGGGTTATGCATACAAGTTCCTTGGTTGATCTCTTCCCTCCCACCCACCCCCACCTTCCCTCTGAGGTTCTAAAGTCTGTTCCATGCTTATATGCCTCTGGATCTATTTTCTTCATCAGTTTATTTTGTTCATTAGATTCCACATATGAATGAGATCATGTGAAACTTATATCTTTCTCTGACTGGCTTATTTTGCTTAGTATAATGCTCTCCAGGTCCCTCCATGCTAATCAACTGCTTTTCAAATCCTTCTTGCCACTTACAGATTCCAGCTAAAAGGCCTTGGAAACATGTCCAGGACTTTATTCAGCCATTCTTGAGATCACTCTTATATCACTGATTGGGAAACTACTAGCTGATTTCTTTCTTCTCAAGAAATAATATAATTTAAAAATTCATGTTTAAAATATTTTCTTATTCTCCTTTCCCTAAAATGATATAAAAATATATGTGTAAGTTGTATGGCCATGGTAGAAATGCTGGAATTCACTCAGAGAGTAAACTATTTAAGACATGGATAACTATTTGGGATATCTTTAAATAAGCAAGAAGAATTTCTACCTAAGGAGTAGTTAATTAATATCATACAGTTTGCAACTGAATATGGTTGTTTATTTAAAAGGGGAGAGGTATTGGACACATACACACACACACACACACACACACACACACACACATTACTTTAAAAAAAAAAAGGGGAGAGGTATTGATGGAGAAACCAATACCTCCAGAAATTGCTGCCTCGCACAACCACTTCAAAAATACAACTAAAAGACAAAACGGACATCACCCAGAACCACAGGAAGGCTGGCTGAGTGAAAATTCTACAACTAGAAGGAAAGAGAAAAGCACACTGAGACTCAGAGGAGCTGCGGAAGTAAAGTGCAGAGGTACGGAGGCCCACGCGGAAAGGGCTGGCAGCTGAGGACGTGGTTGTCTTTTTCAATCGGGAGGGAGTCTCGAGCTCCCGACTGCTCTGAACTCCAGTTTGGGGCGAGTCTCTGGGGACCCAGACTCATACGGGGAGAAACTGGACTGTCTGGCATTGGTCAAAACTCGTGGGTGGCTTTCTCTCAGAGTGCTTGCAGCTATTACCGCGGGACACTGAGAACCAGGGCCTCTTAGGGAAGGGATGAGGATTAGCCATAGCTGTTTGCTCCGCCCTATTGGTTCCCTGAGACCCCGCCCCACGCAAGCTGTGCGCAGAGGCTTTTGCATATGAAAGGCCTGGCCCTTTGCAATCTGAAAATTACCTAACAAACTGTAGCTGGGTCAGAGAGACCCAGAACATCCAAGGAGTGTCTGGCATCAGTTGGAAGGCAGCTTTCTCTCTGAGGTTTGCAGCGGTTCCTGGGGTTCTGAGAAGCAGAGCCTCTGGGAACGGGACTGAGAGGGGCCATTACCGCTCCCTCCGCCCGCCCTGTTGAGCCCGCCCCGCCCAAGCCCTGCGCAGAGCCATTTGCCAGATCGCCTCAGGCAAAGGCTAGATTAGCACCTCCCCAGAGGACAGAAGTTTTCCGCGGCAGACACAGCTGATTCACACAGCCAGTCGGCCTGGTGGTCAAATCCCTCTAGTATTAACTACAACAATCAAGGCTCAACTAGAACAAGACTGCGCACAAAGACCACTAGGGGGTGTACCAAGAAAGCGTAAAAAATGCGGAGACAAAGAAACAGGACAAAACTATCAAGGGAGGATATTGAGTTCAGAACCACACTTTTGAGGTCTCTCAAGAGGCTTCTAGAGTCTGTCGATAAACTTGATGAGATGTACAGGAAATCTAATGAGACCCTCGATGGTGTGATAAAGGACCATCTAGAAAGTAAGCATACACTGACTGAAATAAAGAATATTATACAGACTCCCAACAGCAGACCAAAGGGTCGCAAGAATCAAGTCAAAGATTCGAAATGCGAAGAAGCGAGAAACACCCAACCGGAAAAGCAAAATGAAAAAAGAATCCAAAAATACGAAGATAGTGTAAGGAGCCTCTGGGACAGCTTCAAGCGTACCAACATCAGAATTATAGGGGTACCAGAAGAAGAGAGAGGGCAAGATATTGAAAACCTATTTGAAGAAATAATGACAGAAAACTTCCCCTACCTGGTGAAAGAAATAGACTTCCAAGTCCAGGAAGCGCAGAGAACCCCAAACAAAAGGAATCCAAAGAGGACCACACCAAGACACATCATAATTAAAATGCCAAGAGCAAAAGACAAAGAGAGAATCTTAAAAGCAGCAAGAGAAAAAAAGTCAGTTACCTATAAGGGAGTACCCATACGACTGTCAGCTGATTTCTCAACAGAAACTTTGCAGGCCAGAAGGGAGTGGCAAGAAATATTCAAAGTGATGAATAGCAAGAACCTACAACCTAGATTACTTTATCCAGCAAAGCTATCATTCAGAATTGAAGGTCAGATAAAGAGCTTCACAGATAAGAAAAAGCTAAAGGAGTTCATCACCACCAAACCAGTATTATATGAAATGCTGAAAGGTATCCTTGTAAACAACCTGAGCTCCACTCCTGCATTGGATAGGAAGAAGCATGTAGGAAACACAGAATTATGAACTTCCTGAGAAGAGAACATACTTCCAAATTAGATCAGAGTAACAGGAGAGATTGAGAAGCCATGAGGCAAATAGTTATTGGATGCCAGCCTCTTGGAATGTATGTTGCTTTGTTTCAGAGGATAAGAATTCTATGGCCTTGATGGCATCACCTATGTTGGCAAGCCTATCTTATTCCATTCCTTCCCACCCATAATATTGAGCATAATTGTCTCCAACTTTAGCTGGGCAGCACTTCATAGTAGCATTTGCCAGATTGCTTACTCTTGTAAAAAAAAAATCTATGCTCCAGATAATTAAGCAAAGGAGGTTAGAAATAAAAAGCATCCTCCAATACCATGTTTCCTGAAGTGCTAATCTCTGAAAAGTATAGACTTTCACCAACATACTCCATAAAAATAAAAATTAACACAAGTGAACAAACAAATACATAAAAACTATCAATCATTCTCAAATTATTTTTTCTTCTGGTATTTGGCCCGTGTTGTATTTGCCCTTGCCTATAATACAGTCAATGCAATTTTAAGTATGTTGACATTATCAGAACCCAAGTCACCTCTGGCTATAGTTATTCTATGGGCATGATTTCTAACTGTTTTGCTATAGGCAAAATTCTTAAGTAGGCTACAAATGGATGACTGTGCAAAGGTATATAAATCAAATATAATGAATGCAAATTCATAGTGTCAAAACCATTTAGCCAGGAATAGAATAAGGTGGAAGGAGTTTGGATTTGATTATTATTTTTAATTTTCTTTTCCTTGAGCTTTGTTATGTTATTAACTAGTTTCTGAAAGAAGTGAGCTCCTTTACTCATGGGGTGGTAGGGCAGCAGTAATGACTGTGCCGGGGGAACTGGATTTCAAGGTATATAATCTTCTCTGTACAGTTACTCACTACATATTCCTGTGGCCCAGAGCAATTATCTTTTCCCCTCTATATCTAAGTCTCTTCATGCCCATAATCATCAAAAGACAGAAATAGACAGAGGTCATATTCTGGGAACCAGGAAAGCACAGGGCAAATAAAAATACCACTAGAGATGCTATTAGGAGGACAGGCTTGTCTTTAAACTTTGTCAGCACTGCAGCTCAGAAAAGTTTACCATTGTGAAGTCAGCGCTGCAGCACTGAATAGACATTAATAAGCAGAGAAAGAGCATTCCTAGTTTAAGGGAGTTGGTCATTGTGTTTGTTTTATTGTTATTCAAGGGGCACTTTTAATACACATTGAAACAATAGATCACAGTTTAAAGAAATCTATTAAGTTGCCATTTTCAATTAGATAGATTTGTACTTATTAATGTAAGTCAGGCCAGGCAGGCCTCCATCATAAAGGGAGGCAGGTTCCATGGTAAACTACATGTGGGTAACTGTTAAACCAACAAAAACATATTTCTGTAGGATTTCTCAAAGCTTTTAATATATCCTTTTTCTAAGAGGGAGTAGAGCATAAAGAATTTCTCTGTTGCTGTTTTGTAACTACCAATTTGTACTTCTTAATCCCTTCACCATTTTTCTTTCAGTCTCCCAAATCCCCACCCCCGCCCCCCCTTCTCCTCTCACAGCTATCAGTCTGTTCTTTGTATCTATGAGTCTCTTTCAATTTTGTTTGTTCATTTATTTTGTTCTTTAGATTCCACATATGAATGAAATCATATGGTACTTGTCTTTCTCTGACTGACTTATTTCACTTAGCATAATACTCTCTAGGTCCATCCATGTTACTGAAAATAGTGAGGAAAACACTATGTAAAGTATGATTGTCTAACCATTAAGCTGTACTACTGAATCTAATACAAAACAATATTGAAAGTAAACTATAAGTGAAAAATACTTTTTACAAAATAATTTCCAAAATTTACCCAATCATGGAACTTTTGTCCTCCCACAAAATCAATGTTTTAAGGTACATCTCTGTAACACAGAGCAAAGTTTAGAACATGTTAAAAAGATTCACTCAGAGCAGCTGTTAGATTTCACCTGTATTTTCCAGGAAATCAGAAGTCAAAGGATATAGTATCCCAGGTGAAACTTGGAACAAGTTTTGTTTTGTTATGTTTAGTTTACTTTATTCTCTTTTTCATAATTTTGTCTTCATCTTTATCTTCTTTTATGAGAGAATAGATTCTTAAGTTATTTTTCTGATATTTCCCTGGTTCTAAGACCCTGCATGCACTTACTACCTAACAGACTTTGTCTAGACTTAACCATTTGCTGACTGCAGACTTCCATTTGACTTTTCATTTGACAGCTAGAACTTAAGGATTTCAAGAAAAATCCACCATATTCTCTCCTCTTTTGTGCAGGATAAAAAGAGAAAATAGGAACACAAAAAAATTAAAGAATAACCCTAGCTGGTTTGGCTAAGTGGATAGAGAGTCAGCCTGCGGACTGAAGGGTCCTGGGTTTGATTCCAGTCAAGGGCACATGCCAGGGTTGTGGAATTGGTCCCCAGTGTGGGGAGTGCAGGAGGCAGCTGATGTTTCTATCTCTCCCTCTCCCTTCTTCTCTGAAATCAATAAAACTATTTTAAAAAATAAAAGAATATTATACTAAATTGCCATAAATATCTGTTTCATTGAATGCTAGAGCAAAAAAAGAAAAAAAGAATTGTTTTACTTCGATAAGAATCTCTCTCAACAAACAAGTGACTGGGTGCCCATGGGAATCCCTTTGCGTGTTACAGAAGACTGCCTATGCTCAAGGTAGATCAAAATGTGGCCTTTGAGTTAGACGGATGACAGCTGCTCTGGGCTGAGCTGTGCTGTGCTGGGCTGAGCAGTTACAGGGAGATTGCTAAGGGAGTGATGTTGCTCTGCACCATTTTATTATAAACTAGAGGTCCGGTGCATGAAATTTGTGCATGGGAGGGGGTCCCCTCAACCCAGCCTGCACCCTCTCCATCTGGGACCCCTCAAGGGATGTCTGACTGCTGGTTTAGGCCCGATCCCTCTCACAATCCAGGACCGCTGACTCCTAACTGCTCACCTGCCTGCCTTCCTGATCGCCCCTAACTGCCCCCTCTGCCTGCTGGCCTGATCGCCCCTCATTGCCCCCCCTGCTGGCCTTGTCACCCCCAACTACCCCCCTGCCAGCCTGGTTGCCTCTAACTGTCCCCCCCCCTGCTGGCCTGGTCACCCCCCACTGCCTTCCCCTGCTGACCTGGTCGCCCCATGCAGCCTGCTGTTTGGTCGTTACTGTGACAGTCCCGGACAATTTGCATATCCCTCTATTATTAATATAGATGTGGATGGTTTCTATGTGTCATAGTGTACTATAATCCACATATAATTACTATCACTACTATTTATGTGCATGCATTTTTTAGTAATTTTAACTACTAGTTATTTTTTAAATTATATTTTTTGTAATTCTGGATTTTATCTTACATGTGGATTGAATCTCTCTTTTATTTGTACATCTCTCACATTTTCTCTTTCTCCTTTCCTGTAGGTTTTTCAGTGAGATTTTAAAGTTTATCATCTATATCAATAATCATTTCCTCTATCATCTTTTGTCTGTGGAGGTATCCCTCCCAATTTTTAATTTGGCAGTCATATTTCTCTTCTCTTCCAAATTTTAAATATCTTTTTATTTCCTTAAAATGATGAAATAGTTGAATTGATATATTTTCTCAAGCTTGTTAGAACTCATCTCTGAATTGATCTGTGTTCTCTGCTACATCCAATATGTCTCTTTTGGAGGACTGAATTCCTCTTGTTTAACAAAATGGCCCCTTCTTTTTTATCCACTTGACTTATTATATATGCAATGGATTTTATCATCTTCCCATTTAGTGGGAAGCACAGCTTGGCTAGTTTTGTTAAATAGAGACCCTTCCTAGAAAAAGAATTCTGTCTACTCTGTACTCTCATTTCTGACTTCGGTGCATAGAGTTCTCATCCGATCCCAAAGGACAGATTTCCTGACGACATTGTGACCGTCCACTCCAGGAATCATTCCAACGTTTGCCAGGCCTTCTAGCAGTGCATTCACGAAGAGATTTTTTTCACTTACCTTAGTTTATTGTTCTTTATTCTTCCAAAGTAATGGTGTTTGAGGAGTGAATGGATTTTATCTATGTTACCTATATTTATTTCTGGTTGGTCCTTTATGCCTCTTTCATTACATTCCCATCTTCACTCCACCTAGAAGGTATTTTAAATTTCTGACAGGTTGTAGTCATTCTTCTTTATTTCCGGTCTTTCTCTGAGACTGTCAGTGGCAGAGGGAGAGATTGGATGCTGAGAGGGTGCTGGCTAACTGCCCCTAGAATTATTTCCTCCCTCAAAATCAGAGACCACCCCATTCGTTCCCCATCTTTCTTCTCTAATTGCTCTGTTATGGATTGAATGTTTTTGTCCTTGCAAAATTCATACATTGAAGCTCTAACCCCCATTTGGTAGTATTTGGAGGTAGGGTCTTTGGCAGTAACTAGTTTTAGGTGAAGTCATAAGAATGGGGGCCTCTCTCCCTGTCCTGTGAGGACACTTCAGGAAAGCAGCCATCTGCAAGCCAGGAAGAGAGCTTCCACCAGAACATAACCAAGCTGCCACCCTGATCTCAGACATCCAGCTTCCAGAACTGTGAGAAAATACATTTCTGTTTTTTTAGCTGCTCAGTTTTTGGCGTTTTGTTATTGCAACCTGAGATGGCTAAGACGTGTTTCTTCTTGGTCTCTTTTTCGTTAACAAATATTTGTTGAGCCTGAAGCATGTTCCACGCCCTGTTCTAAACAAAGAACACAGCGGGAAAACAAGCAAGCAAAGAAACAAGCACACAACAAACAGCAACACCAAAAGCATAGCCCTTATGGAGAGTAAATTGTAGGGAGTGCTATATAATGTATGTTAGATGGCGGCATATACTATGGAAAAAATATAGCAATAAAGGGCAATGAGAATTCAGAGGGGGAAATTGTTTTCCTAACAAAGTGACACTTGCATAGAGAACTGAAAGATGAGAAGGGATAAGGAGGAAGTCATGGGAAAAAAGGTTTCCAGGAAGGAGGAACATCAAGTTTAAAGGCCCATACATAAAAACATGCTCGATGTGTTTATAGAACAGCAGGGAGGCCCATGGATGTGCAGTGCAATGAGAGTAAATAGTAAATGAGTGCAGGGAATTAGTTAGCACCACCCTAATTTCCCTGGAGCATAATAATAGTGTTGTACCTTTGCTCAAAACCTTCAGTGGTTTGTAATTGCCTGAAAATACGTTTCAAATTCTTTACCATGGCATCAAAAGTCTTGCTCAAACTGGAATTTCCAATATGTTGTCTCATTTCTTCACCCTTCTTAATTCTCCACTCTGGTTACATTCAACATTTTCCCAGACAATTCCATGCAAATTCCTAACTCATCGTGGCTTCCCCGTAATTCCCTTTACCTACCAAAGTTGGTCCAGCTCAGATGCTACCTTTTCTACCTGACACCTTCCTCCAATGACCCTGGGTCAATTTAATCACTCCTATCTCTGTTCTTCCATAGCGATTTTAACTATATTGAAACACTGATTTAATTGTTCCCTACACTTTAAATTGACAGTTACATGGATGTTTTTCCTACTAAATTATAAGCTTCCTAGGTCAAGGCCTACTGCATCACTAAAATATCTCTTTGCTTAAAGAGAACTAACTCTAAACCAATTATTTTTGTAATCTTTCATCAAGAAACTAGTCAAAATTAATTAAGAATTCATTTCCCTAAACAAAGGTATCTGTAACCATGTGGCATCTCATAGTCTTTCCATCATCACAGAGCTGCATTCCCATAGATAATTTGAGATGTGAAATCTGACTATAGATTCATTCTGAATAGTACACTAGATTACCTGAGGTTCCACGGTAAATAAGAAGATTATTCATAGCCCCTGTCTCTTAGAAGCCCAAATTTAAAAATTTATAACATAACACCATTTGAAGTCCTTATGCTTTTTATATTAAATTTTTAAATTACATTTATTGGGATGACATTGGCTAATAAAATTATATAGGTTTCAAGTATGCAGTTCTATGATACATCATCTGTATGTTGCATTGCATGTCCACCATCCAAAGTCAAATCTCCTTCCATCGCACCTTTTATGCTTTATTACCCCAAACCCCCTTCCATGTACATCTTATGTGATGTTCATTAGAAGTCTGTGTTTATGAGTTTTTGTTTGTTTGTTCTTGATTTTTATATTTTTTTGCTTTCAGTTTTACATACCACATATGAATGAAATCATATGGTTCTTGACTTTTTCTGTCTGATTTATTCTGCTTTGCATGATATTCTCAAGATCTATCCATGTTGTTGCAAATGAAAGCATTTCATCTTTCTTGTGTCTAAGTAATATTCCATTGCATATATATATATCACATCTTTATCCATATGCGCAAATAATTTTTGACAAAAGAGCTCAAAACGTACAATGGAGAAAAGAAAGCCTCTTTAATAAATGGTGCTGGGAAAATTGGAAAGCTGCATGCAAACAAATGAAACTAGATTATTTGTCCCCCTCTACAAAAACTAACTCAAAATGGGATCAAAGACCTAAATATGGGACTTGAAATGATAAATTACATAGAAGAAAACATAGGCATTGAACATATGGACCTTGGTTTTGGAGAGGATTTTATAAATTTGACCCCAAAGGCAAGGGAAGTAAAGGCAAAATAGATGAATGGGACTGGATCAAACTAATCTATACAGTGGGGCCTTGACTTATGAGTTTAATTCGTTCCATGATGGAGCTCGTAACTCAAATTACTCATATGTCAAATCAATTGTGAACGAGTGAGACACGTGATGCTGGACTGATGTTGTGGCGTTCACTGTGACGCTCGCTGCGCCAACTAGCGGTGGGGTATCTGAAGCTAGCTTGTAACCCGAATTTTAGCTCGCAACTCAACACAAAAAATCGGCCGAGAGAAGGCTCATATCTCGAAAAACTCGTTAGTCGGGACACTCGTAAGTCAAGGCCCCACTGTATATGTAAAAGCCTAAGTGACCAAATGACCAGTCAACCGGTTGCTATGACATGCACTGACCACCAGGAGGCAGACACTCAAAGCAGGAGCTGCCCCCTGGTGGTCAATGCACTCCCACAGCAGGAGCACCGCTCAGCTGACTGACCTGTCCCAGTGGCCCACCAGCCTGGCAGCAGCCACTCACTCCCTCAGTAGTTCTGCAGGTCCAATCTCCGGAGAACGGGACAGGCACCAACAGACGGGTGCCGCTGGCACGATCCCGACAGTGCCACAGGCCTCCTGGAAGTCAGTCTCGGGCACCACGGCCACTTCCCCTCCGTAGATGGTCTGCAAGGAAAAAACAATATAAAAGTGGCCGCCAGGTGGCTCCCAACAACCGGCGTTGATGGACCTGATCCCAGTCCAGCAAAGGCATCCCCTGTCCAACTGGAGGGCAGATCACATCCCGCGCAACCCCCCCCCCCCACACACACACACACACTCCCTCGGGACTTAGAGCTCATGGATCATGGAGGCAGGAGGCTCTCCCAATCAGGACTGACTGGGTGTGAGCCCAGGGCAGGCGCAGCAGGGCTGGGAAGAGCGGGAGTGGCAGGCAGGAGCAACAGGCGGCAAGTTTCAGCCTGATCCCTGCAGGCCACCCTGAGGGACCCCACCCATGCACAAATTCATACAATGGGCCTCTAGTTTTCATTATAAGAGAGGTAGCTTCAGGAATTAGCCTCTGAATTACTGCAACTTTAGATAACCTCAAATGAATATTATTCACAACTTCCAGGGAACTAAAGATTCCAATAGTTTAGATGGGCTGAAAATAATTGGCAACTCTATGGAAGTACTTAAGATACTGGATAAAACACCTGCCACTGTTCCAGGAGAAGCATGTTTTCTAAAGAATTCCTGTTGCCTGCCATTCTCACTTCTTCCGTACCAAGTATTCACCGAAAGTAGAAAATGTTTGTGTACTAGCTCATGCCTCTGTTCAAATGCAGACAGAGCCAACAGATTTGGCACTGAAACTAACAAAAACTACCACAACAAAAATAAGCAATACTTCTTGAATTTAAAATTTCCCTTCAAAACCCATATCTTTTCTACATGAAAATCTACCTCGGTAACCTCGATTGGATACATGTCTATAAGTTAGCTTGCAGGTAGATTTGCATTTGTATTTTATGTGATTCACTGTCCATTATTGCAAATTTTGTTTACAAATATGACCAAATATCTAGCTATTCTAATGGAAATATTGAAAACTGCTTTGAAGTGATACCTGTCAAGAATAGTCAAATACAAAAGGAAAATGAAGCCAAAAAAGAGACATTGCTGCATCCCTCTGGCTCCTCTAAACCACCCCCTCCTATTTTCTTCCAACACACTCACACACACACAATCTCACATACACCATGAATATATTTGAAATTCAACACAAGTGAAAAAATATGTTGTCTCAGAATTTTATTCAGAAAGATAATAGCTTTTTGCCACAGTGAAATTAAACAAACAGGCTGCTGACAAAAAAAAGTAAACCTTATTCTAGCAAACCCAACAAATTCAAATGTATTGTTCTCTACTAAATACCCAAGAATAGTTCAATTCATATACAAATGAAGAAATTACCTTTAAAAATTAAAAATCTAAAGGTGATCATTATAAACTTGAGAGTATGATTCTTCATTTGATGTTTAATGCAGAAGAGTCACCTTCCTTTTCTAAAAGCCTCTCCTAATGTTTTCTCCAGGAAATATAAATTCAGTTGAACTTTTCAGGAAGAAAGCTTATTGAAAACGTTAAATGGAAGCATCTATGAGGTAGGATGACACCATGAAAGGATCTCTGACTTGGAAATAGCTTTTATGTATTATAGTGTTCATTATTCTCTATAACCTTCCTGAAACTTAGTATCCTCTAAAAGGTGGTATTAGAATGAGATATTTTCTATAACCTTTTGAGCTCTGGTATTTGATTTTTTATATACTACTAGAGGCCTGGTGCATGAAATTCATGTACTCGAGGGGGTGGTGTCCTTCTGTCCGGCATGCACCCTCTCACAGTCCGGGAGCCCTTGGAGAATGTCCAACTGATGCAGAAGCAGAAGAGGCTGAGCAGCACTCTCAGTGGTAAACCATGTTAACCATAATCTGAACTAGTTATAACCTTTTTGTAAAAAAAACAAAACCAGCACACAATATCTATGAAGCACAATAAAACAAGGTATGCATGTATGTGGTTTTGCCACAGTTCCAAGTACCTATCAACAAAGTTAAGTGAGAACTTTAACAGACCAGTGGCTCTGGATTCTCACATGACCCCGGACTTAACCTGGGAAAGGACTCTGCTTGATGCAGATGGTTAGGTGTTCCTGCCACTACCTATCTCAGATCACTCTATCATTTTAAGTATTGCCCCTTTTGATACTGAAAGGGTATTTATTACTCAACTAGTGGCCTGGTGCACAAAATTTCTGCACAGAGGGGGTGGTTCCCTCAGCCCACTGGTACAGTGCACATTATAGCAACTTTTATTATAAAAGGCTAATATGCAAATCAACCAAATGGCAAAATGATTGGTCTCTATGATGCACACTGACCACCAGGGGGCAGACACTCAACTCAGGAGCTGTCAGTCAGACATCCCCCGAGGGTTCCCGGACTGTGAGAGGGCACAAGCCGGGCTGAGGGACCCTCCCCCACTCAGAGTGCACAAATTTCGTGCACCGGGACTCTAGTACAGAATAATGGAGATATTATATATAATGGGAGACTATTATAGTATGAGAGATAATCATAAGATAGCGGCATCAACATCATCTGGGAATTGTAGAAATGCACATTCCCTGGCCCCGCCGAGATCTACAGACCAGACCCTGTGTGGATGGACCCACACTCCAGTTTTAACAAGGCTTCAAGGTGATTCTGATGCCTGCTCACACTAAGAACCACTGATGTGAGGTCAACTTTGAGATTTCACACTGCTAATGTCATGGTGGTGTCGGTTAAGTAAGAAGATTTGTACTAACTCTAGATTAAGAAGGGTACAGCTCGGGTAGATGGGAAGGGGAGGAACAGCTCAGCAGCCCCATAGAGTAAGAAAGCTCTGGGCTGGAGCGGTTGGGCTGAGTAAACATTAGAGGCCATTTTGCAATAGGCCTTATGCTTGTTTTATAACTCACACCGTTCCCTGGTGTTGGAAACATTCTTTCTTTTTTTAATTAATATAGTACTAGATGATTAGCGTTCTAAATGCAGTCTGAGTACCGCTGGCTATTTTTAGTTTGGTCCTCAAGCAGGTGTCACCAGACTTTTATATCTAGTCATTAATAGTTTATTCATGCCCTAACCGGTTTTGCTCAGTGGATAGAGCGTTGGCCTGCGGACTCAAGGGTCCCAGGTTCGATTCCGGTCAAGGGCATGTACCTGGGTTGCGGGCACATCCCCAGTAGAGGGTATGCAGGAGGCGGCTGGTCGATGTTTCTCCCTCGTTGATGTTTCTAACTCTCTATCCCTCCCCCTTCCTCTCTGTAAAAAATCAATAAAATATATATTAAAAAAATAGTTTATTCATGTGGTTTTATAAATACAGCAGGTCCTTGCATAACATCGTTTTGCTCAACATTGTTTTGTTATAGAGTTGATGAGATGCAATAGGAACTTAACTCTTGTTTATATCAATTAGCCTGTGGTAAAATTATTTTCATTATACAGGCATAGCTCAGAGATACTGTGGGTTTGGTTCCAGATCACCACAATAAAGCTAGTCACACAAATTGTTTGGTTTGCAGTGTATATAAAAGTGATATTTACAGGATACATAGTATGCCATAGCATTGTCTAAAAAAACAAAGTACATACCTAAATTAAAAATAGTTCATGGGTAAACCATGTTAACCATAATCTGAGCTAGTTATAACCTTTTTGTAAAAAAAACAAAACCAGCACACAATATCTATGAAGCACAATAAAACAAGGTATGCATGTATGTGGTTTTGCCACAGTTCCAAGTACCTATCAACAAAGTTAAGTGAGAACTTTAACAGACCAGTGGCTCTGGATTCTCACATGACCCCGGACTTAACCTGGGAAAGGACTCTGCTTGATGCAGATGGTTAGGTGTTCCTGCCACTACCTATCTCAGATCACTCTATCATTTTAAGTATTGCCCCTTTTGATACTGAAAGGGTATTTATTACTCAACTAGTGGCCTGGTGCACAAAATTTGTGCACAGAGGGGGTGGTTCCCTCAGCCCAGCCTGTACCCTCTCCAATCAGGGATCCTTTGAGGAATGTCTGACAAGGATCTGGCCTAAACTAGCCGTCGGATATCCCTCTCACAATCTGGGACTGCTGGCTCCTACCACTCACTTGTCTGCCTGCCTGATCGCCCCTAACTGCTTCTGCCTGCCTGATTGCCCCTAACTGCCTCTGCCTGCCTGATCACCCCTAAATGCCCTCCCCTGCTGGCCTGATCTTGCCCCCAACTGCCCTCCCCTGCTGGCCAATTTGGTTCTGATTGGTCGGTTTCTATTCCAGTCAGCGTCAAAAGCTCCACCTCCTAGGCAGCCATTGGCTCCTCACAGTTCACCCAGATTTGGTTCTGAGTGGTCAGTTTCTATGCCAGTCAGCGTCTCCGGGCCTATCTCTGGGCCTTATCAGAGAAGCAGGGCTGATCAGCAGCCCCTGCGGAGGCCTGGAGAGAAAGAGAAAGAGAAAGAGAGGCATGGCTGCTGGCGAAGCCCGGAGAGAAAGAGAGTGGCAACGGCTGATCAACAGCTGCCATGGAGGCTGCGGATCAAACCCTGCCTCTCTGTCCGAGCCTCTCTCTGGGCCTGATCCGCAGCCCCCTCGGCAGTCAGTGCTGGCTCACTGTGCCTGCACCGGTGGCAGTCAGTGTGGGTCGCCACAGGAACCCAGCACTGACTGCAGGACTGACTTCCAGTGTTCAGTCGAGCCTTCGGTCAGTCATTACAGATCCTGGGTTTCTATATATTAGGATGATTGTTGGTCTGATTGAAGGGTGTCTGTTGCCATTTGATGGGCTCCCCACTTTGGACTAAGGCCATAGAAAAAAATGTGCATTCACTATGTTTGCTGACTGCAGCACAGCTCATCTCAAGCAGTGCCCAGTACTGCTGTGGCTATAGGGGCCTCTTTGATCTGCTGAAATCTGTCATCCCATCGCAGTTCTTCAGTAGATCTCACAAGGTCTGGCTGTGTCCAGACCCAGAGCCCACAGTTTCTCAGCGTTTCATTAGCATCCCCACATCTTCCACCCACAGCCTATGGACTTCACCATCCAGCTCACTCAGTGGCTCACAGTTTTGTTCTTGGTGTCAGTGGCACAGACTGAGTCCTGCTGAAGGAATGCATCTTTCTACAGAAGTGGTTTTTACACTAGGCCATTTTAATTTACCTTGGGAAGAGAGGCCTGCCCCGCCAGTAATAATATTACATATTTCCCATCAAATCCAGTTACTCAGAGGAAGCAAACGTGTTAATGTTTAGTTGTTCTGGGATTATGAAAATAAAATGTAGTGTGATCACTGCTTTGCTATATCAGACAAAGTTGATGAGTGTATGGGTGTATATGTTTTCCTTTTGAGAACCAGCTAATAATAAGGCATTTCAAGATAAAGATTTTTTTGAGGAAGTAAAAGAAAGTAAAACTGCAATATCTTTTGTGAGTACATTTACCCCAAGGCATTTATCATAAAAAGCACTTTGTTTCTGATTACATGACTCTGACAGCTGGGATAAGGAAGCAATCACATTGGGAAATTGTCAGACACTATCACAGGCCCCTTTGGCTTACATCAGTTTTGTCTTTTTTCTTCTTCTGACCAAAAACTCTTGGTTCAATTCCATTTGAATGTCAACAATAAAAAACATAGCAAAGGCTTCATGAGCAAATGTTCAAACATCGGGGGAAAATAATCAAAGGACAGTTATTCTTATGTACTCGCCTAAAGATATATATCGCTGTTTGATGTGCACATACAATTTATAATGACCTTTCACAAAGCTAAAGTGATCAGAACAAGAAAACGCATCATTTGAAATATTTGGGAAGAAAGTTTTATATCATCCTTTCATGACGATAGAACTGTTTGTCTCGTTCCCTAAAACAGGCTTCTGGTTGTAACTTAAAGAAAATAAAGATGACAGTCCTAAGTGATCAATCATGTCTAATGATCACTCTGATTTTAACAATGAGGAAACAGAGACATGAGTGGGCACAGGTGGGCAACAAGTCAGAGATGACCTTATAAGTCAGTATTACCAGATAGAACTGATCCCCAAAGGCCTCTTCTTTTTGTGCTTCAGCTGCTAGCTTGTGTGAGCTTTTTAGTTTAGTTGTGTCCGGGATAAACTTTTTGAAAGCATATCATAGCATGCAACCCAGCAGGGTTTGAATGTGATTAGACCCAAGTGAAGCACCATTAAAAACAGGAGGCATGTTCAAATGACATGACATTTTGAGTGAGTGCCCAACGTAGACCCCAGTGTGTTTGGCTTTGTGTTTGTACTTGTTTCTTTGATTCTTAAACTGATTTCTTTTCAGAAGAAAATGTGCTTTCCTGAAACAGCTAACAGGATGTTTCATAGGTCACATGCTATTTTCAGGACCGGGGAAGAGCAGCATGTGTTATGGATGAAGCGAAAAACATCATTGCTGAGTTTGCCAGGCTCTGTAATCGCAGGTCAAGGCATTACCTTTGATTTTGTTTTTTAATTCTTAAGTTTCCTTTCTTTTTTTCTTTGATGACTACCTTGCAGGTTTTCTTCACCAATCAACCTTGATGCAGTCACTCACAATCTCTTTTTGCACTTTAAAGGTATAATGTGCTAATCAATCCAAACCTTCTACTGCCTGTTGGGCTGGAACTTGGTCCTGTTATTCTAATTCATCTCAACCAATTCATTGCAATAGATGTCCATGCTATGCACGAAGCCCCATGCCAGCCACTATTTGAAGACTGTTTTTAAACTCAATGTCTAGATCATATCTCCCTCAAAAGCTCGACATATAATATGTCCTCATCACATAAATAAAAATTAATATATTTGCTCTATAAAGTATATAATTAGATATGCTGAAGTGTTTGGGGGCTGTGTTATTATGGAAACTATTGACTGGACAATCTACAGTATTATTTAAAATATTATTATTGGAGGGGGACCTTGTCTGTATCATATCCTTGCTTTAAATGAGTTTTTCCTTAATAGCCAAAACATCACATTTAAAATGGTTACTATGAAAGATTATGCAAGGAGTTGACTGTTAAATTCACTATAAAGTTGCTATTAAACTGCATTTTGGTAGAGTCAATCAAAAGACAACATTTGTATGTGACTAATAGCTCTAAAATCATAGTATATTAAGGTTATAATTAGAGGAGGGCAACTAGAATTTGTTGACTAGCTTTTATGTTCCATGTGACTCTAGTTTGCTTCCCTTTAGAGTTCCTACATCCAATACCCACTTTTTATAAAGATATTGATAATGGAGTCAAGAGTATTAATTCAACATTTTACACATGCATCAGGAGTAAAGCATGAGGACTCTTGATATCAATCTCCTCCTCTATTCATTACTGTGTGATACCATGCATCACCCCTGTTGTACATGAGCCTACTGGTATTCTTATTTTGGAAAAAAAAAAAGTTTAATTCTCTCATCCGCACCATCTCCAATTAAAGATTTATCCCATCTGGAATCACAGATTTTTATTTGTTTGTTTCATTCAAAATTACTTCAATTTGATTTTAATTCTGTCTTCCTGTGAAGACCAAAATCTTTATAACTCGGGCTATAACATCATAGCTATAGTTAGTTATAGCATCATGGAAATTATAGAAACCAAAAGAAAATCTTCATAGGTTACAGTGCTGAAGATTACGTTTTTGTGTGATTTTAGCATAGAGAGTTCTTCTTGGTAAGTGTAAAATGCTGCATATGTACAGAGAACTTGTCAGCTAAAAATGCTTGAGGCTTTAGTCTGCATTTCAACAGGATGTGTATGAGCAGATGTTTATTTCAACACTTCATCAGTTGAGCCATTACTGTATATTTTTTGCCTAAAGAGTAAGAAGATAATGCTGAAATGGATGAAGGAGTGAACAATGAATGAAAGACACAATGTTACCCAGATTGCTTAAGAAAATATAGGCAGAAGAAATTTGTAAGAATGAATAAAATAATGATTAGCAGTGCAATTTTTTCATGTAGATGGTCATTCTCTTTGTGTTGCTCTTGAATAGTTGGTTCTTTGAAAGAGTTCTTTAAGAAGAGAATTAAGCACTGATCTTAATTATTAAATAAGGACTACCAGTAGGGAAGGGGCCTAATTTTAGGATTCAGGAATATCAAGGTGCAAAGACATCTTTGACATCAATGATATTGAAGAGACATAACTGATTTGGCAGAAAAAAGTGAAAATGAATATTGAGTACCTACCAGTATATCATTTTGGTTATATGTTAAGGTGTTTCACACACAGCATCTCATTTAACATTTATATAACACTGTTGGATTTCTTTTTTTCTTCTTATTATTATTTAAATAGTTGATTTTCAGAAAGTTTAAATAATGTACCATGGTCATTAAGCTAGTAAGGACCATAATGTGGGACTCCAGGGGTGTATAACTCCTCATTCACTATATCATGCCCCTTTCACAAAACATGTTAGAGCTGGTATTACCAACAAGAGGCAGGAAACTGCTTTGTTCTTAGGGTAATAACCTCCAAGGGTGGGGCAGATGGAAGGAAGTAGAGAAATCTGCAGTTAGAGGCAGGGGTGATATTCTAAATGCTTAACACTGCACAGGCTAATTTATCAGAAAGGATACTAACATCAAACAACTATAGAGATGTACCAGTGCTTTCCAGAGAGAGAGGGGGAAAGAGAGAGAGAGAGAGAGAGAGAGAGAGAGAGAGAAAGAGAGAATTTAGACATTCAAAACCACTATTCTCCCTTTCAAGAGCTTCTGATGGTAAAATAACAGTTTATATAACCTGACTAGAGGCCCAGTGCACAAAATTCATGCACAGGTAGGGTCTCTAGGCCTGGCTGGCGATCAGGGCCGATCGAGGCCTCCCTTCTCCCTGCTGCCAGCTGCCAGCCAGGGCCTTCCTTCACTCCACGCTGCCCCCTGGTTGTCAGCGCACGTCATAATGAGCGGTTGAACTCCTGAGGGGACAATTTGCATATTAGCCTTTTATTATATAGGATATTTTCCTCACTGTCTTATTTTTCTGTTCATTGTTACTCAGTATACTTTTTTGATTTGTATTTATTTGTCTCTTCAAATATTGGTGTTTTCTTTATTCCAACCTCCAACCTCTTCATTTGTATTTTACTTACCCTCCCCATTTTGGGGATACCATTCTTTTCTGAGGAAAGGTGACTTCCAACTCTTCCAATTTTTTGTTTCTTAAATTGATCATACCCACTTCTCATACTGTCACATGCACAACAGGCTTTCTACTCCTCCTGTATCACCTACTTCAGCAATGTACCACTTGGTCATCCTTGACCCTTTTCTCACCTTCACATTCATTTCCTGTATATCAACAATTACTCTTTTCTCTATTTTGCTCCATGTCTACACCCAGACCTCTATATCTTAATGCCAAAGTTTTGGACATTGCCTTGTCATCACTAACTTAGATAAATTCAATCATCTCCTAATGCATCTTGTTGTGTCTACTCTTGCTCAGATCACTCTCTCTTCCACACTGGTACAGGAGAGCATTCTTTAAAGCACAGAAATAGTTAGGTGACCCCCCTCTTTTATTTCCACCTTTCTAACATTCACTGTGACTCAGAGGTGAGTTTGTTTAGTTTGCTTCCCTCATTTAATTGAGAGAAAAATTAATTTTAACTTGAAAAGCTATGGGTAATATTTTTGGATGGGTAAGGAAATCATAATATTTTAAAAGCACTTGTCAGATAAAAATGCACCTTAGCAATAGCACAAAGAAAACTTATTGCCTATAGATGAAATTAATCAGTCCACAAAATTTTAATAATTAAATGAGGAGCCTATTGCAGAACTAAATTGGAAATATGGTAAAAAAAAAAAAATCAGAGGAGCACCTTTTAAATTAAACTTAATTGAACTAGATTAAGCTGAATTCAAAGTGATTAGGCCAAGGTTGACATCATTATGAATTTTAATAATTAATAATGTTTATTGAACACCTAGTTGATATAGGGTATGACAAAGTCCCTTCCCCTGAGTTTATCATCCAAATTAGAGAGGGAGACTAAAAGTCTGCTGAAAAAGTAAAAAGGAGAAATAGACCTTAGGGAAATTAGTTCTAATAGAACTGACTCAATAGGAGAAGAGCTTAGAGTTTTAATGGAAGTAGGTAATTTAAAAGAATGTTAAATTCTTTGAGGTTATTGAAGGCATGGGAAAAGCCCTGGAATTTTATCCTAAAAAGATAGTTACTGATGAGGTGAAAAAGTGTTTGTGAATTTTAGTAGAAAGGAAAATTTAAGAAAATAAAATTACAAGATGTGATGAACCAAGAGGAAAAATACATATATCACTTCACTTGGTGGGAAATAAGGTTTAATGACTCTATTATCCTATCTAATAAAAGCCTAATATGCAAATCAACTGACCAGTGGAACGACCGGTCACTATGACGTGCACTGACCACCAGGGGGCAGACACTCAATACAGGAGCTGCCACCAGCCCACATGCTCCAGGCCAGCCAAGGCAGTTTCCAATTGCCCCGCCAGTCACCCCACAGATTGGCCCTGGTCTCCAGCCAGGCCTAGGGACCCTACCCATGCATGAATGTCATGCACCAGGCCTCTAGTTATATATATATATAAGGAATTTTTTAATCTCCTAAATTTTCATCATAGCATATGGTTGCCCATAGATTATTTTTAAATTTTTTAATCAAGACTTTGTTTTTATGCCAGTTTAAAGTTCACAGAAAATTGAGGAGAGGAAACAGAATTTCCCCATGTACCCCTGCCACAAAACATGTATAGCCTTCCCCATTATCAGCAGTTCCACCAGAGTGGTACATTTATTATAATCAATGATTCTACATTGACAATTATAATATCCCAGAATCCACAGTTTATATTTCAGTTTACTCTTGGTGTTCTACTATTCATTAATTCTTTCTATTCTATTTTGAATCTGAGTAAAGTCAAGTTAATTATTTATTTTTTTTAGCTTTTAATACTAACTTAATTAATGTATTTATTTTCTAATAATCATAATTTTGAGGCATGATTAAAAAGATTATTTTTCTTTTACCTCTTATAAATGCACTGAAAAGCATAATTCCAAAGAATACTTCTGAGAATGTCTTGAGCAAAGGCAGCATCTTTGAAATAAATAAGAAGTTTTTCAGAATACCACATCAAAAAATAAAGCTTATTATGCCTTATTACATAGGCACAACTTTCAAAGATAAACACAAACTTGTCAGGAGTAGTAGTTTTTCAATTGCTAATGTCTGCCGCTTTCTCTTTAAAAATCCTCTTTGTCACTAGAGGAATGAGCAGTCTCTTTAACTTGATCTCTTTCCTCTCCTGAGTCATATGGGAAAGGAGGTATATCCTGCCTTTCTCAAGCTTTGACCAATGATCTTTCAGCTATTTCTTGGGGAAGATGTTAGCAGTTTATTCAATACAAAATTTGTGCACAGGGAGTGGGCCCCTCAGCCCAGCCTGCACCCTCTCCAATCTGGGACCCCTTGGGGGATGTCCGACTGCCAGTTTAGGCTTGATCCCAGCATCGGCCCTAAACTGGCACTTGGGCATTCCTCTCATAATCCTGGACTGCTGGCTTATAATCGCTCACCTGCCTGCCTGCCTGATTGCCCCCAACTGCCCCCCACTGCCAGCCAGATTGCCCCCAACTGCCCCCTCTCTGCCAGCCTGGTTGCCCCCAACTGCTCCCCCCTGCCAGCCTAGTCACCCCGC
>NW_005369365.1:1209172-1214127 GCF_000412655.1 Myotis brandtii | reverse complement strand
GCCAGACTGGTTGCCCCTCATGGCCCCCCTGCCAGCCTGGTCGCCCCATGCAGCCTGCTTGTTCAGTCTTTTGGTCGTCCCTCACTAACCCCCCTGCTGGCCTGGTTGTAGGCAGCCATCTTGTGAGGGTGTGAGGGTTAATTTGCATACTACCTCTTTATTATATAGGACTAGTGTAATCATTGATTCAAATAGAATGATTCCCTCTTATAAAAGGAAGCCTTCAATAAACCAGATATATAATGGCTATGTGACCGATTTTATGGTTCTATAACAGACAGACTTCCCTCTCTTCTAAGAATAAAGATGCACTTCCCCACTCTCAAGAGGTTCCTTAAGGATGCAGAAAAAAATTACAAATTTAGGCTAGCTTGAGAAAAACATTGTGATTTCTAAGCATAGGGAAATATTGTATACATATTAGAAATGTGATGAGCTAATAAAAATTATATGAGACCAAGTATGTAAATCATAAACTCTTGGCTCCATCCCCCCAGTGGTATGAAGATTATAATTTTCTAAAATTAAAACTAAATACCAAAAGGTAACATAGAAGAAAACTTAGGTGATTTTGACTTTGGTAATGACTTTTTGATACAACACCAAAATGATACTCCATGAAAGGTTGATAAGTTGGACTTCATCAAAATCAAATATGTCTTCTCTGTGAAAGACACTGTTAAGAGAATAAAAATAAAATCCACAGACTGGAAGAAAATATTCAAAGAACACATATCTGAAAAATAACTTATTTTGAAAATATGCAAAGAGCCCCTAAAACTCAACAATAAGTAAACAAGCAATTAAAGTGAGTAAAAATATATGAACTCATAAATATAGACAGATGCTACATAAGCATATGTAAAGGTGCTCAACATCATATATCATTAGGGACTGAAAATTAAAATGAGAGTGTGATACCACCACATACTTATTAGAATGGCAAAAGTCCAAAACACTGATAATGTAACATCAAATGCTGGTGTGAATGTCGAGCAACAGGAACTATTCTTCACTGATGGTGAGAAAGCCAAATGGTAAAGCCACTTTGGAAAACTATGGTAGTTTCTTACAGAGCTAATAGAGGATTACCACACCATCCAGCAATTTTGCTCCTAGGTATTTACCCAAATGATTAGAACATGTATGCCCATTGAAAAACCTGCCCTTGAATAGATACAGAAGCTTAATTTCTAATTGCGAAACTTGGAAACAATCTAGATAGCCTTCAATAGGTGAATGGCTAAATAAATTATAGAATATTCATAATGCAATATTATTCAGTGATAAAAAAATTATCTGTCAAGTCACAAAAAGGCATGGAGAAACCTTAAATGCATGCTACTAAGTGAGAGAAGCCAGTCAGTTTGATTTCAACTATACTACATTTTGGAAAGGCAAAAGTATAGAAATAGCAAAGAGATCCATATTTGCCAGGAGTTCATCATGAGAAGTTGAATAGGTAGACACAGGATTTTTACAGAAATAAAACTATTCTATTGGATACTGTAATGGTGAGTACATGACATTATGCGTTTGCCAAACTCCACAGAACTGTATAACACAGTGAACCCAAATGTAAATGATAGTCTTTGATTAATAATAGTATAATACTAGTTCATCAATTGTAACAAATGTACCGCAAAATGTTAATAATAGGTAAACAAGAGGTATGGGGAGAAGGAATATATAGGAACTCTGTATTTTCTGCTCAATTTTTGTGTAAACCTAAAATTGCTCTAAAAAATAAAGTCTATTAAAAATAAATATTCTTCCCTGACCCATGTGGCTCAATGGATTGAATATTGTCCCATGTATCAAGAGGTCACCAGTTTGATTCACTATCAGGACACATGAACAGGTTGGGGGCTTGATCCCCAGTAGAGGGTGTGCAGGCAGCCAATCAATGTTTCTCTCTTATGGATGTTTCTATCTCTTTCTCCTTCTCCCTTCCTCTCTCTCTTAAATCAATTTTTAAAATCTTGTTAAAAATTAAACAAATAAATGAAAACACTATCAGCTCCAACTCATGAAGAACCCTAATACTATCATGTCCAATATTTCTGTGTATTCCTAAATTATATTTGTATCTGAGGGTCCACATGCACAATAAATGAATTCAGAGTAGGATAGAAATTCTCTGATAAAAACATTAGTGATTTAGTCTGACAGAGGACATATTTTTATTAGAGATGATTTTTGTTTGCTTTGTACGTGTGTGTGTGTTTTTGTCTTTGCAAACAACAAGATGTCATTTAATATTCTGAAACAGATGTTTGTCAAATGTTTTTACCTACTGACTGTCAAAGTACTCAAGACATATAATATCATCACACCAATATAATTTATTTTTGTTAAGGTAGTTTGCCTTAAGTTACTAAAACAGATTTAGTACTTTAAATGTAGAGTTGAATTGATGGTTGGGTAGGCAATAGGATATCCAAGTTGCTCAAAATGTCCAGCGTTCAAAACTATCATAATGAGCCAGATAAATGGGGGGGGGGGCGGCAGAAATCAGTTGGTTCATTGTTGTCTCCTCTATAAATTAGGTTTTCAGTAACTTTACTTAAGTTACAAAAGGCAAAAGTTGATGGAAAGATTTGGCAATATAAAGACCATGGGAACCTCATATGATGGTTTCTGATAATAAAATAAATAATGAGTTAGATTACAAATAAACTTTAAAATGTCAGTAGCTTAATAAACTAAATGTATTTTTTTATTCATATAAAGAATATAATCATTGGATGTGTTGAAGGGTGAGTTTTAGATTCACACAGTCATTCAAGACCCAGTCTGATGAAGTTTTTGTCATTTTCAATGTGTACCTCCTACAGTCATCACATATGTTACTACCCATCTAAAGAATAACAAAAGAGAGAAAAAGTAACACATGGAAAGACTTTGGGGACAAATCCATATTCCTTTCCCCCATATTTCATTGGCTGAAATTTACTCACATGGGCACCTGTAAGTACAAGGGAGGCTGGGAAATATGTGTGTAAAGAAAATTAGTGTGTTGATAAATAGAGAGAGATGTAGATATAGGTATAATCTCCCAAGTACCTACATTTTACTTATTACATATATTAACTAATGCTTCTGGTAAGAAGATAGAAATGGAGTGGTATTGAGGATACTATATATAGAATTTGATTAATGAAACCAGAGTGAAACTTTCCATGACAGCATGTCATGTCTTAAGGAATATGATTAACACATCTCTCTGTAGCTGAGATAAAAATACATACAAAGAAGAGAAAGTTGGCCCTAGCTGTTTGGCTCAATGGATAGAGAGTCGGCCTGTGGACTGAAAGGTCCCAGGTTCGATTCCGGCCAAGGGCACATGTATGGGTTGTGGGCTTGATCCCCAGTAGGGGGTGTGCAGGAGGCAGCCAATCAATGATTCTCTCTTACCATTGATGTTTCTACCTTTTTCTCCCTCTCCTTTCCTCTCTAAAATCAATAAAATATATTTTTTAAAAAAGAGAAAGTTAGGGTAATCCTACTAAAAATATATGGATTTTTTTCTCAATGTATTGGGGAGAAACATCTTAAGATTCTTTCTATCATTTTAAGTTCTGTCAATTTTTTTCTTTCCCAGGAGAGCTAATTTCCCACTGCAGTCTTGAGTCATGACAGATAATTAGGAAATTTGGTCAGGTTTTTGCAGTGTCATATTTCTGCAATTTTTGTATTGTTATAAAATAGCTGCAGGGGAGACACGCATACAAAAAATGAATAATAAGGGTAAGAGTTCATTAGCCTAAAGTATAATTTTATTGTTTTCCATCTGTTGTAATTATGAAAATAAACTCTTCTGTACTCTCATCAGCAAAATAAATCATCAGAAAGATACTGTGTCTTGCTACTTATCTTGTTACATGTTATAAATAAGAACATCTTATCTGTATGGCTTTTTTTCTTTTTCCCTTAGGAGCAGAGCCATTGCAGTCTCCCCATTAGAAGTCATTTTTCCCTCCAAACCAACATAGCTTGAGGGAATAGTATTTGTTTAAACTTAATCATTAGTGCATATGGGATTTAGATTTGCATTTGCACATATTTCCAAGGTGACTGAAAAAAACATCATTTTAAGAAAATAACAATTTAAATAACATCGTTTGGGAGACATGTTTTTTTCTCTGCATATTTATTCAGAATAATGTATGTGCTTTATTTTGAGAATGTTAGAGTACTCCAGGGGTATCTTTCAACTGCATTTTATGGTGACAAACAACTGAGTCAAGAAATGCAAGCACTACTCTTCCTCTCTTTCATACTCCTGTTACCTAAGCTGCTGAAAGTTTCCTTCAAGCATGCACTGATTATTTTAGAATAGGAGTGATGTCATTTTGCTGAAGATCAGCTGCCTTAACTCAAAGTTTATTGTCTCTAAGTTAAGGAAAAGACCTAACTTTGATACTGATGATGTAAAAAATAAAAACTAAGGTTTTTCTCTCTATAGCATTATTTGTATCTTTTTCTTTTAAAAAATATGAAAAATTAATGGTTATTTATTGACTCCTATTTTATTGTACAATGCATGTTTAATAGACTTAATTTTTAGAGCAGTTTCAGGTTTACAGAAAATTGACCATAAGAAATTTTTCTTATACACCCATTCCCCAGACGTGCATAGATACCCCATCCATTACTAGCATCCCCCACCAGAGTTGTACATTTCTTACAAATGATAAGCATACATTGACGTATCATTGTCACCCAAAGTCCATAGTTCATGTTAATATTCATTCTTGATGTAGATTATGTGGGTTTGAACAAATAAGTAATGTCACATCTACACTAATTAAAGAGAAACATGGTAATTAGCATACGACCACTACCCTTCCCATTGGCTAATCAGCATATCCTTATGCAAATTAACTGTCAGCCAAGATGGCGGCCGGCAGCCATGCACTGAAGCGAACAGGGAGGCTTGCTTGCTCCAGTGA
>NW_005369365.1:1203190-1208042 GCF_000412655.1 Myotis brandtii | reverse complement strand
CAGCAGGAGCAGGCCTAAGCCAGCAGGTCATTATCTCCTGAGGGGTCCCAGACTGCAAGAGGGCACAGGATGGGCTGAGTGACCCCCCCCCCGAGTGCACAAATTTTTGTGCACCGGGCCCCTAGTATACAATATATCCCATCATACACAATAGTTTTACTGTACTAAAAATCCTAGGTTCTGCATTTATTCATCCCTCCTTTCCCTCCAAACTCTAAAAACTACTGATCTCATTATTGTCTCCATAGTTTTGCCTTTTCCAGCATGTTATATTGTATGTAGCCTTTTCAGATTGGCTTCTTACACTTATTTATATGCATTTAACTATTTTCTATGTCTTTTTATGGCTTTCTATCAAGTTTATTTATCTTGAGTGCCAAAGAATATTCCATTTCTGGATGTCCCACAGTTTATCCTTTCATTTACTAAAAAACATCTTGGTTTACTTCCAAGTTTTGGCAGTTATGAATAAAGCTTCTGTAAACATCTGTATGCATACAATGAATTTTTCATTATTAGTGGGAGATTTTTGAAGAAGCTCTAGAAATTATATGGTCTAGTGATTTTCTCAAGTTTAATTTTCAGAAGTCTCTTGAGAAATGTCTTATAATACAGATTCCTTACTCTATGAATAAAAATATCCAGGGATAAGGCCAAGGACACTCTAATTTCAACAAGTTTCTTAAATATCTCTAGTCATCAGCCAGACTTGGGACAGACTGCTCCTGGCAACTCATTAATTTTAGGAAGACATGACACAGAGAGCTTAAGTCATATAACCAGCAAGTGGCAGAGTCAGGCAGGAATAAAAAGTCTTCTTGTTTTTAATTCTCACATTCACATTAATAAGAAATGTGAGAAGAGGGTCTCTTTTCTATTATACATGATAAAAGCATGTAAGCATGTTGACTTTTTAATTGTTGTTTGATAATCCTCACTTGAGGATATTTTTCCATTGATTTTTTTTTTTTTAGAGAGAGAATAGAAGGGAGGGAGGGAAAGGGAGAGAGAATATTAGAGAGAGAAACATCTATGGGAGAGAGACCCATATGTGCCCCAGAACAGGGCAGGGAGTCGAACCTGAAACCCAGGTATGTGCCCTTGATGGGAAATCAAACCCATGACCTTTCTGTGTGCTGGCTGATGCTCTAACCACTTAGTAACACCAGCCAGGGCTAAAAACGTGTTGATTTTATAGGAAGGCAATAATGCATTTTCTGTACCTTAACACTATGTGAAGACCACACAAAGTAGTGAAAATTCACCCTTAATTCAAGGTACTCTAAGTGGACTTAACCTCTAGCAAAATAGAATACTGTGCATTTTATTCCTTGGGGCCCCTTAGTCAAGCTGTGAAGAAGACTGCTTAAATGTTTTGATTTTCAACATTTCTCAATTTAGGGTATTTGAGCTAAGGGTGCCTGCCACTTGAAATTCTCTAAAGACAGTGACATGAGTTAGATTTCCAGGGAATTATACACTGAGGGTAATTACCATAAAGAAGCCAACTGTTAGCCTAATGGAAGTGTGATTAAAGTTCTTTTCACATTTTTATAATTTCATATTTTTCTCTACAATGAAGATCAGTTGAACAATACCTTGCTGTTCCATTTGAGCCCTTATCCCCAGACCTTCAAAACCCATAATAGTTTGGTTTTATAGTTTTAGCTGAATCCTATGATGTATAATATATGTGATTTTTAAAATGTTTTTATAATAACATATATACTGTTTACAGCTCTGTAAACATGTGAAAATAGAGTTAGCTTTAGAAAATAATGGAAAGATTACAGGCCCCCCCCTTTCAAATCATTCTGCATAGGGCATCCCAAAGTAGAGAGGAAATTATCAGTTCCCTTTACTTGGGCACCTCAAAGAGGGGATGACTTACAGGACAATCAAGTGTATGAAATGATAGTAACTGCTTTGTGACCAATGTGAGAGAATAAGGGACAAGAAATTCTGAATGGTGCAAAATACTTTTTTAAAAATGTAAAATGTAATCATTCTTTAGCTTCCTCAAAGGGTTGAACCATTTGATAAATAACTTACATGACATGTTTCAGAACTGTCATGTATGGCTGTGCAGGCTATGAAATACAAAACTTCTGGGTGTGTTGTTCACTGGGACTTCAGTGTAAAAGATGCAATACAGGGCCCTGACTCCTATGGTTAGGCAAGAAAGATGGGTAGTCTTTAATTTTCTTTTTAAAAATTGACTGATGTTTAACCTTGTCGCTCTTCATTTCAAACTGGCTATTTATTTGTCATGAGAGCTTAAATTAGGTACTTCTTTGTACAAATTTTTTAAACTTATTTGGGTAAATAGAGATTTGTTATTATAAAAATGGCTATTATCTTATTTTGCATAATTGGCACAGGAGTAGAATTTTTGAATTAAATGGTTTAATGAAAAGCATTTAGACATTTTAGAAGAAACCATCTTATATGATAAAAGGCCAGTGACCATAAAGGCGTAAAGACCAGAACGACTGATCAACCAGTCACTATGAGGTGCATTGACCTCCTCTCGGTCCCTCCCCCCACCCCGCAGGCTCTGATTGCTGGATGGACAATGGGGAACCATGGGGAACCGGGGTGGGTGTCGGCGGCGGTGCAGGACTGTGAACTGGTGAGCGGGTGGAATGGCTGACCTCTTGGTCCCCGCTCCCCTGGCCCACAGGCTCTTATAGATTACCAGATGGCAAACAGGGAACCTAGGTGGGTGTCGATGGTGGCGGGGCAGGACTGGCGACTGGTGAACAGGCAGAAGATGGCCCTGATCGCAGGCTAGGCCTATGAACCCTACCCGTGCATGATTTTGTGCACTGGGCCTCTAGTCTAAAATAATTCTTTTGTTTAGAGTTATTCTGAAATATTTTGTGTTTCCAGTATTTTTATTGAAAATTAGGTAACTTTAGAAAATTATGCTGTATTACCTGGCTAATGTTATATTCCGGTGTGTGCATTTATTTAGGTAATATATGCCAAATATTTATATATGATAGCATCTAGCCAATGTTTTATGTGGATATTTCCTGGTGTGTTTTGTATAGTATGTCATAGCAATGTAATTTTCATCTTTTATAATATAAATACAATTTTTTCTTTATGAATAAATGACTCAAGTTGATAGCTTGTACTGGAATGTATTTATAGCAGCCTAATATTGACTGGAAATACCTTTTAAATCTGCTTTATAATTTTAGAAAATCTAATCTTTTAAACCAATGCCAATTTTAAGATGGAATCACCTACAGTAGTAGGTTAGGGTAGAGAAGATTTCAAATATCTAATCTTCCAGTAGAACTAGTGTCTCCAGATTTCTTAGAATATTGTGGTTGTTTAGGCATAATGTTTTTACATGGAGACTCAAATTTAAATGAAATTAAAACCTTTATAAAGGTATTTTCTGTGTTTCTAGCTTTAAATTTGGTCTTAAAGACAAGAGTGAGAGTTAATTTATATTGATTTATTTATAGACTTTCTTTTCTCTACAAAGAATTTTTGGAGGTTTACAAAATTGCTTGCAATAAATTGGAAAACTGCAACTATAGTCCTGTGGCAAAGAAATATAAACAGGATTTCAACTTTGCAGGCATTGTGGGAATGTCATGATTAATATTCTTTTGTTGTTGTTGTTATTCCTCACCTGAGGATAGTTTTCCATTGCTTTTTAGAGAGAGTGGAAGGGAGGGGGAAGACAGAGAGAGAGAGAGAAACATCAATGTGAGAGAGATACATTGATAGATTGCCTCCCACATGCACCCCGGCCAGGGTAAGGGATGAAGCCTTGACCCAGAATGAAACCCAGGACTCTTCAGTCAGCTGGCCCATGCTCTATCCACTGAGCAAAACTAGCTAGGGCATGATTAATATTCTTAAGGAATATTTGGAAAATTCTGAGCAACCACTGAAAATATTTTACTAGATTAAGACTACCAGATTTTAGTTTCCAAATTGAAGTTTTATCAGTATACTAGAGGCCCAGTGCACAAAATATGTGCACGGGTGGGTCCCTCAGCCTGGCCTGTGCCCTCTCGCAATCCAGGACCCCTCTGGGGATGTAGCAGTGCTCAAAGTGGCAGGCAGCGGGGGAGGAGCCTGAGCCGGGGCCAGGCGCCACACCATTCCCACTCATCCTGGCCCCACTGTGCCTGCTGCGGCTGTGCTAGCCAGCCATGTGCCAGCTTCTGGCTGAGTGGTGCTCCCACTGTGGGAGCGCACTGACCACCAGGGGGCAGCTCCTGCGTTGAGCTTCTGCCCCCTGGTGGTCAGTGCGCATCATAGCCACCAGTCGACCAGTCGTTCAGTCAACTGGTCGTAATGGTCACTTAGGCTTTTGTTTATCCTATCTAATAAAAGAGAAACATGGTAATTAGCTGTACGGCCGCTACCCTTCCCATTGGCTAATCAGGGCGATATGCAAATTAACTGCCACCCAAGATGGCAGCTGGCAGCCAGGCAGCTTAAAGCAAACAGGAGGCTTTCTTGCTCCAGTGACTGCGGACTCCAACGTTCCCCGCCTGACTTGCCAGCCTCTCAGCTGCAACTCTAAGCAACTATGTTGCAAATATAGAAGCTAAACAAAACCCCAGAAACCTGCTTTAGTCAGCCGGGCTTCAGCCAGCAGGACTGCAACATTGTATCAAATACAGAAGGTAAACAAAGGCCAGAAACCTGCTTTCAGCAGCGGAGGCCTCAGAGCTAAAGCTGGCCCAGAATAAAAAAAGAAAAAAGAAAACAAGGAGCGGTTGGGAGCTTCAGTCACCCGCCAGCCTGAAAACGGCCCTCAGCCCCTCACCCAGACTGGCCAGGCACCCCAGTGGGGACCCCCACCCTAATCCAGGAC
>NW_005369365.1:1200104-1202762 GCF_000412655.1 Myotis brandtii | reverse complement strand
AGTGGTGGTGCCCCAACCCCCTGATCGGCCCTGCTCTGTGGGTGATAGAGGGTGGTGGCCCAACCCCCCTCCATGGGCCTTGCTCTGTGTGTGACAGGGTAGAGCCATAACCTCCCCATTGGCCCTGCCCTGAGTGTGACATATAAAAAGTTTTAAGCCTTCGTGAGGCTAGTCAATTTTTACCTGGTTCTCCTGTTACAAAAGTTAGCCATAGCTGAGACACTAAAAAAAAACTTTAGTATGACCTACTAAAAATAAACTTTCCAAAATGTTAAGGGGTACTCTTTGAGTATTTCTATTACCATGACTAGAAATAAAGTATTAGTAATGACTTCTCACTTTATATTGACAAAGCCTAGGTACAAAGCCAGTTGGTCTTATTGATTACTACCTGAGCTGTCACTGTTCTCATCATATACAAAATCTATGTAACAAAGTATATCTTTGATTAAAACTAAACCAAAACCAGTAAGAACAACGAGACACTATCTTCTACCAAGTTAACCAAGAAATTCCACTACTGCCTGTATGGAATTATATATATCTATATATATAATTATATCTATACTAGAGGCCCGGTGCACAAAAATTTGTACACTCAGGGGGGAGAGGGGGTCCCTCAGCCCGTCCTGTGCCCTCTCGCAGTCTGGGACCCCTCAGGAGATAATGAACTGCTGGCTTAGGCCTGCTCCCGGGTGGCAGAGGGCAGGCCCAATCCCTAGGTGCAGCCCCTGGTCAGGCTCAGAGCAGGGCCGATGGGGGAGTTGGGGCGCTGCCCCCTGTCATACACAGAGCAGGGCCCATCAGGGGGGTTGGGGCTCCGTACCCTGTCACACACAGAGCAGGGCCTATCAGGGGGTTGAGGAGCTCCCCCCTGTCACGCACAGAGCAGGGCCGATCAGGGGGTTGAGGAGCTCCCCCCTGTCATTCACAGAGTAGGGCCAATAGGGGAGTTGGGGCACTGTAACTAGTTAGGTTAGGCAACTATTATGTGAACCAGTGAGTGATTTTATTTTTGTTTCTTGTTGTTTATTAGTATTATGAATAGAGAATTCATGGCTTACATAGAGAGTTTTGCATATTTACACAAAATTTGTCTGCACTACCTCATAATGCCTCCCAAGTTGCTTTCTAAGATAGCAAGCTCACCTCCTTTTGCCTTTAGGCTCCCTTAGTGCTCTATCGAAACCCTGTGGACTCAAAGCCAGAGACGTCGTTATATTCTTGAGGATCTTGTGTTCATGGTTCCTCAGAGCATCCAACTAAGTACAATGTAGCCCTGAGCAGTAAGATCTAGAAGAGCTGTCAGATGGGGAGGTCATTAAAATGTGCTGGAAAGTAGAAGAGAAGCCTCTCAGTTCTCTCCTGCATCATCTATGTCTGATACTAATGTGAAAAACTGATCCCACGTGAATTCTTTCACAACGAGTCGGGGAGGGACATAATTAGTGTTAGTGTCTTGCAAAATTTCACTCCTCCAACTCACACTATATCTTGCTGAACTGAGAGAAAAGCCCCTAGAAGTTGGATTTATAAAAACATGAAATAGAATCATGGCTCTCATGTTTTACAAATATAATTATAGGAAAGGAGGAAGGTGGACATTTATGTGTTCAGAACTGTCCTAATATCTGGATAGGACACAGGTAGAATGTAACCTGAGGTCATGTATAGGCCTAGCACAAATCAGGCATATTTAATCTACTCCAAAAGTCCAGGCCTCTTAATTAAGGACCACTGTGCTGAAGGCAGAATACACGATTTCCATTTTTTTTTTAAACATTTCAGCTAATAAACTCATGAAAAATAGGTCCATTAAATTTGTGAATTCTGATTTCTTCCTGCTTTTTTTCTTTCATTCTTATACTTTGCTATACCATATTTATGATCCTTTTTACATGTATCTACACTAATAAAAGAGAAAGATGCAAATTGACCATACCTCTGCGATGCCCACCAGCCAATCAGGAGTGAGTATGCAAATTAACCCAACAAAGATGGCAGGCTAATTTGCATACACAGGCACCAAGGGGCCAGGAACAGGGTGGCCCCAAGTGGACTGGATCCCGGGGACCGGCGCCACACCCGCAGGCTCCCTGGACCATCGCTGCCCCGGGAGGCAAGGGCAGCTGCGCCAAGCCATGTCTGCAGGCTTCCAGGACCATTGCCAGCCCCTGGAAGCAAGAGAAGCTGCACAGCAAGCTTGACAGCAGACAGCAGGGCCTGCTTGGCTATTGCCAGGGCAACCTGGGAGCGGGCAAGAGGGGCCACAAGTAGCTCCCATCATGGCCTGCTTGGCCATTGCTGCAGTGTGGAACAGGCAGGCCCCGCAGAGAGCAGAGAACCATGGGGAGCAGGCTTAAGCCATCAGTAGGACATCCCCTGAGGGCTCCCCGATTGGAGAGGGTGCAGGTCAGGCTAAGGGACACCCCCACCCCAGTGCACAAATTTCATGCACTGGGCCTCTAGTTAAATATCCTATCTAATAATAGAGAAACATGGTAATTAGCCGTACCTCCCCTACCCTTCCCACTGGCTAATCAGAGCGATATGCAAATTAACTGCCAACCAAGATGGCGGCCGGCAGCCAGGCAGCTTGAAGCAAACAGGAGGCTTGCTTGCTTCAGTGACGGAGGAAGCCAACGTTCCCCGCCTGCC
>NW_005369365.1:1191586-1198992 GCF_000412655.1 Myotis brandtii | reverse complement strand
GCGCCCCAACCCCCTGATCGGCCCTGCTCTGTGCGTGACAGGGGGTGGTGCGGCAACCTCCCCATCTACCCTGTCTTGAGTGTGATAGGAGGCAGTGCCCCAACCCCCCAATCGGCCTTGTTCTGAGCCCGACCAGGGGCTGCACCTAGGGATTGGGCCTGCCCTCTGCCACCCAGGAGCGGGCCTAAGCCAGCACGTCATTATCTCCCGAGGGGTCCCAGACTGTGAGAGGGCACAAGTGAGGCTGAGGGACACCCCCGCCCCCTGCCAGTGAACAAATTTTTGTGCAGCGGGCCTCTAGTATAATATAAAACACAACATATATCTATATTTGTTTTTATTGACATATAATATATCTGACATAATTATTTAGTATACATATATTTATATTAAAACTAGAGGCCTGGTGCACACATTTGTGCACAGGTGGGGTCCCTTGGGTTGGCCTGTAGAGATCAGGCCCCAGCTCACTCTTTTAAAAATATTTTAATAGGAGTATACTTAAATTTTCATTTTTATCCTACTTTCCCCCATATTTATTTTTTATTATTTAACACCTACTTAATTTATTCTAAAAAGCAATGCTAATAGAAAGAACAAAGGATTTATTTTGAAAACTGTATGTGACCACTAAATTTTACAAACATTACATGTTTTGTTGTATGGGCTACATCTATGTTATACTTAACCATGACTGTCTTTATTCAAAATCTGCAATCTGATGAAAGCAAAGATACTGATGCTCAATCTAGAGAATAATTATTTGTTTTTTAAATAATTATTCCTGAAGTACTAGTAATCAATAAAGTATGATCCAACATAGGGTTAATAAGAACTATTTGATGTAAACAATATCATAATTTTGCTGTTCAAATATAATCTATACTTTTTCTTTACCATACATTTAGTTATGTCATGAAGTACTTTTAGAAATGCAATAAGAATAATATGTACAATTTATAATCATTAAAAAAAGAAACCAATCACATTTAATTTGTTCTATGTCAAATTCTTATTTCTTTCTGTGCTTACCACCCATAAGTTTTAACTTTTTTGTATTATTTTTTTTCTGAAAGAGAAAGTTACTTGATTCTGAATGGTAATCTTCCTGCAGATGTAAGGAACTGCAGAGAAGACTATGTTTCAAATCCAAAAGCCATGATTTTAAGAATATCAAAAATAACTCTTATCTAAGTTATTTTCAATAAAATCAGTCCTGGCACCTTGAAAAGTATAACTCTATCCTGCCAAGAATTTCTTTCCAGCTAGTGAATGTGACAGGAAGTGAGATTTAAGGAAAATATTTTTCTCATTCTGGAATTCTACCATTAGTCCACATGAGTTGAGGACTCAACATGTTTTATGGCATCTGAAAAAAAATTACTGTTATGTTATATCATGTAGCTTTTAAGAGCCACTAACAATCTCTTAGTTGATTGGATTAATTGGACAATTGCTAAACATCTTTTGAGTGTTCAAACATCATCAAATTACATTAAAGCTCCACGACATTTGAAAGTATTGCATAATAATATAATAACCATGCAAGAGGAGAATTTCAGAATAGAAAATGAAGTCTGTCACTAGGCTCTCCCACTGGAGTAGGCTGACTTTTCTTAAAAAACAGTATTTTACAGCTCCCTGAAGAGCTATGAATCCTGGGTCTGCCAAAAGAGATTAAGCAGTTGGTTCACAAGATAAGAGCTCTACAGGGAAAACATTTAGGGTCCAATTAAGTTTGGATGTCGGCAAAACTAACTGGAAAGAAGGTCCATGATGCCAGTTGATTGGGGAGGATTTACAGTGACTGCAGACTGCTGGGTAAGTGCTAAATAGCAGGTCATCTCAAAGACTTCTTCATCTCTGAGCTGAGTAGCCATTCAATTGCCCTTCAAGTGTCACACAATTATTTTCATGGACTCTTGGAGTCCTGCCATCTTGCTATCTTTCTAAGAAATTTTAGAATGCCCTTTAAATAACCCTGAGAAAAAGCTAGCTAGCATTTTACTTAAACTCTTCCGATGATGGGGAGCTCACTATTTCACAAAGCAAAATTATCTTTTTTAATAAATTTTTTACAGATTCTAGTTTAGATTGAACTGATTTGACTTATGTTTTATACTGAACTGGTTGTACCTTAGAGTTCTAACCAAACATATTTCAACACAAATGAAGGCAATATATACATACATGAGAAACCTTCAAATATTTAAAGACATGCTGGGGTTTGAATTTTGGCTCTTCTGCCTGCTAGCTGTGTGACCTTGGATAATTTGTCCTGTCTTTATTTCCTCATTTATATAGTAATAAGAAATAATAAGAGTACTTATTTTAGAGAGTCAGTTAGAGGATTAAAAGCCCAATACATAGTATTTAACTAAAGGTATACTTTATATACTTAATCCTTCAATAGCCTCCTCCTTATATCTACTGCTAGAGAAACAAAATCTCTCTGACCTTGCAGAGTTTTCTTTGTAATGAAGTAAAAAATAGTTGTGCACTAACAATAAAGGGTGCTGAGTGCTCCGAGAGAAGGAGAGAAGGCGTGCAGTGCTGGGGACTATGAACAAGACAACAAACAGTTCCAATGGGGATCCAGGAACAGTTCCCAGCAGAAGTGAGGTTTAAGATGGAATTAGAGCGATGTTGAATTGACCAAGTGAAAAAGAAATGAAATGAAATGGTCCTAAGTAGATGGAATAACACATAAAATAAGCTAAGAGGTAAAGGGAAGAACAAAGGTTAAAAAATAAAGACTGTTTAGTATGGCTGGTGTGTAGTGTGTCAAGCTATGAGTGATGCTAATAATGTAGCTGAAGTTTAGGAAGTGGCCTCATAAGCCATGTTAACTAAGGATAATGAGAAACTATTGAAAGATTATTTTTAAAGTAGTGACCAGATTTGTAGAAAGGGAATAATATGAAGATTTTTCAGGTGGAATGATGCATTGTGAGAGAATAAAGTTATCAAACTTCATAGTCCTGGTGGTGCCCAAGTGGCCTTGGGACATTAGAGGGCCATAACGTATACACTATTATCTTACCCCAAAATGTTATGTAGCCCCTATGTCCCAGTTTTTTTTTTCATGACAGTCCCAAGTTACACCCATAGTCAGAGCTATTTTTCTTTAGTATTTTTCAAAATACGGATTCAAATGAATATATGCACCCCTTGAATGTTTGATGCTGAGCTTTTCATAATAGTAATTATCATTTTCTTGGGAAACTTGGCTGTGCTGAGTTCAGGTGAGTTCATATATGGCTGTGGGAGAGGGTGGCCGAAGCAAATGGAAGAGAAAATCAGTGGAGAAGGCCCTATGTGTTATAGTATTGGATTGTTTGGGGATAATGACAAGCTTTAGGGCAGAAGGAAAACCAGAAATCTGGTGCTAAAGTCTTTAATAAATAAGGGATAGTGCCCCAAGTCTTAAACATGCAGCAGTGAAAAGGTGTGCGGGACAGTGTTCTTAAAGATATGTACTGCACAGAGCCAGGAACGTTACATAGGGATTAAGGGATGATCTGGACAGAGAGGCCAAAGCATCCATTCATTTATCCTGCTTGCCTCTATGACCTGTGAGAGGTTCAGTGGGGTGAGTAGAGATGCAAAGAATAGTGAGGTACTCCTGAAATGAATGTAGAGCCTAGTAAAAGGAGAAGTGGGATTGTCTTGCCCCTACTGAGTGAACTTAAAGATGTTGGTGATTTGCCACAGAGTGGACTTAAAGGCAGAGTGAGGATTGGTAGAGCTTAACGATGTACTCCTTTTATGACCAATACTGTGAGAGGCCGGATGCATGAAATTCGTGCAAGAGTAGGCCTTCCTTGCCCCGGCTGCCGGGCTGCCGGCACCGGCTTCCCTCTAGCACTCAGGACCCAGATTTCCTCCAGCCGCTGGCAGGCACCTGGGACCTGGGCTTCCCTCGCAGCCCGGCTTCATCCGGAAAGTTGACCGGAAGGACATTCAGAAGGACATCTGGTCTAATTAGCATATTATGCTTTTATTATTATAGATGTATGGAGAGTTTCAAAATTTATGCCACATTTGTAGAGATTTCACAATGTAATCTTTACAACAACACCGTGAAGTAGGGTAGCTAGCATTATTTAGAAATGAGGAACCTAGGTTTAAGAGAAGGTAAATAATTGCCAGCTGTTAAGAGGCAGAGGGAGGATTTGAACATAAATCGTCTAACTTCCAGCTCCATGTTTTTCCATATGATTGTATTACATAAATAGAAATGGTGATATCATTTCAGATTCACTTCGGTTTTAGGTGACATCTAATGCACAGCATCTTCCTATGGGTGGTTGGTCCTGGCATCCGAGAGGGTGGCATTGCAATTATGTCTGCTGTTATGGCACCTCAGTAAACTTCTCTGCTACCCATTGGGCCACAGAGCACCCCCTTGAAGAAAGTTTGCATTTGAGTACAAGGTAGCAAGGAAGGCAGGGTGATGGGTTTTTATAGATTTGTTCCTGAATTAAGTAATTTGCCTAAACCCTACAGATAGTGACTACTCCCTATAGCTACTATTCCTATATTCTTTAGGTTTTTCTTTATGCTTTAGTTAATATTTTTCTAGTTAGTACTTATTTATTATATTAAACATTTCTTATTTAAATTAATGAGTGGTTTCCACCTCCTGGTTGGACCCTGACTGATCATACAAGGGCCCACCTGAGATTTTTCCCACTTCCAGCATCCACAGTTGGAGTAGTCCCACTTCCTGTGCTTACTTCTAATATTTTACTAACATCTGTTATGCAAATTAAGATAACTATGATTTTGTTGTTATTGTTGTTGTTATTTGTAATGTCTATTGTACTCACTGCATGATGAGGTTAAGAATTAGGCTGTTTGTGTATAGAAGATCCTCAAAAAATTAAAAAGTGAACTGCTTTATGACCCAGTAATTTCACCCCTGGGTATATATTTGAAGAAACACAAAATACAAATTCAAACTAATATATGCATCCCTATGTTCATTGCATTGTTATTTACAATAGCCAAGATCAGGAAGTAACCTAAGTGCCTATTAATAGATGAGTGAATAAAAAAGTTGTGGTACATATATACAACAGAAAATTAACTTGGCCATAAAAAATAATGAAATCTTACCATTTGCCAACAGTATGAATGGACTTAGAGGCTATTATGCTAATGAAATAAGTCAGTCAGAGAAAGACAAATATCATGTGATTACACTTCTGATGTTGAAACTCAAGTTCAATGTTAACCATTCTGACTTCATACATGGTACATTATACTAGCTATACACATCTGGACCTAATTCCCTTCACACCTGTTTCTCCACAATATCTTTTGTTAAGATATATATAAATCAAGGAACATTTGTACCTACAAAATCCATTCCACACTTGATTGAACACACAACATGAAATTGACTACTAGGAAACATCTGATTGCCCCTGGAGCTATCTGACCCTGACTTCCAAATGATCCAGAATACATTTTAAACCAGCAGAAATTTACCAGCTAAATAAATGTTTCAATGTACCTGGGAAGGAAGGGGAGTTTGCAAATAAAATGGAGGATGTCTTTTTTGTCTTCTATAGTCTGGATTATGCCAGATTTCCAGAGTTGGTGATTTTGCCTCCAGGAAATTCCCAAGCTTATTTGCAGAGGAAGAATGATGACCCTGGCAAAATCAATACCAGTGATTCCCTTTATACCAAGAGGACCTCTAAACTTTAAATATAAAGCTTTTACGATGTACCCATCTTTGCACCCACCCAACAATTTACTGAGGAATAGAAATGTTGACTACTTCCTCTTCACTTAATCCATGATAAGAAAAGTGAATATAATGATTCTTTCTGAGGTAATCTTGTCATATTTAGAAACTCTGTAGAAACACCATAGGCTCTTGAAGTTGGGATAGAATCTTATTTTTTTTTTTTTACCCTGGATCTGCAGATATTCACCCTAAACCATTATATTTTCACATGGAACTTTCCTCTATAATTTAAATTTTTAGTTTGTATTTGGTTAATGTCATGGTAACAAATTGCATAAGTTAACCCATGCATCTATAGAATAGTAATTATTTATATGCATGGATTGTAATTGAAGAGTCAGCCACCAATTGGCAAAGACAGGCTGTAGGTTGATGTCTTTCTCTTATATCTGCCCTCTACCTCATCCCCATTCCCACTATATACTAGTAGATTTTTTAGCTTCATGAGATTAGAGGTTCTGCTATAATCATCTACTATCCTCAGCAACTCAATGAGGCTCTGCTATAATCATCTACTATCCTCAGCAACTCAATGAGGCTCTGCTATAATCATCTACTATCCTCAGCAACTCAATGAGGCTCTGCTATAATCATCTACTATCCTCAGCAACTCAAATATGCACTTAGTTGATTGATTGTTAAATGGGTTACCTCATTCATTCTTTAGTTAAGTATTGATCTTAACAATATAGGGAAGGTAACAGAAAAGGGTGTCAAGCCCTAAAACAGCCAATTCAAGTTTTTATTGCACACTATCTTCATCTTTAATACAATAAACTCTCCTCTGAGCCTTTTTATGAAGAGAACTGTGAAAATATTATCAAATTTGGAATACTATAGCCTGTACACAAAGTGGTATTTTCCCAGTGGGCTAACTATAATCCATCTTTCAAGACATGTAGTTCTAAAAAATATATTATTGAGAGGAAATACCCTTCTTTAGCTGTGACTTCAACTTCCTTGTGACCTTATCTACTTCAGAATATTTTTCTTCTGATATATAGGTCAGATTTTCCAAGTTAGAATTCATTTGTTATGTCCTGCCTATTTTTCAATTCCCCATGGGCCTTAAAAGAATTTTTATTATTTTGCATTGTTCCTGATTGGTGTTCATACCATTTCCTTCTCACATATCATCTGCAGATGTTATTAATATTTGGCTTCTACTCACTCTTGGATTATTTGAAAAGATGTCACATTCAAACAGACCTCACACCAACATTTACAATCCCTTTGGTTTCCTCCTCATTTGAAATGATGTCACATCAGTTTTCATTATGTTGTCCTAAATGCTGTGCCAATTCTAGACTCATGAAACAATGATTATATTTAAACAAATATGGGCTCTTAAGTACCTCAATAATTTCAAGACAACGGGCCCTCCTTAAGTTATAATAAAATATCATCTTCCCAGTATCTCTCCTCTTGGCTCACCCTAACATCATTAAGTTCTTACCTATTTCTTTGGAAACAAAAATTCCCTAATCCCTACTTCATGCTGACTGTCAGAAACTTTTCTCTTTCATTTATAAAAAATAATGTATCTAGTGAAAGGTTTTTCTTTGTTTCTTTTATATATATAAGAATAAAGTTTGATTAACTGGCCATTGAGCTATGCATTACTGCTCTTGTGTTTTGTACATAC
>NW_005369365.1:1168848-1191566 GCF_000412655.1 Myotis brandtii | reverse complement strand
GTGATCCAACATATAACCTTCTCAATTTTAGAAGACTTTTCAAAAATAATTGCCAGTGCTCCAGTAACTTCATTAGCCAATCCCTTAACACCCTAGTGAGTATGGCATCCAGAGCCACAGAAATGATACAATTCAGTAATCTCAGAGGAAATTGGGTCAGATTCTTTGCAGCATCTTAGATTTCTTTCTTTTTTTTTGCCATTTTTACTATTTTTATCAAGTTCTGTTTTTTTCTACTTTTCAACTCCTTTAAACAGATTTCTCATACTTTAATTTTTCTCTCAAGCATGTGTTCTCTCGGGCTTTCAACACTCTGGACTTCGATGTAGCACCTCTCTTTCCCCCACTAATTAAGGAACCAGCTTCACCTTTTCAGCCACTAACATGTTGTCAGTAAAGAGGAGATTTTGATGTGACAAGTTATCTTAAAAACATTCTGCTTTTATGGATAATAGCATGCTTAAATTTTTCCTAGTGAAAAATAAAATGGATTTTAAATTTTTAGTATTAGATCATGTAAATATCATATGATTGCTCATGCATTAATCTTTTAAATATTACTTAGAAAGTTATACATTTTCTTGCCGGCATACTTTTCAGTCTTTTAAACCCACACCTGTGAATTATTTTTAGCACTATATGAACAATGAAAAATATCATACACTAGTAAAAGCAGCCCAAACTTATCTCTTTACTGAGTATTTGAAAACATTTAAAAATAATACTATTTTATGTACACATATAAAATTATAAATCATGTTCAATTTGGTGTATACATATAAGCAAGGTCATATGAAAATACATACTTTAAATAAGATGTGATTCTGAACCACTTACTGAAATATACCCTTAATATGAATCTTTAGAGTGAAAATATAAAACGAAAGCATTTATTTTAACATTTTGGTTGAATTTTTCAATTGTCTAATTCTGCTTAAGTTCTAGAAAATGAACTATGTGTTGATTACTTTAATTAATTCCTCTTCTTTGATGTAAAAATAGTCTAAGTAGAATTATTGAAATAATAACTAGATTTTAAACTACCCAACACCTTTAATCCATGATTTATAATACAAAACATAACATTAAATCTCTAGTATGTCACTTAAATCTGTATAGTAAGTCTAAAAGCACCTACTTTCTAAGTGATATATACATAGAATTCTAAATTTAAAAAATTTATGGATTTTCATAAACTTGCTAAATAACTTAAAATTTTAATTAGTAGTAGTAATTTAAATTTGGAAGGCCTTGTGTTGTAATCTTATAATTACTATCTGTTCTTCTTTTTGAGAAACTGCAGCCCATTTCACTATGGATTATTATTTTAGTCCCTTAAATCTATATAGGCATCAATTAAATCATAAGATAAAAAAATCAATCTCTGTTTCTGTGTTGAAGATCGTTAATTTTATGATAAGTAGCTTGTATCTCAAATAATGTATTTTTATTTTATTAAGTGATTTTGAAGACACAAAGGTTTGGACCAAAGGAATTAGTTTCACCACTAAATTACAATGATTTGGGGGTTAGAACAAGATTTTTAAAAATTAATATACTTTAGCCCTAGCCGGTTTGGATCAGTGGATAGAGCATCGGCCATGGGACAGAAGAGTATTGGGTTCGATTCTGGTCAAGGGCATGTACCTTAGTTGCAGCCTCAATCCCTGTCCCTGAACAGGGCTTGTGTAGGAGGCAACCAATCAATGTGTCTCTTGCATATCCATGTTTCTCTCTCTCCCCCCCCCCCACTTCCACTCTCTCTAAAAATCAATGGAAAAATATCCTCAGGTGAGTATTATAAAAAGTTAATATACTTTATTTTAGTGCATTTTTAAGGTCACTGTAATATTGATTGGAAAGTACAGAGTTCCCATGATATGTCCTGTCTCCCACACATACACAACCTTCCCTACTATCAACATCCTACACCAGAGTGGTACATTTGTTAAAATCAGTTAGCCTACATTGACACATCACCCCCCCCACCCCCAAATCCATAGTTTGTATTAGGATTCATTCTTGGTGCTGTCTATTCTATAGGTTTTGACAAATGTATAATGACATATATCTACCATTGTTGTATTATACATAATATTTCCACTGTCCTAAAAATCTTATGTGTTCTGTTTATTCATCCCTCTTTCCCTCCTAACTATTGGCAACACTAATCTTTGCAGTGTCTCCATAGTTTTGTCTTTTTCATAACATCGACTAGTGGAACCATGCAGTATGCAGCATTATAGATGTGTTCCTTTCACTTAGCCATATGCATTTGAGTTTTTTGCATGTGTTTTTGTGACTTGGTAGCTTATATCATTTTAGTGTTGAATAATATTTTATTGTCTGGATGTACGAAGTTTATTGATTCACCTACTGAGGGACATCTTGATTGCTTCCAAGTTTTGGCAATGATGAATAAAGCTACTATAAACATCTGTGTTCAAGCATTTTTGCTGCTGTTGTTTTTAATTCATTTGGGTAAATACCTAGGAGTATTTCTGGATCATATGGTAAGAGTAAGTTTAGTTTTGTAAAAAATTACCAAACTCTTCCAAAGTGGCTGCACCATTTACATTTCCACCAGCAGTGAATGGGAGTTCCTATTGCTCTAATTATCCAACATCATTTGATGTTGTCAGTATTATGGATTTTTGCAGTTCTAATGGCTATGTAGTAATACCTTACTGAATATCCTTGCTAAGGTTCAGTTATTTTGCCCGTTTTTAAATTGGATTGTTTTCTTATTGTTGTGTTTTAAGAGGTCTTTGTATAATTTGGGTACCAGTCCTTTATCAGATGTGTCTTCTGAAAATATTTTCTCCCAGTCTGTAGCTTTATTTTTTATTCTCTTGACCTTTATTCTTTCATATGGCTGAAGATTTAATTTTAATGAAGTCAAGCATATCCATTATTTCTTTTATGGACCATGTCTTTGGTGTTGTATCTAAAAAGATATTATCATGGCCAATGTCATCTACATTTCTCTTACATAATCTATTTGGGAGTTTTATATTTTTCTATTTTAAATTTGTGTTTATAATCTATTTTGAGTAAATTTGTAAGAGGGTGTAAGGTCTGTGTTTATATTAATTTTTTTTACATATGGATATCCAGTTGTTTCCTTAAAAATTATTCCCTCTACCTTCCTCTTCCAGAATCATGAGGGGATTTTTTAATATTTTCCTATGCCCCCCCTTTTTTTAATAATATTTACTGTGAAACCCTAGTAGAGCTCCGAGAGGTAAATCCTTTGACTGGGTCTGCCTGGAATTTTCAACTTACAGACTTGTCCATATTGAGTCTCTAGCACTTCATCTATTATAGTTCAGTTTCACTACCCAGCACTGGTTCCCACATAATTTCTTCTTGTGGGTTTCTACTCCAGTAATTTTGGTTCTGTGTGGACCTGTGTCTTGAATCTTGTGGCAGCAGTTAGCCTTGTGACCTCATTGTCTGACAGATATAAGAAGAGCTGTTGGTTTTCAGTTTGTTCAGATTTTTATTCATTAGGATAGTTGGCAACTTTCAAGTTCCTGACATGCTGTACTAGAAACCAGAAGTTAGAAGGGCTTTTTTAAATGTAAATCCTTAAATACTTTCATTCATGATTTCCTGTCATGAGAACTCTAGCATCCACTTTCTATAATGTACTTATTATGATGGAATTTTAGGTGTCATTAATAAAACAAAAACTTTTAATGTAAATATCAAATATTGTTCAATAATCAATTGGGAAGCAGAAATGAGGATCATTATACTGTCTGCATGTTTGGAACATATTTACTATGACAAACTCTATATTGCTTTTATTATATGATGGTTTGTTGAAAGTGATAAAGCATAAAATGAATGTTCTGTTATTAGCTGGTGATGAACCTGAGATTTGTTTTCTTTCCTTGGAAACCATAAGACTTACTTATATTTCTGGGAAGCTCTTGTGAAGACTGAACTAAAAGATCCCCCAAATTACCACTACTTAGTTGGATTTCTAGGGAAGCAGATGAAAGTAGTCTGCAAAAAGCACTTACTGTATATAGTGCTATGCTATGGCACTTTAGAGGATATAGAAGCATACAAGATACTATCTTCTTTCAGGGATTTACATTCTAGGAGGAGAGACTCAATATAAACCTAAATATCTGTAATAAAAAAAAAGTGGCAAGGGGCATAGGAAAAATAAGTGGAAGGAGCTCTCTGACTTGAATGCCTGGATAAAAGGGACTTGTAGAGCTAAGGGTGACTGAGCCGATATAACAGTGGGAGCCACTCTATGTGAAGTCAGTGATGAGAAAATGCTTGAGAGGAAAGCACACTGTGTCCCTAGGAAATAGCAAGTTAGTAACATCGGTTGGATCTTGGTTGCCTTCTCAGAAAATGATGATGGCAAAGTTTGCATCATCAGGTTGAGGGAAAATGATGGATGGCCCAGAACACCAGGCCAAGGTATTTATATTTAGCTTACTTGGCACTGTAGGGTCACTGGAAGGTTACCAATGTTTAGCAAATATCAAAAAATCTATACTGTTACCAGAGACTGACTGACTGATACCTCTTCTACATCTGGAGAAACTGAGAATGAGAGATGGATTAACATGCCCAAGATTGCCCATAGTAAGAACAAGCAGACCTTAAATGTTTGAATGTACTAGTTGTGCTCACAATTTTCAAGCGCAATCCCAAAGGTCTGTGGCCTATAGAAAATTGTGGTTTTTACACGGCACTTATTTTAATCACAGACGGGGAGGCTCTGGTAGAAGAACCAATCTCACAGGCTCTGGTAGAAGAACCAGTCTCATTTCGTTTTTGTTATAACACTGGAAGATAAGCATTATTATATCCATTGTGTAGCTGAGAATAATACTTGCTGTAGCGAAATGTATGAATTTGAGTATCCAGGAAGATCTTGAGTTAAATCTCTGGTGAATGTCAATGAAATACTTTAATAAGTTTTTGGGTCCCCCTCTTATCCTTCAAGCCCCTTTTGTCACAATTTCTCCTTTGACCAGCTGTTCCTTAAGAAAATTAATTCCTCAAAGGTGTGAGACATGAATTGGCTTTGAATGTGAGAATGGGTGAAATAGGTGCTTGATGCAGCCAGCTCTGATAAACAACCCTGCCTTTGTTCGTGCTGTCCTCTCTGCCTGGAACAGATTCACCAAACACGCTGTTGTTCTTCAAATGCAGCTTCCTCCATTTTGGACTTAGCCCTCTCCTCCCAACTGCGGATCCTCTGAAATAGGGGAGTCTATCTTAAGTATTGTTGCATCCCCTCATTGCAGACCCTGAAGTAGAAATTCAAGTGCAATTTATTTATTTGAGAGGCATAAGAAATATTGTGGAAGTGGGGAATGAATACAGAAACAGGAAGGCAGCCAATAAAGGGTGTTTTGTAGAGCCAACTTCCACAGTAGGCAATGGGAATTCAATCCCACGGGGAAACTTTAGAAAACAGTGTAAAATGCTCCCCTTGGATTATACCAATACAGAGATGTGTGAGCTGAAATTTTATATGGCAATTTCCATCAGTTGCTGATTATGAGTTACTTACAGGGCATGAGTTCCAAGGCACCTATGGCCTGCAGTGCATGTGGGCAGAGGACCTGTGGTAATTAAAACAAAACAAAAGAAAAAAAACCCAGGTATGAGGTGCTGATTCTGCAGTTTAACATCAGCCAGATTATACTATCTTTTTTAAAAATATATTTTTATTGATTTCAGAGAGGAAGGGAGAGGGAGAGAGAGATAGAAACATCAATGATGAGATAGAATCATTGATCGGCTGCCTCCTGCATGCCCCACACTGGGGAGTGAACCCACAACCCGGGCATGTGCCTTAACTGGGAATGGAACTGTGACATCTCGGTTCATAGGTTGATACTCAACCACTGAGCCACACAGGCCAGACCAGATTATACTATCTTGATAGGGCCTGAGGGACATGGGTGGGGCACAGGCAACATTTGCTATAGTGTGCAATAGCTTGTGGTTGTTATTAGCATAGCAGGTGACCAGATATAAAAAGTACAGGAGACTCTGGAACTGAGAGGATAGAATTCGGCCACCAGGTCTCTGTTCCAGAAGAGAGAGCCCCTGTAGAGAATACCAAAATGCAAAATGTCAGCCCTTCTGTATAGCAGATATTCTCCTAACCCACTTGTCAGCAGTACAAGAGCATTGGGTTGCTTTTTAACAGTAGAGCTGGTGGGTTTGTGTCACACTCTATCATCTTGCCTTGGACAGCTTGATTAATTTTGAACAAATGTTCACAGAACAGTCAAACAGAAATAAAAGGAATGAGAAAAGCTAATGAGCCATAAAAGATACTGACAAAGGCTGCAAATGAGTCTATATGCTCCTTTTCCATCTTAAATAATCATTTGCATTGATTGAGAATTTCTGGTTATCATTCAGATAGTCAAAATTTAGGATTCCACTTTCTCTCTATTCATGGAAGTGTTCACAATAGCCGCTTCAGTTCAATTGGACAAATATGATTTTAGTCACATGTGAGTATTAAGTGAGGAAAAAAAAGACTACTTGTCAGTCATAATTCTGAATTTTGCCAAGCAGTGGTTTAGAATTTTAGCTTTGATGTCACATGGACTTAGTTTTTTTATTCCTGATCCACCATTAAATTGGTTACTTGCTGTGTAACTTTGGGCAAATAACTCAAACTATCTAAATTATGACTTTTTCATCTATAAAGTGGGTAAAATGATAGTGATACCTATCCCATAGACTCATGAGGATTAAAGAAATAATGCACATTGAAGATTATTGCCTGAGATATAGTAAGAGCTTAGTAGTCTTCATTCTAAAGTTTACTTAGCTGTTATATTTGAAATGGTGGTAGCCATGGTTGTATTAATAATGGTATTGCTACTGTGCTATTCCCTTCCACTGCTTAATGCACTAGAAAGAACATGGATTTTCAAGAGAAACAACCCTAAATTTTAATTCTACTTATGAATATAGTTGTGTGTATGTCTGAGTGTTTGTAAGCATCATGCTAAGAAATGCTTACAAAATGCCAAGCACTATTTAGAACTGAATAAAAACTGAGAGTTCAATACATATGAGACCCTTTTTATTTCATCTTCAGTAGATCCAAAGGAAAACAATTCCTAGCGAGTATTTAAAAATGTATTCTTATTATTTCTTTTTTGATATTTCTATCATAAAAGGAAAATTTGAAACTTTTCATCTGTTCTGTAAGCCAGTTGACCATGGTATTGAGGAGGCAATCTTTGAAATCTAGCAGTTGTTCATCCACCAAAATAATTTTCGCCTTAGAGACTATGACTTGAGAACACATGAACACAGATGTGCCATGACCCAAAGTGAAAAAAAAAAAAAACAAACCAAAACATAATAAAGAAAACAATCTCATCACCATTATGGGAAATAAATGGCAGGTAAATACATATAATTTGGAAATACAGTTCAAGGTAAGTTCAGGTAAGTTCTGGGTCTAAAATCATTATCATAATGTGAAACGGTTTCTTGTTCTAATCAGTAACTCTTTTGGGTGGGAGTGCAGCTTTTGACTCTATGTCATCACTTCACAAAACATAAAATATTTAACCACTTGTGAAGAAAAATGGGCAGTGGAAAAATTGTTTTGTTCTGAATTAGAGGTGGATAATGCTTTGTGAAAATAAGGATTTTAATGATTCACTAGATGATGGAAACATATTCATTTGTGCCCAGTATACCTCATAATTTCAGTGTGTAATTTATATGCTGTGATAAAAGTTGTCTTAATACTTTCATGGTAGAAGTTGCTACCAGTATATATTATAACTTCTTCTGAGAGGTGAGATTTGCTCTAATATATTTTCATACACTTATTCCAGAAAATATTTTCTTTTCTAAAAAAGTTAACTATGTTTTCTTCTTTTACAATGTGTTTTATAGTAAATGTTATTAATATGTTATTTTCATGAATTATTTCATATTGCAGAATGAGATCTTGCTTTGCATTAAAATATTTTTTTAAATAATGAACCTCAGTTAAAGATGAATAAAGAGGCTGCTATGGGGTCTAATTGCTACCGTTGTGTCTCAAACAGATTGCATCCTCTTTTTGGTGCTAAGTTTCCCCAGTTTTTCAGTATATTTGACAGAAAAGCTACCTATCAACCCAAAAAGCTAGAATTAACTCAGGATTGTTTCTCTCCAAAAATCAATGTTCTTTTCACTTGTACTAGGGAACTGAAGGGAATAGTTATTTTTTTCAAAGTCTTTCTAGGTATGTGTGTGTGTGTTTTTTATGACAGAGAAAGTCTAGGTAATATTCACAATTAGGAGGATTCTATAGCACATGCTTGCGTATTGTTTCTGTTTGTCTCCATATCAGTTAGAGATGTTAACATACAGGGGCACACAGAAGTAACCTACATGCCTTACCTCTATGGAATGCAAACAATGAATCGAGGCAGCCTATTTTTATTTACTTCATGATGAGCACTTCCAGGTTTTGGCAAATCAAAGTTATATAGCATGGCAGATATTGCCACCATTCACCTCTTCTTATCTTCTTTCTAGTGTACTTTAGGGTTGTAATTTCACATTTTCTTCCATATACTGACCTTCTCATTAGGCATAGCTATGGGGCTTTGTTCAAAAAATGTAAGTAAAAATAATGTCTGTCACTTTGGGGCAGAAGCATTTCGTGCTGTTACACAAATTTCCACCTGTCTTCTGCTCTTGGTCTAGCTATCATGAAAGACTATGGTGTCATGGAGAAGTAATATTGACCCACCAGTTGGAGGTCACCTGTCCTGGAAAGTGATCTCAGTCCATAACAAATCTTGCCTATAGAAGTAATTAGCCAACCTTGTTTTAAGGTCTACAGATTTTGGAATTCTTTATTATTGCAGGATGATTCAACTGATCATGACTAATAAATATGGACATTAAATATGATGATTTATTTGTCCCCAAAGTAGCAGTTTAAGTAATGAGCAGGCAGTTGCAGCCTCAACATTCAAGCATTGCACTAGAGAAGTTAAATCCCATAGTTTTAAAATTGCTTCATACTCTCCCTCTTCAGGCAGTACCCTGACTATAGAAATATAAAAGAATATAAATTCATGATTATAATTTCTCATCTCAAAGTAGAAGGTCAAACCTGATAATTATATTATCAAAATGGAAATACAAATAATAAGTATTTCACAGGACTCTAAATAGATGAAAGCTATTTTTTTTTAATATGATGACAGTTTAAGAATGTTCTCATCAAATCCCTTGGATTTTAGAATGAGTTTTTCCAAACATTGAAAGTCTTATTTGAGTTTATTTTTAATATATAAATGATATTTTCATAAATAAAAGGAAGCTTTTGTGTACTTGTTTGTTACTATATAATATAAAAATGGTAGCTATATTTTTATCATATTGGGAAGATGTATTTGGAATATCCTGTCTTAAATTATAGTCTATGTGATATATTAAATTTCTTGTTGTAGGGCTCTCATTAACACCTTAAAGATATAGACAGTACCCTCTTGAGCAGCTGAAATTAAAGTACAATGGCATTGCCAAGACATTAAAACACCATGGACAGAAAATACAAATAGTACTTTCAAATAAGAGCCCCACTTCACATGTCAGAAGAGCAGATGCTTTCATTTTCAGGTGCCTTAATACAAGACTAACATTGCCATTAAGCTATTTTTCTAATGTAGGTACCAATCCGAGCCCTGTTCTAGTGTTTATCATAGTAAAGACTGATTTATTTAATTATTAAGAATTCCTCATTGCCAGTGCCTAATAGGCATATTAGATTTTATATGAAATGAAAAAATTCTTAATTTTTGCCAATTTTTTCCATAGCTAAGCTTTTCTTCCAGGTGGGATATAGTTTAGAACTCTTTATTTCTAGTCACAAGAATTTAAAAGTTAAGAGCTCAACAGTTACTCTTTTTTTATTTTCCAAAGGAGTAAATCTGTAAGAAAGGAACATTATTGAATAATTCCTTCATGTAATTGAATATCTTTCTCTTTATGAAAGTAAAGGATACTTAATGTAGAACACTTTTAAATTTTAAAAATTGATTAAGAAAAAATTATAAATGCTAATAAAAATAATAGCCACAACATCCTAAGTAAGAAAATCATATGATAGTATTAATTCAGAAAAAGTAAGCAATAATTTATGATAAAGATCATCTCTCTTTCTCTTTCTTTTTTTTAAATTAATCCTCATCCAAGGATATATTTTCATTGATTTTTAGAGAGAGTGGAAGGGAGGGGTAGAGACAGAGAGAGAGAAACATCGATATAAGACACATGCATGCACCCTGACCAGGGCCTGGGATCTAGCCTGCAACTGAGGTACATGCCCTTGTCCAGAATCAAACCTGGGACCCTTCAGTCCATAGGCTGATGCACTTATCCCCTGACAAACCAGCTAGGGCAAAGACTATCATTTTAAAAACCTATGGCTAATATACATAATGGTAGGAAATTGAATACTCTTAGGCCTGGGAAGGCAAATAAAAACATGGATGTCCTATTCAACATCATAATGTAAGTCCTAGTCAGTACAATCCTATATAATAAAAGGATAATATGCAAATAGACCAAACAGCAGAACAACTGGTTGCTATGAAGCACACTGACCACCAGAGGGCAGACACTCAATGCAGGAACTGCCCCTTGGTGGTCAGTGCACTCCCATAGGGGGAGCACCACTCAGCCAGAAGCCCTGAGCCAGGCTGATGGCTGGTGAGCACAGCGGCAGTGGTGGGAGCCTCTCCCACCTCCACAGCAGTGCTAAGGATGTCTGAATGTTGGCATAGGCCTGCTCCCCACAGGGAGTGGCTTTTAGTCAGATATCCCCCAAGGTCTCCTGGACTGTGGACTGTGAGAGGGTGCAGGCCAGAGGCCCCCCCCCCCCCCCCCCCCCCCAGTGCACAAATCTCATGTACTGGGCCTCTAGTAAGACAATAAAAGGCAATAATGCACCAATTGGGAAAGAAGACATAATTAATTTTTTAAGCAAATGACTTGATTGGCTATATAGAAAATACCCCAAAATAGCAGGGGGAAAAAAAATCTCCTGAAACTAATTGCAAATATGGCAAAGTTACAGGATACCAAGTTAGTATACAAAAAAAAAAATCCATTGATTGCCTATATAACAACAACATACAATTGCAAATATAAATGGAAAACAAAATGTCATTTACATTAACACAAATAAAATGAAATACTCAGGTATAAAATCTTATGTGCAGGATCTATATGTAGAAAAGTTCAAAACTAATGAAAGTAATAAAAAGTATGTCTAAATAAATGGAGAGATATTCTCTTTTCATGGATTGGAAGACTCAGTGTTGCAAAGATGTCAATTCTCCCTAACTGCTCTATAGAGTCTGTGCAATACCACTTGCAATTGTAGACAGTTAATTTGTAGATATTGACAGATATATTCTACAGTGCCATAGTCTGTGAACTACTGAGAAAAATAGAGACAGACTCATAGATACAGAGAAGACAGACAGCTTTGTTGTGTGTGCTGGATGGGGTTTGGGGGTGTTGAGAGTGGGGAGGGATTGAGAAAAAGCAAATAGACCAAACAGCAGAACAACTGGTCGCTATGAAGCACACTGACCACCAGAGGGCAGACAATCAATGCAGGAGCTGCCCCCTGGTGGTCAGTGCACTCCCATAGTGGGAGCACCACTCAGCCAGAAGCCCTGAGAATGGACATGGACAACAGTGTGGTGATTGCAGGGGTAGAAGAAAGGGAAGAGTGGAGGTGGAAGAGGGCATAGAGGGGATAAATGTGATAGAAAATCCTATATAATATAAGTCTAATATGCAAATCGACTGATTGGTGGAATGACTGGTAGCTATGACATGTGCTGACCACTAGGGGGCAGATGCTCAATGCAGGAGCTGCCCCCTGGTGGTCAGTGAGCTCCCACAGGGGGAGCGCCAGTACGCTCCCACAGGGGGCGTGCCGCGAGCGCAGCAATGGTAGCAGGAGCCTCTCCCACTTCCGTAGCGGCGCTAAGGATGTCTGACTGATGGCTTAGGGACACTCCCTGCCATCAGTTTCGGACATTCCCCGAGGGCTCCCGGACTGCAAAAGGGTGCAGGCCAGGCTGAGGGACCCCCACCCGAGTGCACAAATTTTGTGCACTGAGCCTCTAGTATAAAATAAAAAAGAAAGGAAAAGACTTAGAACAGGTCTTTTGAAGACCTATTAAAGATCCAAATTGATGGGCTGACATTATGTGACTTCAAGACTTACTCTAAAGCTACAGTGAACAAGATAATGTAATATGACAAAATAACAGAATAGAGAGCCTAGAAATAGACCCACACAAACACAGCTACCTGATCTTTGGCAAAGGGGAAATGGCAATTTAATGGAAAATAACTGTCTTTTCAAGATATGATGGTGGGACATTCATATACAAAATAATATTAATAATATAATAATACTAGTAATAATCTAGACACAACTTTACTCCTTTCACAAAGATTAACTAAACTGGATCATAAACTATATTGTTGACACTCTGGAGAAACAAGATGGACTCCCACTCAAAATTTGGTTTACATGTCAAGATTGATGAAGCCAGGTACACACGAAGAGAATACAAAAATATTTATTACTTACAGCTAGGCCAGATAGGCTTGAGAAAAAAGGGAAAGAATATCAGCATGGATTTTTATGGTGGTAAGACAGGGGGCCCGGGGCTTGGGTGATTTGACCTTCCTCCCAATAGCAAAGGAGAGGGCACCTGGGCTTTCTTATCAGCTTGTCCAGGTATGCAGCAGACCTGGAAGAGGGAGAGTGAGGCTTAAAAGCTGCCAGCACACACCAAAAACTGACATCCAACTATTGCAACTTACCCCTGCTGTTTAACTAATGACTGAAACGTGCCCTATTATATTTTATTGATTTTGAACTTACGAAAGCCAGGATGACGCCCTATGTGATCTGCAGCATGAAGCCACTAGGGAAGGTAAAGGTTTTGTGAAGGTAATATTTGTATATTCTAAGAAGTTAAATGAGTGCCTAAGTCACTATCAGTAATGTCTGGAACTCCATAGGGGATAAGAAATGTTTTTACGAGGCCTTGTATGATGGCTTTAGTACATGTAGAGACAGGTACCCTTACTTATGTTTTGGGTATCTGTGTGGCAAGGGTTTCTCGGAGTTATTTTCCCCAAAGGGGTCAACTTTATTTATTTTTTAAAATCTTTATTGTTGAAAGTTTAGTATAAGTCCCTCTTTCCCCCGCCATTGACCTCTTCCAGCCCACTCCTGAAATGGGGGCAACTTTAAACAGGAATTGTTGTTGCTCCCCTTGTCTGGATCGGATGGTCAGACCACTGACAATGTTCTAAGACTGTAAAAATCTGCAGAGGAGACTAATTGTTGCCCGGGGCATCCAGTACTAAGGTGTCTGCCTGAAGTTAGGTTAATTGTACTGATGTTTGGATCTGATTCTTTATTTGGGACATCCTGGTTAATGATGAACACCTGGAATTCTTCTGTGAGCACTATAACATGCAGTCCTGGTGATACCATCTGCGAAGTACATGAACCTCCAGTGTTATTGACTCAGTTGATCCGAAGAGATCAACTAGCCAATCAGACTGGAAGAAGGGTGACCTCCTCTAGCACTGTGACATTTTTTAAGGGTCTAAGGACAAGAAAGGCCATCCAGCCACACGAGAAGGAAGACTATGCAATGTGAGAAAATGTAGGGCATCTCATAAGGTGTGAGAAAGAACTTCTGAAAGAATTTGGGCTTTGCTTAGGTGATTTTGGTAAAGATTCAAAGAAGCAGAGACTTTCTCTGCATTGGCGATATCAGGAAACAGGGATTAATTCTATTATTGGGGATATTAATCAATCTTTTGTTTAAGTTGCTGATGTTAGGCAGAAGGAAGGGTATAGTTAGTATTTTGTAGTGTGCGCAGTGACCTTGCTTATGTCTGATTAAACAAAAATATGAAGGGTGTTAAGTTGGTCTCATTTTATCATGGTCACACAGTAGCCTTGTCTGATGTTGTTCTGTGAAATTGAACAGTGCACCAAGGCCTCGGTGTGAGTGAAATATGAAATGTGAAGGAAACACACAGGCATAATACACATATCACTTGAAAAAAAGCAAGCATAATTTTTAAATGAGGAAAGACATTGGCAAATAATATCTCAGATACATTATTACTTAAGAAACTTTTATTACAGGCTGTTCAGGCTTTCAGACACTGAAAAATCCTTCTGTTACTGATATGCAAACTCTCTGACTTACTTTACTTTCAATGTAACAGCTACAATCTTTTGATTTCATTTGTTCTCAAAAAGAGAGAAAACTTGTTGCATGGCCATGTTGGGAAATTGTGAGAGGCTGTGGTAAGAAATTTTGTATATCATTTCAAAAGCAATAGAGAAAGGTGTAAAGCTTTTAATGAGTAGGTAAAAGTAAAAAGGATTTTAGTTTAGAAAGGTTCCTGGATAATTAGAAATGGGTTGGAATGGAGCAAAACCAGAAACAAAGGCAAGGTAGGAGGTTAGTCATGATGCACTACCAGTTTTACAAAGATGAGGACTTTATTAAGTGGGGAGTAAGAGAGAGGAAAGCCTTAATGGTGTCCTCATTTTAACAATAATCTTCTATAAATATAACTTCATTTAAGTAATCATAATGGTGATGGTAGTAAAAGTCCAGTGACAGCTGTTAATTGAAGGCAGTACTGTCATTTTATCCCATTCTTGTCTTTTTTTCATTCATGAGTATTGCTTTCCTCACCTGGGACCAGTAGGTCATTGTAAGTTATCTGTAAAATGTGGGTTAGAGCAACTACCTGTTCATTCTGACTCATGGGTTAAACCAACCATGGCTCCACTTATGGACTGAATAAGTGCTTTTCTCATTGAAACAGGTTCATCTTCTGGCAGTAGTATGTTCCACTGAATAAATAGATTATCACCCAAAACTGAATGCAGCCCTGTCCTAATTCTCATACTCAAAAGTGAATGCCTTCTCCTTTTTCAGTGTTCAGTGATTTTTAATTTCCTGTGTTTTTTAAAAAATTTTTTTTTATTTAGTGGCCACAGCAATACAGTATAAACAAAAGTAAATAAATGTGCTCTTCTGCAGTGTTTACCTATGCCGCCATCTTGGTCTCCTCAATTTCCTGTGTTTTTAAAAAAATTTTTTATTTAGTGGCCACAGCAACACAGTATAAACAAAAGTAAATAAATGTGCTCCTGAATGGCACATTTTGAAAACATGCACTCTTATCAATTACTGGAAGAAGGAAATCAACCATCCCCCCTATAACATTCAATATTTTTTGAGCATTTGAGCAACACATTTAAGGGAAATGGATAAAAGCCCTGGTGAATAAGAAAACAGTTTAAAAATCAGGGCCCTGCTGTCAGATTTTTGTGATAGATGACAAGAGAAAGAGTAGCATCCCTAACGGATTATGGGACTCCCTATAAAACAGCCTTAATGGAATTATGAAGTTATATGTGCATCCCAAGGTAAAGGGGGTGAATGACCAAAGAAACCAAGTGCTATTTGTAATTGACCCATGATGATTTGGGACTTTGAATTTGGCTTCCTATGAATGCTCATTTATTAAAATATTGAATGAAAAGGAAAAAGAAGTTTTACAAATCTAAGAGAGGAACAGTCATTTGTCAGTTGCAAATGTTAATAACAACTAAAATAATAACAATAGCTTCTGTGATATTTTAGGCTCTATGGAAGGCCCTTTATAGATGCCATGCTATCATATGCTAGACAATAATGTAAGGTTTTATAGAAGATAAAACTGAAATTAAGAGAGGCTAAGTAAATGTGTACTGTAAAGGTCACATATCAGTAAGTCATGTTCCTCATTGATCTATACAGTTGTGATTCCAGTCCTAATTCATGCCAGTTTATTGGTATTTAGACAAACTTGACTAGAATGATTAGTTAATTTAATAACATTTTATTGAGCATGAAATTTATGCTAAGTGTTGGTCACTAAGGATTTCTTAAATGAAAAGAATGGTGCAGAGACTAAAGCCGTTTCAATAAAGTTCTGTAAGTAATTGGGCAATCACAGTTCAGATGAAATCACTTATGCAAAATGCAAGAGATATATAAAACCTCAACTAGAGGAGGTGAGTACTTAGCTAATTTAATGCTCAAGTTCTGTTTTTCCTAGCTTCTTTTCTTCAGTGACTCGGTTAGAATAAAGCAGATTTTACATTACTGAGATGTTCTCTATAAGAGATTGATAATGCCAACAGAAGAGAAATTCCCTATAAATAAGCAGAACTAGTCTGTGGGCACAAAATGTTACTTTTCCCAATCTCAAAATGCTACATATTGCAATGCTTCCTTATTGCTTTAATAAAACAAAAATTTACATGAATAAAGCATGACCGTGTACTAGAAATATTACTGAGTAGAGCTCCAGTGTAAGTTTAGAATTAGATTTCCCAGCTGCCATGCAGAAATGTATTGTGTGAAGGGGTGAGTCAGTACTGGAGCTTCCGATTTCCTCTCTATTGACATGAGTGGTGCTGGAAACCAGTTTTGTGAGATTCAAATACCAGTCTTTGCACATCAGTGCTTTCCCCATTTTTGATCACAGAAACTTCAGAAGGCAGCTCTCCTGCTTCTCCGAGAAAAGATCACTTCTTCTGATCTGGCACTTTAAAGAGAAAGATATATTCCTTCATTCTCTGGTTTATTTCAGGATGCAGCATTTATATTCTAATAGTGAAGGGCTAGAGAGCTCTGATGTGAATATTTTTCCCTCTCTGACATAGTTATCGTTTTATTACTGGTCTCAATCATTCCTTTTCCTTTACTTACCTAATAAAAACAAAGCACTACCTGCCCCCCATACCTCAAAAAGATGAGATTTGAATGACTTATATTCTTAAAATGTTTCTTTAACACTTCTTTTTCTACTTTAATCAATTTAGAAGCTGCAAAAATTGAAAGCTTTGATTTTTAAAGTGCCATCTTCAAAAGCCAATTTCTGACATTAAATGAAAATCATATCCAACATAATAGCTAGCTTAATACAGCCTATTATTTTTATAAAAATCTCTACTTTTATTTTAGCAGCCTATTCTAGTTTTATGTGCATGAAATATACACAGCATTAAGAACAATTTTTAAATTCTATGTCCCTACTAATTCTTAAAGTAAAAGTGGTAATTCTACTTTCCCTTTTCTAGTCATACTTTTTAAAAACATTTAGATTTTAATACATATTGACATTTTTTAAAATATGTTTTTATTGATTTCAGAGAGAGGGAGGGAGAGGGAGAGAGAGCTAGAAACATCAATGATGAGAGAGAATTATTGATCAGCTGCCTTTCATGCCCCCTACTGGGCACTGAGCCTGAAACCCAGGCATTTGCCCTGACCAGGAATAGAATTGTGACCTCCTGGTTCATAGGTTGAAGCTCAACCACTGAACCACACCATCCTATGTTCTTTATACTATGATTATATTTGACTAGTATTAGAAAGGTATTTTTAGAATGAATCATAGTCATGTTCATACATGAACACATTAAGTCAATGTGTTTGATTTGTTTTGTTTTCGTAGTTTACATTCCAGGATTATTTGAATTCCTGTTTTGATTTTGTTTAGATGATATATGTTGTTAATATTATCTGTTTTAATTTGGGAATTTGTATAAAATATTAAATATAATTAAACACACATTTAGTAAAAACAATATTCAATCTTTAGAAATTTGTTTTAGACAAAGAAATAAAGACTTTTCATCTTTATAGCCTCTTAATTTTGCAGAGATATATGATATGTCCATAGAAATATCTATGTACAAGTGACTTGGTAGGACCCTTGGCTGTTAGCAGTAGAAACTCACTTGGGGTAACATAAGCATCCTATCTAATAAAGAGGGAATATGCTAATTGACCCTCAAACCATTGCAAAGATGGCGGCATCCACAGCCAATAAGGAGGGAATATGCTAATTGACTGCCACACCCTCAAAGATGGCGGCACCCTCAGCCAAAAGATGGCAGTGCCCAGTCCCCTCAGCCCTGCTGGGGCGGCAGGCACGCAGCAAGGCTGGGTCCACCTCCAGGTGGGCCCGGCCACTCCATGTGCCTGCATCCAGAGTCCCCCAGTCCCCTCAGCCCCCCAGCCACCCAGAGCAGGCCCGAGGAGCAGGCAAGCCTCAGATGGCGGCTGCCCAGCCGCCCAGGGCAGCCTGAAGCTCAGGTAACCAGGGCCAGCTGAGGCTTGCACTGCCAGCAGTGGCAGCAGCAGAGGTGTGATGGGGTGTTGCCTTGCCCTGATTTCTGGGTCGACTCCTGGCCCGGAGGGCTCCCGGACTGTGAGAGGGGGCAGGCCGGGCTGAGGGACCTCCCCCCCCCCACTCCAGTGCATGAATTTCATGCACCAGTCCTCTAGTATAAATATATTAATAATTTAGGGATAAGATTCATTATATTGTCAATTCAGGAATGAACCTCAGAATTCACAGGAATCAGTTGGCTCTTTTGAGTAGCAGTAATTAATGAGCCATCTTTTTAGGCAGCTGCCAAGTTTAAACTTTTTAAAATTTTTCAATATCCTGATCACACTTATCTTTATTGGACTTGATGTATCTCACTTGATTTCTTTGCTCATCATTGGCCCAGAAAGTCAAGGACCCATATTCATAGTTTCAAAACAGTGCAAACTGGACTTCATCTTTTGACAATGGTGTAATATCTTATGAAAGATGAGCATTCCCCGTAAGATAAAAAATATAAAATATGTAAAAAATTTGAGAGCATCATAGGGATCTATGGAAGCTATAGAACTTGAGGAGCTACAATATTTAAAAGCTCAAGTATTGCAGCACTATTTTTGAAACTTTCAATAAGGGACTCTGACTTCGCTTGCCCAATGATGGGAAAAAAGTCAAGTGAGACACAGTAAGGTCCAAAAATCTGAGTTTTGAACAGGGTATTAGAGAGAGAATAGGGGAATATAAGCCTACATTCTGAGAGCCACATTTTCTCTAAGGACATTTACTGATTCTTGGTGGAGATATAGAGGCTACAAGACAAACATTAAAGATTACCTAAACACTATGAAGAAGCCGAGCGCCAGCAGTATTTTAGACCATCTGAAGGATTCAGGAAGACAAATTTGGAGTTTATGGTTGCCAGGACAGCTCAACTTGGAGACACTAAAGTCCTCATAAAAAGTGGCATGCATAGAAATGAGTTCTGTGTGTGGTAGACTTTTGTGCAAGGAATTTGTCATATTCCTAAAATGTACAGAGAAAGAGAACAAAAAGCTAAAGAGAAAGGCAGCTAATATCAGATTAGATATTTTTATTGTTTCCTGGTTTAAAAGACACAGAAATTGAGTTCAGAGCCTCCTTTCAATGCCAATGAGAGCCCAATAATCACTTCAGGCTCTCACTGGGGCCTGCTGGTGAGTTGTACTCTGAAACTGCAGATTAACCAGAGCCTTCCCAAACTGTATCTAGTCCTGAATCAGGGTAGAACCTGATGATATTAGGGTGACATATCTGGAGCCTACATGCTATCACAGGATGAAAAAAATTCTCTTCGGAGGAAAGTTAAATTATCCCAACCTATAATGCATCAAATATGATATATTTCATGCATAGAAAATTACCCGTTGTACTAAAAACCAGGAACAAAGAAAAAAAAAACAGTTAAGGAAAACAAATCTACACATGATCCAAGCACAAAAATTGCTAAGATGTGTAATTTCTCTAGAGCTAGAATGCCAATTAATTGCTTAGAAACAAAATATAAAAATGGAATATATTGAAAGCAAAAACTAAATACATTACTTTAACGCAGATAGGAATCAGGAGAAAACTGGCACACTAAAGATAGAACAACAAAAATTATTTGAAAGCTGAAACACAGAGAGCACAAAAGAAGGAAAATTTAGAGAACTACCCTCTGTGCACGTTTTAGTGAACCTTATAAAAACCAAACACTAAGAGAAATCTATCTTTTTTTTTGTTTTTTGTTTTTTGCATTTGTCAACATGTGTTCTTTGGATAATACTACTTTTTTAAAATTTAAATTCTTTATTGTTTAATGTATTACATAAGTCTCCTTTTTCTACCATTGACCTCTCCCTGGCCATCCCACCCCACCCCCGGCACATGCCCTCACCTCCAGGCCCCACCCTGTCTGTGCTCATTGGTTATGTTCATATGGATGGATACAAATCCTTTGGTTGATCTCTTACCTCTCACCCCCTGCCTTCCCTCATAGGTTGGACAGTCTGTTCGATGCTTCTATGAATCTGGTTTTATTTTTGTTCATCAGTTTATATTGTTCATTATATTCCACAAATGAGTGAGATCATGTGATATTTATCTTTCTCTGACTGGCTTATTTCACTTAGCATAATGCTCTCTAGGTCCATCCATGCTGTTGCAAATGGTAAGAATTCCTTCTTTTTTTACAGCAGCAGAGTATTCCATTGTGTAGATGTACCACCATTTTTAATACTCTCATCTGCTGATGGGCACATAGGTTGTTTCCAAATCTTAGCTATTGTAAATTGTGCTGCTATGAACAAAGGGGTGCATATATCCTTTTTGATTGGTGTTTGGTGTTTCTAGTTTTGTGGGATATATTCCTAGAAGTGGGATTACTGGGTCAAATGGGAGTTCCATTTTTAGTTTTTTGAGGAAACTCCATACTGTTCTCCACAGTGGCTGCACCAGTCTGTATTCCCACCAGCAGTGCATGAGGGTTCCCTTTTCTCCGCATCCTCTCCAACACTTGTCATTTGTTGATTTGTTGATGATAGCCATTTTGACAGGTGTGAGATGGTACCGTATTGTTTTGATTTGCATTTCTCAGATAATTAGTAACTTTGAGCATGTTTTCATATGTCTCTTGGCCTTCTGTATGTACTAAGAGAAATCTTAAAAACAAATGGAGTAAAAAGGAGCAAAAAGAAACATCCTATATAATAAAAGCCTAATATGCAAATTGTTCCCTCAACTGGGAGTTCGACCAGAGGCCCCCTCCTCCTGGCCAGCCTCACCCTAGCTGGCGGCGGCAGGTGGCCGGGGGAAGGAAGACCCTGGTCTGCAACTGGCATCTACTAGGGACCCTCCCCATGCAGAATTTCATGCACTGGGCCTCTAGTTGGTTAATATGATTTTACTAGTGGCCCGGTACATGGATTTGTGCACATTGAAAGGAAATTAATTGGAAGAAATATTTTAATATTTCTATTTGCCCTTTCTCTATAATAGAAGTGTCAGAGATGAAAGAAAATCAATAAAATGTATGTGAAAATAATATATAAATTGATTAATAAATAAACAATAACAACATGATATAACAACAACAAAGACATGATATAAAAGCAACAAAAACATGATATAAAAATAATATTGATAAAAACAATGACTGATAAATTGATTAAACTTATTCTAATATGTCCCTGTATACCACATTAAAAGTAAAAACACTTTCAGAGTGCTTGACTAATTTCCCTTGTGATGAAGTATTAACAACTTTAACTTTAATGTCACATGCTCTTCGAACTTGAGAGAAAGCAGCATATAACTGACCATGTGTGAAAACGGATTTAGGTAGGAATATTCCTACTCTGTCTAGAGTTTGTCCTTGTAACTTATTAATAGTCACCAAAAATGCTGGTATCACAGGAAACTGTCTTTGAATTTATTTCAATGGGAGGCCAGTGTCATACCGGGACAAATCAATTCCTGAAATCAGAACAACCTTCGCTGATTCTGTTAATACTTCAGCTTCGATTATGTTAGGTCACAATCTTTTGATAATCTAGTACCATTACAAAGACCCCATTTACTATTAAGATTTCTCAGTAGCATGATGATTGTTCCTACTTTCAATTTTAATTTATGACACAGTATTCCTGAATGAATAATACTATTAAGAAATTTGATGAGAAAATTTTCCTTTATGGCATCATCCATTGAATCAATGAAATCATCACTCAAATAGGTGTGAAAATCTCCATCATATATAATTAAAATTTCTTCACTTAATTTATAAACATGCTTATTTTTCCTCAAAAGATGACAGAAGTATTATCATTTTACCAATTGACACATTGTCATTTTCAGATCTAGATGAGAAATAATCCATCAAACCACTATATTTTTTAACTCTCAACTTAGATTGGTTTGTTTAATGAAATTTATCCAATTGGCTTCCATTTTTTTAATATGAATTGACAATATACTGCTGAGTAAATTTTCCTTCATTTAAAATAGGATTGAACATGTCCTGGATGGAGAGATGAAATCCATATAATACTGCATTTGTGTGACTTGTGTCCTTACATTTCATCTAGTATTAATGTCAATTACACTGTCATCTCTGAGTCTTAATGCAATATCCATTCCCCATCCTTTTTTCACCATCTGGAAAAAGAATAGGATATGTCATTGCATCTAATGTAGGAAACAGGATACTGATTTGTTTCATTTTAGTGGCATTCTGATTATTGGGATCTGGTTTGCAGTGAAAGCAAATTCACCATCAGCAATAACAGATCTAAACACATGCGTGCAATTGGTGCCAGCAAGAGCTTTATATGTATCATGCATGCGCAAGTTAACATTTATTTTTAAATTGCAAGTGTGCATCATATATACCGGCCAGTCGGTCAGATGGACAGATGGACAGATGGTCGGTCACT
>NW_005369365.1:1161022-1168757 GCF_000412655.1 Myotis brandtii | reverse complement strand
ATATAGACTAGAGGCCCAATGCACGAATTTGTACATGGGTGGGGTCTGGCTGGCCTGGCCCCAATCGGGGTGGATTGGGGCTGGGCCTGTGGGGAGGAGGAGACGGTGGGAGGTTGGCTGGCCAGCTCGCCCCTGATCGGGGCTATCAGGGCTGGGCTGGCCAGGCTGGGGCTGCAGGAGGTTGGCCAGCCGACCCCACCCCTGTTGGGGCCAGTTTGCTGACCACAGTGGACATCATAGCGACCAGTCATTCCAGTCATTCTGGCGTTCTGGTCGCTGGCTTTTTACATATATAGATAGGTTTCAGGGGTGCATTTCTATGTTACAAGATATGTATATTGCACTGTGTACCTATCAGCCAAAATCAAATCTTCTCCTATAACCATGGACTAGGACCTCATTAACCCTCCACTCCCTTCTCTCTGGCAACTACTACATTGCTGTTTGTGTCCAAGAGTTTCTATTTTATATCCCACATATGAGTAAAATCATATGGTTCTTAGCTTTTTCTGACTGACTTATTTCACGTAGTATAATGTTCTCAAGGTCCATCCATGTTGTTGAAAGTGGTAGTATTTCATTCTTAAGGAAAAGTAGTATTCCATTGTGTATATGTACCATGTCTTATTTATCCAGTCCTCTATCACAGGACACTTTGGTTGTTTCCATGTCTTGGCCAAGATGAATAATGCTGCAATGAAAATAGGGGTGCTTATCTCTTTGCAAATACATGTATTATTTGATTTGCTAGTATTTTGTTTAGGATTTTTGCATGTGTATTCATCAGTGATATTGGTCTTTAGTTTTCCTTTTTGTGCTATCCTTTCAGGGTTTTGATATCAGGGTTATATTGGCCTCATAAAATGTTCTAGGAAGTATTGCCTCTTACTCAATTTTTGGAAGATTTTGAGAAGGTTAGTTTTTAAATCTTCTTTGAATGTTTGTTAGAATTCACTGGTGAAGCCATCTAGCACTGGACATTTATCTTTTGGGAGATTTTTGATGGTTGCTTCAATTTCCTCACTGCTGAATGATCTACTTAGATTTTCCAATTTCTCATTAATTAGTCCAAGAACTTTATAGGTTTCTAGGAACCTATCCCTTTCTTCTAGGTTATTGAATTTGGTGGCAGATAGTCTTTCTAGTACTAGTACATAATATTCTAGTACTAGAAGCCCAGTGCACAAAATTCAAGCACAGGGGGCGGGGGGGAGGTCCCTCAGCCTGGCCTGCACTCTCTCCAATCCAGGATCTCTCTCACAATCTGGAACCACTGGCTCCTAACCACTAACCTGCCTGCCGGCCTGATCCCCCTAACTGCCTATCTGCTCTCCACTATCTTCCTGATCCCCCTAACTGCCTATTTGCTCTCCCATCCTAGCCTGATTCCCCTAACTGTCTACCTGCTCTCCCCTTCTGGCCTGATCGCCCTAATTGCCTATCTGCTCTCCCCTCCTGGCCTGATCCCCCTAACTGCCTATCTGCTCTCCCTTCCTCTCTGCGCCCTTCAGACCCCCGGCGTAGGCATGCTGAGAGCTCTCTGCCTTGGCCCCGCCCCCATCCTGATTAGTCTTTACGTGATGACATCCCAGTCAATTTGCGTAATCCTATATTATTAGTATTGATGATCCTTTGTATGTCTGTGATGTCTGTGGTGACTTGTCCTCTCTCCCTTCTGATTTTGTTTATGAGTCTTTTCCCTTTTTTCTTTAGTGAGTCTAGTCAGGGGTTTATAAATTTTATTAATCTTTTCAAAGAACCAGCTCTTTGTTTTATTAATTTTTGTATAGTCTTTTTATTCTCTATTTCATTCAATTCTGTTCTAATTTTTATTATTTCCTCTTTTCTGCTGACTTTGGGTTGCTTTTGTTCTTCTTTTCTAGTTTTTTAAGATGTGATGTTAAGTTGTTTATTTGGGATTTCTCTTATTTCTTGAGATAGGCCTGTAATGATAAAAATACTACTCCTATTACTGCTTTCACTGCACCCAGAAGTTTTGATATGTTGTACTGTCAACCTCATTTATCTCTATATATCTTTTGATCTCATATTTTATTTCTTCTTTGACCCAGTCATTTTTAGTAGTGTGTTGTTTAATATCCACTTATTTGTGGGTTTCTTTACGTCCTTTTTTACAATTGATTTCTAATTGTAAGTCATCATTGTTGGAGAATATATAATTTCAATCTTCTTGAATTTATTGATACTAGTTTTGTGACCCAACATGTGGTCATTCCTTGAGAATGTTCCATGTGCACTGGAGAAGAATGTATATTCTAATATTCTGAGATGAAAGGTTCTATGAATGTCAATTATTTTCATTTGGTCTAGTGTTTTATTTAAGGTTGATATTCCTTTATTGATTTTCTATTTGGTTTATTTATCTAGAGCTGTCAATGGAGTATTAAGGTCCCCAACTATGATTATGTTTTGGTCTGTTTCTTCCTTTAGTTCTGTGAGTAGTTGTTTTATATATTTCGGTGCTCCCAGGTTGGGCATATATATATTAAGAAGTGTTATGTTTTCTTTTATCATTATAAAGTGTCCATCTTTGTGTTTTATTGTCTTTAAATCTGTTTTGTCAGATGTAAGTATGGCTACACCTGCTTTTCAGTGGATGTGATTTGTTTGGAGAATCATTTTCCACCCTTTTATTTAGAATCTACCTTTGTCTTTGTAGCTTAGATGTATCTTTTATAGGCAGCATATAGTAGGGTTTTGGTTTTTGATCCACTCTGCTACTCTGTGCCTCTTTATTGATGAATTCAGAACATTTACATATAGGGTAATTACTGATGTATGGGGATTTCCTTTAGCCATTTTATCTTTTGGGTTTTTTTGGTAGCTCTGTGTCACCATTGTTTTGTTTCTTCTTTGTGTTTCTATTTATTTTTGCTTGGTGGTATTCCATACTTCTTTCCTCCCTTTCCTCATTTTTTAAGGGATGTGTCCTGGTTTGGGGATTTTTGTGTGTGGTTATCGTTAGGTTTATAAAAAATGAAGTTGCATATATACAGTAGGTTTTTATTTTTTATTTTGAGTGCATCTGATCTTCATCCTCCTTTGCCAGTTCAAACCTTTACCCCTTTCCCTTTTATGTTTTTGTTGTCAGAAATTGTCCCTGTTTATGCTGTATGTTTTTTGGTTATCTTAAGTATAGTGTTATGACCTAATGTTGTTTGTTTCAGGTAGAATAACTCCCTTGAGTATTTCCTACAATGGAGGTTTTCTGGGAGTTTTCTCTCAGCTTCTGTATGTCTGGTAATATCTTTATTTCTTCTTCATATTTAAAAGATAATTTTGCTGTGTATATTATTATGGCTGGTAATTTCTCTCTTTCAAACAATTGAATATTTGGTTCCACTCTTTTCTGGCTAGTAGAGTTTCTGCTGAGAACTCTGATGAAATCATGATGGGTTTTCCTTTGTAGGTCATTGCTTCTTATCCCTGGCTGTTTTGAGAATATTTTCCTTATTGTTAATTTTTGACAGGTTTAATACAAAGTGCCTTGGAGAGGGCCTCTTTGGATTAAGGTAACTAGGTGTCCTGTTTGCTTCTTGGATTCAAGGATCTAGTTCTTTCCATAGTTTTGGAAGTTCTTATCCACTATTTGTTTGAATAGACTCTCCCTCCCCTTCTCCCTCTCTTCCTCTTCCAGAATGCCTATTTTCTAATATTGCTTTTTTTCTGATGGAGATTCATAGTTCTCATAGAGCGCTTTCATTTTTCTTTATGCTTGTGTCTTCTTCTTCCCTCTGTCCTATTTCTAGATTTCTGTCTTCAATAATAGTGATACTTTCCTCCATTTGGTTTCCTCTGTTTTCTATGCTTAGCCTTCTTTTTTTTTAAATTTCAATTCTTTATTGTTTAAAGTATTATATATGTCTCCTTTTTCTCCCATTGACCTCTCCCCAGCCATTCACACTCCCCATCACATGCCCTTACCTACCTACAGTCTATTTCCATGGGTTATGCTTATATGCATGAATACAAGTCCTGTGATTGATCTCTTACATCTTCCCTCCCCTGCCTTTCCTCTGACGTTGGGCAGTCTGTTTGAAGCTTCTATGTCTCTGGACCTATTTTTGTTCATCACTTTATGTTGTTCTTTTACTCCACAAATGAGTGAGATTATGTGATATTTATCTTAGTCCAACTGGCTTATTTTGCTTAGCATAATGCTCTCCAAATGCATCCATGTTGGTGTGAATGGTAAGAGTTCCTTTTTTGTTATAGAAGCGTAGTATTCCATCGTGTAGATGTACCACCATTTTTTTAATCCATTAATCTGCTGATGGGCACTTAAGCTGTTTCCAAATCTTAGCTATTATAAATTGTGCTGCTATAAACATGGGGGTGCATATATCCTTTCTGATTGGTGTTTCTATTTTCTTTGGATATATTCCTAGAAGTGGGATTACTGGGTCAAATGGAAGTTCCATTTTTAATTTTTTGAGGAAATGCCATGTTTTTCCACAGTGGCTGCACCAGTCTGCATTCTCATGAGCTGTGCAAAAGGGTTCCTTTTTCTCTGCATCCTCGCCAGCACTTCTCATTTGTTAATGACAGCCATTCTGACAGGTGTGAGATGGTACCTCATTGTCATTTTGATTTGCATCACTCAGATGATTAGTGACTTTGAGCACATTTTCATATGACCCTTGGCCTTCTGTATGTCCACTTTTGAAAAGTGTCTAAGTCCTTTGCCCATTTTTCGATTGGATTGTTTATCTTCCTTTTGTTAAGATGTATGATTTTCCTAAATTTTGGATATTAGGCCCTTATCGTATATAACTTTGGCAAATATGTTCTTCTATGCAGTGGTCTTCTTGTTGTTTTGTGAATGGTTTCTTTTGCTGTGCAGAAGCTTTTTATTTTGATGTAGTCCCATTTGTTTATTTTCTCCTTAGTTTCCATTGCCCTAGGAGCTGTATTGGTAAAGATATTGCTATGACATATACCTGTTATTTTGCTGCCTATGGGTTCTTCTAAGATTTTTATGGTTTCCCATCTTATGTTTAAGTCCTTTATCCATTTTGAGTTTATTTTAGTGTATGGTGTAAGTTGGTGATCTAGTTTCATTTTTTGCATGTATCTGTCCAATTTTCCCAACACCATTTATTGAAGAGATTGTCTTGACTCCATTATATGCTCTTGCCTTCATTGTCAAATAGTAATTGAGCATAATGGCTTGGGTTGATTTCTGGGTTATCTGTTCTGTCCCATCGGCCTATATGTCTGTTCTTGTTCCAGTATCAGGCAGTTTTGAGAACAATGGCTTTGTAATATAGCTTGATATTTGGTATTGGGATCCCTCTAACTTTGTACTTCTTTCTCAGGATTGCTGGGCTATTCGTGTTTTGTTGTTGTTGTGTTTTGTTGTTGTTTTTTGTATTCCATATGAATTTTTGGAGAGTTTGTTCTAGATCTCTCCAAATACCCATGAAATATGCCATTGGAATCTTAATGCAGATAGCATTAAATATATAGATGCTTTTGGTAGTATGGACATTTTAATGATGTAAAGTCTACCAATCCAAGAACATAGTATATTCTTCCATTTGTTTATGTCTTCCTCTATCCCTTTTTTCAATGTCCTGTAGTTTTCTTAGTACAGGTGATTTACCTACTTCGTTAAGTTTATTCCTACATATCTTATTTTTTGTTGTTGTTGCAGTAGTAAATGGGATTTTATTGTTTGTTTCTCTTTCTGTGAGTTCATTATTGGTGTATAAAAAAGCCATAGATTTCTGGGTGTTAATTTTGTATCCTGCTACATTGCTGAATTTATTTATTAAATCTAGTAGGTTTTTGATGGAGTCTTTAGGGTTTTCTATGTACAATATCTTTTCATCTATGAATAAGGACAGTTTTACTTCTTCTTTTCCAATTTAGATGCCTTTTATTTCTTCTTCTTATCTGATCGCTATGGCTAACACTTCCAGTACTATGTTGAAGAGGAGCCATCCAGATCAGGGCTTTTGTTTGCTGTGAGTTTTTTTTATTATTGCTTCAATTTCATCAGTAGTTATTGGACTATAAAGTTTTTTTGGTTCTTCCTGATTGAGTTTTGGAAGCTTGTATTTTTTTAGGAATATGTCCATTTTGTCTAGGTTGTCCAGTTTGTTGGAGTAGAGTTGTTCGTAGTATTTATTTTTAATCCTTTGTATGACTGTGGGATCGGTTGTTACTTCACTTCTTTCATTTCTGATTTTGTTTATTTGGGTACTCTCTCTTTGTTTCTTGGTGAACTTGGCTAGAGGTTCATCAATCTTGTTTATCCTCTCAAAGAACCAGCTCTTCCTTTTATTTATATTTATTTTGTTTTTTATTTTTTGGTCTCTAAGTTGTTTATTTCATCTCTGATCTATATTATTTCCTTCATTCTGCTTACTCTGGGCTTTTCTTGTTGCTCTCTTTCTAATTCTTTTAAGCAGTAGAGTTAGATAATTTAATACCATATTTCTTGTTTTTTGAAGTAGGCTTGTAGAGCTATGAACTTCCCTCTTGGGACTGCTTCCCTATGTCCCCTAGATATTGGATTGTTGTGTTTTCATTCTCATTTGTTTCCAGGATGCTTTTTATTTCTTCTTTGGTCTCATTAGTAACCCAATCATTGTTTAACAGCATGCTATTTAGCTTCCAAGTGTTTGATTTTTTTCTTTGTTTTTATTGTTGTTAATTTCTAATTTTATGCCATTGTGATCTGAAAAGATGCTTGAAATGATTTCTGTATTCTTGAATTTGAAGAGACTTTGCCTATATCCCAATATGTGGTCTATCTTTAAAAATGTCCCATGTGGACTTGTGAAGAATGTGTATTATGTACTTTTGTGGTGAAATGTTCTGAAGATGTCAATTTATTCCATCTGATTTAGTGAGTCATTTAGAATTGATGTTTCTTTGCTGATTTTTTGTTTAAAGAATTTATCAAGTGGTGTCAATGGGGTATTAAAATCCCCTAGTATGATTGTGTTGCTGTTGATCTCTCCCTTGATATCTTCCAGAAGATTTTTTATGTATTTGGGTGCTCCTATCTTGGGTGCATATATATGTACCAGAGTTATATCCTCTTGTTGAGTTGCTCCCTTTAGCATTTGGAAGTGGCCCTCCTTACCTCTCTTTATGTCCTTCACCTTGAGGCCCATTCTGTCATGTAGAAGAATTGCTACCCATCTTCTTTTTTTTTCATTTCCATTTGAATGAAAATATTATTTTTCCTTTCCTTCACTATCAGTCTGTGTGAGTCCTGTATTCTCAGGTGGGTCTCTTGTAGACAGCAAATATGAGTTGTGTTTTTTTATCCATTCAGTGACCCTATGTCTTTTGATTGGAACATTAAAACCAATTACATTTAAGATTATTATTGACTAAGAACCTGGTGCACAAAATTCTTGCACTGAGGGGGTGGGGGGCATCCCTCAGCCCAGCTGTGGGGAGCGGGCCTAAGCCACAGTCTGGCCTCCCTCTGCAGGAGGCAACCAGGCTGATCAGGGGAAGGCGCCAGCCCCATCACCCCGCTGCTGCAGCCGCTGCCAGCCACTGCAGCCGCCAAGGTGCTTTCATCAACATGGACTCCAGTCCCTTTACCATGAAAAAATGGCAACTTTCTTTAGGCATTTTCAGGATGTGTCTTTCATAGGATATGACATTTCTTTCTTTCTTTCTTTCTTTCTTTCTTTCTTTCTTTCTTTCTTTCTTTCTTTCTCTCTCTCTCTCTCTCTCTCTCTCTCTC
>NW_005369365.1:1149794-1160907 GCF_000412655.1 Myotis brandtii | reverse complement strand
CTGAGGATATGTTTCCATTGATTTTTAGAGAGTGTGGAAGAGAGAGGGAGAGACAGAGAGAAACATCAATGTGAGAGGGACACTTTGATTGGTTGCCTCTTGCATGAGCCCTGACCTGGGCCCCGGCCAGGGAGGAGCCTGTAACCTAGGTACATGCCCTGATCAGAATCAAATCCGGACCCTGCAGTCGGCAGGCCAAGGTTCTATCCACTGAGCCAAACCGGCTAGGGCAGGATATGATATTTCTTAGCCCCTCCAGCAGCAGCCCTTCGTTTTTTCCTCCAGGAGTGTGGTGGAAAAACCCTAGATCACCTTCTTGGATTCTTATAACCCAAGTTGCCAAGAACCGTGCAAGTGGCAGAGTACAGGGAACTTAGCCAATGCGCGGTCAGAAAAGGTATTTATGCTTGAACAAGTTTGGCTCAGTGGATAGAGCGTTGGCCTGCAGACTGTTTCCTCTGCAGCCCATGCACAGAGGATCCCCTGCATTGTGTTACTGGGCTAGGGGAGTGCCCCTGGATGCTGGGGGCACGACCCCAATCCCGACAGCCCCATGTTGGCTGTGTCCACAGGCTGGGGGGCATGGATCTTATGAACACGGTGCACGGTGGCTGCTGGTGGCACACCTCCAAGCCTGGTGCCCCTGTATTTGTTGGTTCCACTGGGCTGGGGGGCATGGACCTGGGCAGATTGGTGCAGGCACATGTGCAAGCAGCTGTGGGGCAGGAACCATTCACTGTGTCTGCGGGCTGGGGGACATGGATCCCATGGACACGGCTCAAGGCAGCTACCAGGGGCACAGTCCCAATATTGGCAGCCCCGTGATCGCTGTGTTCTCCAGTCTGGGGGACATGGACCCGGGCCGCTTGGTGCCCCAGCCACTTGTCCCGGGAACCAGCCCGCTCGGCGCCCTCAGCTTCTTGTCCTGGGACCCAGCCTCCTTGGTGTCCCAAGACCCAGGCTGCTTGGCCCGGGTGCATGAGCAAGCGGCCGTGGGGCGGAAGTTCCCACCCCGCCCCGTGGCCACTTGTGCTTGGCACCCCGGGAGCTTGTCCCGGGATCCAGCCTGCTTGGCACCCCCGGCTGCTTGTCCCAGGACCCAGGCTGCTTGGTCTCAGTGCCCATAGGCCACTCCTGGCCGGAGCGTTCTGGGTCTCCGACCACTCAGGGCCTACACGTGGGCCTACAGGCTCAGAGTGGCCTGGGTCCCAAGGATGTTGCTGGGACCCAGGCCGCTTGGCGCCCACATATGCAAATTAACCTGCCATCTTTGTTGGGTTAATTTGCATACTCACTCCTGATTGGCTAGTGGGCATTGCTGAAGGATGGTCAATTTGCATCTTTCTCTTTTATTATATAGGATAGTTACTTGTTTGTTGCCATTTTTATTCTTTATGCCTGTGTTCCTTCTTCCCTTTATGTTACTTCTTTTTACAGCAGTCCCTTTAGCATTGCTTGCATGGTTCAGTATAGAGGAGGTAGAGAGAGAATGATTGAATAAGAATTGGTTGTAATAAACACACTCAGCCTTTTTTTTTTTTTTTTTTTTTTTTTTTGTCTGTGAAGCTTCTGATTTTACCTTCAATTTTGAATGATAGCCTCCCTGGGTATAGTATTCTTGGATTCAGTCCCTTGCTTTGCATCACGTTGTATATTTCATTCCATTCCTTTCTGGCCTGATGTGTTTCTTTTGAGAAATCAGTTGATAGTCAAATGGTAAATCCAAGAGGTAACTTTCTGTCACTCTATGGCAGCCTTTAATATTCTTACTTTGTTGTTGATGTTTCCCAATTTAATTATAATTTGTCTTGGTGTTGGTCTTTTGGGGTTCATCTTGTTTGGGACTCTGTGTGCTCTTTGGACTTGTCTAACTTTTTCTTCCCCAAATCAGGGAAGTTTTCTCTCATTATTACTTCAAACAGGTTTTCTATTCCTTGCTCTTTTTGCTCTCCTTCTGGCACCCCTAATATGCAAATGTTGTTTCATTTCATGTTGTCCCAAAGCTCCCTTAGCCTCTCCTCCTGCTTTTTAAGTCTTTTATTCCAGTTGCTGCTGTGTTTTGTTGTTTTTTTCTACCTTGTTTTCTAACTTGCTGATGCGGTCCTCAGCTTCTTCTAGTCTACTGTTGAAACTTTCCATTGTTTTCTTTATTGCAGCTACATCATTCTTCATTTCTTCTTGATTCTTACATGTTGTTGAATTTGTCTTCCATTCTTTTCAGAATCTTTATAACCATTGCTCTGAATTCTTTCTCTGACAAATTTCTTGCCTCCATTTCATTTATTTCCTTTGCTGGTTATTATTCCTTTTCAGTTGTATGGGGATTGTTTCTATGTCTCCCTATTTCCTATTTCTATGTGGTTGATTCTTTGTATTAGGTAAAACCTCTTTGTCACCCATATTTTTCTGAGTTTGTCTTATATAGTGGATGTTTTGTGATACCCAGTGGTTCAATCTTTCAGTTATTTTGGATGAGTATTCTAGGGATGCCCCCTACTTGGGATATTTGGGTTTTTTTGGTGTAGTTAGGTCTTGAATGTTATTGTTCCATTTGTGGATGGAGTCCCCTCTCAGGGTGTCTGGTTATGTGGCTCACTCTCTACCATGTTGACTGAACAACACAATATACAACTCAACAAGACACAACACAAAGGGAACAAAACATGAATGTACTCAGGAAACTGATAACCCCAATAAAAGTGACCACAAGGTAAAAGAGAATTAGGAGAGAGTAAAGAGAGCAAAAATGATATAGAGAAAAGAGAAAAAAGGTAAGAGAAAAAAGAATAAAAAATATATAAATATGGGGAGAAAACAACACAAAACAACCAAATAAGCCAAAAAATGCAAAGAACAAATACTCAGAAAAAAGGGGGGGGGGGTGGACAGAATCTGTAGAGGAGGAGCTTATATTCAGAAAATAAGGTTAAGGAATTGAATGAATAGTGGAAGGTCCACGGTTCAGTATAGAGGAGGTAGAGAAAGAATGATTGAATAATAAGAAAAGAAAAATGAAAAAAAGAAATAAAAAGATAAAACAAAAAAAGAAAAATATATATTTAATGTATCTATGTATTTATTCATTTATTTTTGGAGAAGGAGAATAGAGGAGAGAGCAAATGGGCTTGAGTTTAGTGAGTGAAACTAATTAAGCAATTAGGAGACAAAGAGAGTGGGAGAGTAGAGAAAAAAACAGAAGTATAATAAAATTGACTAGTGAAGAAAGAGAAAAGAGGAGGGAGCATGGACTTGGAATAGGGGAGAAGAAATTAGATATATGAGTAAACCAACAGAGACTATAATAATACTATCATGTCAATAAAGTAGATAAAGAAGATCAATTTTTAACAAGGAGTAAAAATAAATGTAAGGGAAAAACTAAAGTGGGGATAGGGGAAGCAAAAACAGGATGAAAAAGGGATAAGTGAAAAAGAAAAGGATGGAAAAAAAATAATATAAAATAACAATTAAAAATAAAGTGAAAAAATAAATAAAAGATAAAAAAATTAAGTTTTGTTATATATCAATTTATTTATAATATTGTGTGAGTTAACACCCATACTTAATTTGTATCATTCAAAATAATGACATTTAGTAAGGTGGAAATTATTATTATTTTATTTCTTAAAGTATTACAAAGAGTATTACACATGTATCCTTTTCTCCCCTTGACATTCCCCTGGGCTCCCCATCCCCCAGTGTCTTGTGTCCATTGGTTATTCTCATATGCATGCATACAAGTCCTTCGGTTGATCTCCTAACCCCTCAACCCTCCCCAGGCTTCCCACTATAGTTTGACAATGCTGCTCTGCCTCTGTATCCATTTTTGTTCATCATTCTATAATGGTCCTTATTATCCATAAATGAGTGAGTTCATGTGGTATTTTTCTCAGCTTCCCAGGGGCCGTCTCAGTCTCACAGGGGCCATCTCAGCCTCACAAGGGCTGCCTCAACCTCACAGGGGCCGTCTCAACCCCAACAGGGACATCCTAGCCTCACCGGGGCCGTCCCAGCCTCTCAGGGGCTGTCTCAGCCCCACGGGGGCCGCCTTGGCCCCATGGGCCTCACGGGGGCCATCTCGGCCTCACGGGGGCCATCTCAGCAACACAAAGTTTGGCATTCTGTCCTTTGTTGGGCAGCTCCTTGCTGGAAAAAATCTCCAGGCATTCCTGGTGGCTGAATATCTGGTATGCTTGCTTGGATTTTGTTTTCTACCAAGTGCACAGACTGCCTGTCTGCCGTCTCCCAGCGTCCCATGTGAGACTGGAACTGGTGGACCTGCCTGTGCATTTGCTGGTACAGCGGTTCCACGTCACCGGCCCAGCCAGGTCCGGCTCCGGCTCCAGCTTCCTCCGAACCTGATTCTGCTTCTTGAGTGTGTCCCTTATGTATGCGAGGAGTTGAAATCTGCATTCTGCTGGGCTGGGCTGCAAAAGCGCCAGTGGTTCTCTTTGTGCCACTAGCACAGCTTGGGTGGGGATATAAATTGAGTAGGGTGGGGTCCCCGGGAGTCACCAGGGCAGAGCAAGGGGCAATGGCATCTCCACGACTCCTCGCCTCTCTGTGACTCCGCGTCTCGCATCCCCGAGTGCCTGCGAGCAGCTCCGCAAGACAGCCACTCTCGCTCTCTGGCCCGTTCAGGGCAGGGCAGAGGGCAATGGCGTCTCGGCGACTCCTTGCCTCTCAGCGACGCAGCGTCTCGCATCCCCGAGTGCCGGCGAGCAGCTCCGAGAGACAGCCACTCTCACTCTCTGGCCCGTTGCAAGGCCATCCCGCCTCTCCCTGTAGAGGTCTGGGACCTCAGAATTCCACCCCAAACGAGCTCAGTGGACTCGAGAGTCTGCAGCCCCTTCCGATTAAAAAAAACCGTGCATCCAGTTGCAGCCCGCCTGGTGCGTGACCCCGTACCTTCGTTCTTGGAGCCTCTGCACAACCTACTCAGTCTCAATGCTCTTCTTTCTTTCCGTCCTGTAGAGCTTTCCACTGGGCCAGCTTTCCCATGGTTCTGAATGATAACTGTTTGTTTTATAGTTGGTAGTCTCAATGTTGTTGTGGGAGGCAGCACGCACAGGTCTGTACTTTATGCTGCCATCTTAGTTCTCTCTAAGGTGGAAATTATTAACAAGGGAGATAATTTTTTCCAGTAACTTAATATCTTGAATGTTCAAATAATGCTTCAGAAATTATTCTCAGAAACTATAAAACATTTCTCTTATTTGGGTATGACAACTTGAAAGTACTGTCATTAATTTCAACCTGTTTAGAAAAACCTCAGCTGTAAGTATGACTTTATACTTGTGTATTAATGTCATGCTTGAGAAATGTTTATATCTCATGAATCAAGCACCTTTCATTACAGAAACATACTTAGAGATTGGACTTTAGATTTGGACTGAGGAATCCTTGAATCCTTATTCTTTCAATTATCAGCTGTATGATGATGTCTTAAAGTTACTTAAAATTTGTACATCTTTGTTTTTTCTTTGGTGAAAATTCTGTGCACCACACAGTGTTGAGGACTGAATTGGAGAATGTATAATAAGCCTTTGATAAATGTCATCTTAGAGGTGGGTTCATTAGAAAAATGTTCCTATTAGCAAAGGACTTTCTTATAACAAGAATTCAAAGAATACAGAAATATAACAAAAAATTCAATAGCTGACTCACTTTCCTCCAACTCTACTGATAAAGTCAAGTGGTAACCACTCTTAACAATTTGGTTTGTATTTGACCTTGTAAATATTTCACTTCTTATTCTTTTTTTTTATTCTTTATTGATTAAAGTATTACATAAAAAATAAAAAAGTGAAGTGTTTTTCACTTCAGCCAAGTTTTAATGCCCCAGGGGGGGCTGCTTTAAGACCCCACTCTTCTGTTCTGTCTGCCACTTCTGAGTTTCCTTTTAGGTAGTCAGCACCATGTTGAAGTTCCAAGTGATCACTGCCCCTCTGTTTGTGTCTATCTCCACGGCCTTGGCTGTAAGCAGGCAGGACCAATTTTCCCACTTTACCTGTCTGCCTTCTGTCAATCTTAATCACTCAATCACCTGTTTCTAACAGGGCTTTAGGTTGGGGTGGTGCTGTATTGCTTTGTAGGAATGAACGGCCCCTTTTCAACCCAGTCCCTGAGGGCTCTTTGCGGCTATTCAGAGTCTAGATATAGGCTGGGTTCTGTATTAGCTGTCTTGGGGTTCCTGGGAGGGGCTGGCTCTTCAGTAGAAAAATGGCTGCTTAGGTCCAGATGGTGCCAGATTACTGGTCACCTCTCCCTGTTTTGTTCCTCTTCATAGCCTCTCTGCAGACTCCACAAACATGCACCTCCACCTGCATTGCAGCTGCAGGTGAGTGTTTGTAATTGAAAGGTCCTATGTACTGGGTTTAGTGAATAAAGTCAAGGACAAAAGGGAGGCAAAACAACCACGTGACTGCGAGTTTCTCTCCCCCTGGCACTGCATGGCTTGGGAAGCTCTTCATGCCATTCTTCTGGGATCAGCATCTCTGGCTGTGGGCTTAAATATATATTCCCTAGCTTCCAGCAGTCCTGTGAACTTCATTTCCACAGTTGGATGTTACTCCTGTCCCCAAGAGTGCTGTGCAGCTTCTTTCTGACCCTCTCTGCCTGGTGATCCTGTGTCTCTCCCCAGCCAAGATCCGCAATCCTAGTGCTCTCCAGGTGTCCTCTGCCCTTTCCAGCTGTAAATTGTCTCACCAGCTATGTCTAATTTGCCAATTCTGTGTGAATATTATTTGATTTAGTTGCTCTTTCTATCTGCTCTGGGACAAGGTGCAGGAAACGTCTGCCTATATGGTCACCATTTTTCTGAACAACTCTTAATCTTCTTAATTGCATGTTTCATTTCCAGGATTTCTGATTGGTTATTTTTTTAATTTTCAATTTCATTTGTAAAGTACTCATTTTGTTGATTGATTTGTTTACTGAATACATTGACTTGCTTGTCTGTATTTTCTTGCATCTCATTGAGTATTTTCAGAACTGCAATCTTGAAATCTCTGTCATTTATATCATATACTAGAGGCCTGTTGCAGGAAGATTCCTGCAAAAATAGGGCTTCCTTGGGCCTATTCCTGCAAGAATAGGGCTTCCTGTGGTGGGTTTCGCTCCCTTCTTTACTGCCTCACTCCCTCCTGTCTCCACTGCCTCGGCTCACTCCCTTCTCCACTGCTTCACTCCTTTCTGCAGAGCTTGGCTTCCTTCTACACTGTCTTCAGTCTTCGCTCCGCGCCTGCTTATGTAAATTAACTTCCATCTTTGTTGGGTTAATTTGCATACTTATCCTGATTGGCTGGTGGGTGTAGGGGAGTGACACCAATTTGCATGTTTCTCTTTTATTAGTGTAGATTTCCATGTGTTCCAGCTTGCTTTCTGGGGATTTTTCATTTTCTTTTTGATCTATTTCCTAATTCAGGTGCTGGTTTCATATTTCTGTTTAATTTATAAAAATTTAAATATTAAGAATCCCATAGATCCCAGGCAAAATTTTACCTTTTCATCGTTGAGCTTTTTTTAAAATATATAATCAACCCCATTTTCATTAGCATTTTTATGTTCTTTAGATAGAACATGAAACATATATGATGCAATATTAATTATCTAGAGGCACATTTATACTAGTAATTCAAATAAAAGCTATTATATTAAAGAGATATGTATTTTTTAGAATGACAATGGCATGCCAACAAAATATGAGAGACAAAATCAAACAGAAGTTCCAGAGATTTCAAGTCAATTGTATCACATTTAGCCTCTGAGAAATCTTATCACTTATCTATTGAAAGTGGAGAAATGCTGTCTGAAAAAGAAAATCTGAATGATGACTTTATTCCTTCAAGTCTAAGTTGAATATTCTGATCTCCATCTGTTCTCTAATGATTTGATGACAGGACGAGGGAAAAAACACAGTTATGTGACAATAAGGAGAGATTTGGCAAAGGCATAAGAAAAATTTGAAAAAATAAATGTTTTGAATATAAAATTTCACCAAATACCTTACATATTCCTTCTAGCTCTAAAGGATGATAAGATCAGTCAAAAAGTTTGATCCACCTAAAATACCATATTTTAGAAAGAATCCAATTTAGTTCTTGCCTTGCCTAAAATGATAAGCATTCAACTCTAGACATTTAAAAAAAATAGATTTCCTTATTTTGGAATTATATTACCTCCTTTAAGAGGAAAGAAAGCCTACATTTCCAGGTTTTATTTTATTAATAAGACATTTGCTTAATAATGACATAACTAGTGAGAATAAAGTCATCAATTTGATTTATAATTAATAAATACATTATATAAGTTTCTGTTCTCTACATACACATATGATCAAGCTAAAGAAAAATTAACGTTAATAGTGTTATTAATAATGATGTTAGAGTAACATGGTAACAGTAATCTCATAGGAGTTTCTAAACTAGTATTGTTAACAGTTTTTAAGTCTTTAATTCTTTTTTTTTTAAAATATATTTTATTGATTTTTTACAGAGAGGAAGAGAGAGAGATAGAGAGTTAGAAACATCGACGAGAGAGAAACATCAATCAGCTGTCTCCTGCACATCTCCCACTGGGGATGTGCCCACAACCCAGGTACATGCCCTTGACCGGAATCGAACCCGGGACCCTTGAGTCCGCAGGCCGACACTCTATCCACTGAGCCAAACCGGTTTTGGCAAGTCTTTAATTCTTAATCAATTCATATTTCATTTTTATTAATCCATGAATCAGTTTGTTATTAGGAAAAACAGATTTTATTGACTATTGAGACATACATGAGCAAATCTTATATTAACATCTACAATGAGAACATACTATTTTCTTATCTACATTTATAAATCATTGTGACTAAAGGTCTAATTAAAATATTATTTTAAACATTGACCATTTCAATAAATTTGCATCTATTAGCCAGTCTCCAAGTAATTTGTCCTTTTGAAATTGATCCTCTTTCAATGTTTTGAAAAAATTTATGCCAACTGCATGTAGTTTTAATTACAATTTATAGTCTTGTGTTTAAATTGCATTTTAAACTAATTCAGTTTCTTCTTGAAGTTAATTAACTAATTGGGAGAATGGTTCTTGGTACAACTGAGATAATAGAGCAGATGTGGACATTTATTGGCATCTCTTGGAAGCAACCCAAACTTAGACTTTTTTCTCTTTGTCATGCTAAACTAACCTTAACAAGCATGTACTTCCTCAGGGTGAGAGCTGTCACTCATATGTTTTTGGGGACACTGAACAAAAGTCAGAGTAGTCAATTGTGATTTTATTAGCTTCAAGCTTTTGAGTTAATACTAATAGTACTTTCTACATAAATTCTGCTGTTGGATGCTAGCATTCTACAAGTAAAAGGAGATGATAGGGATCATATTTTCATCTTAATGACTTAAAATAGTAATTTCTTTAGCTCAGATTTAACATCTCTTTCAATTATTCAATCATATTTCCTTCAAGTAATAGAGACCTATAAAATAATGCCCCTGATGAAAAGCAATGAGTCCTACTATAAGGATGTTAATAGTTACACATTTGACACATTCCCTGCATAGAATGCAAACTCTTTCACTCTTTTCTTTCTATTTCCTCTCTTAGTAGGCATCTCAGTGAGATGTGGGAGAACAAATGTTTGAGTATACATGGTCCTCATTGTTGAAAATGTAGTAAGTAATTGTTTAATTTATGTTGGCTTTATGATAATTATACCAACAAGTACTCTACAGGTATCATTTTATTTAACCCCAACAACAACATATGATACTGTTTAGTGATAGCATTCTTCCCACAGTTGAAGAAACTGGAGTGCAGGGAGGATAGGTCATTTTTCCAAGGTCCCATTTGGAGCAAATTTGCAACTCAGGAGTCACATTTAAGTAGTCTGAAATCAGAAACCAATTTTAAAAATATATATTTGGCATATGTATTTGCATAGGCATGCATAACCTTTTGCATTCTGCTGTTTTTACTTAAAATGACATTAGCATTCCTCAAATTTATATAGTCTTATACCATGTGCTAAAAAATGAGGTATTTCCACTGAAATTAATATTGCATAGGATGTTATTCAATATTTCAGTAATGATTCTCAATAGTTCAATTTCTATGCAGAAAGAAATGTAACTTTAACATAGAAAAAACCATATAAATTTTCCAGATCCTGCACAGCCTAAGGATTTATGTAAGCTTATTTTTTGTGTGGGCACTAACACTGTACTCCTAACAATGTTAAAACCATCGACAAGTTGTTTGAATATTTGCTGATTAAAAGTCTAGATATGAAAATTTTGCTCTTGGTAATTAGAAGCTCTTGCTAGTATTAGGGGAAAAGTATCATGTTCATGATTTTGCAAGTGGACCAGGTTACAACATATTTTTAATATGGGAACCTGTTATTCTTTAGTGGAAGCAATTTATCTTTAGAATAAATAGATATATTTAAATGCTATCCTATATAATAAAGAGGTAATATGCAAATTGACCATCACACCCTCACAAAGTAGGCTGTCTATGACCAGGCCAGCAGGGGGGTTAGTGAGGGACAACCAAACAACTGAACAAGCAGGCTGCATGGGGCAACCTGGCTGGCAGGGGGGTTAGTGAGGGACTACCAAACAATTGGACAAGCAGGCTGCGTGGGGCAACCAGGCCGGCAGGAGGGTTAGTGAGGGGTGACCAGGCTGGCAGGGGGGGCAGTTGGCGGCGACCAGGCCAGCAGGGGGGGCAGTTGGGGGCAATCAGGTTGGCAGCAGGGGGCAGTTAGGGGCAACCAGGCAGGCAGGCAGGTGAGTGGTTAGGATCCAGCAGTCCAGGATTGTGAGAGGGATGTCTGACTGCCGGTTTAGGCCTGATCCCCAGACATCCCCCGAGGGGTCCCAGATTGGAGAGGGTGCAGGCTGGGCTGAGGGGACCCCCCCCCATGCACAATTTTTCTGCACTGGGCCTCTAGTACAGCATAATGGTATGTCTTTGACCCGCACTAAGGGTTGAAGTAAACTGGAAGGTAATTATGAATACCTTTGGGCAGGGGTCCTCAAACTTTTTAAACAGGGGGCCAGTTCACTGTCCCTCAGACCGTTGGAGGGCTGGACTATAGTTTAAAAAAAAA
>NW_005369365.1:1116995-1149356 GCF_000412655.1 Myotis brandtii | reverse complement strand
CAGGGAGGGGAGTGGCGGATCTCGATGGGCCGTGCCCCACCCCACCGCCCAACAGGCTGCTCACATGGACGGTAGGCCTGGTGGGCGGCGGGGCGGGTGGATCACACTGTGCCGCCCCACCTGCAGTATGCAAATTTAATGGCCATCTTTGTTGGGTTAATTTGCATACTCTTCTGATTGGCTGATGGGTGTAGCGAAGGTACAGTCAATTAACATCTTTGTCTTTTGTTAGTGTAGATGTTATGTTTGGTATGAGTATAATATGTTAGTTATTGAGTACTAAAGAATGATAGGAAAAGAACATCTTCATTCATCCCCTAGCCACATATATAAAATAGTTTTCTGACATCAGGAAATTTTATCAGTTAATATTTGTCTTTTAACTAGGACACAAAGGATTTTTTTCTACATATAAACTAACTAAATTAATATTCCAATTTATGCTGTAAATCACTGAACCTAAAATATTTAGAGTATTGGTTCCCAACCTTTTTTTGGCCAGCCCCCAACCTAAGCATCTCTAAAATGCTGGTGTCCCCATTGTGGCATACAATTTTTATTTTTCTAAAAGCGAACTCTTATTCACATGGAGGAAGCCTAAGAGGCCATTAACTTGGTCTAAACAAGATTCCAAAGAATATGCCATCATAAAAGAGAAAAATAAAAGAATGAAAGGATAGTTGAAGTTCTAAGGAAAAAATCACTAGGAAATTGTTAAAAAAAATAATAGTAATATGAAGTGATATGAAAAAATAGCGAATAAAGTTTCAAAACATAATAGAGAACTGAAATGCATAAATATGTCACAATATATATTTATATACTGTATATGAGGCCCCTAGAACCATAAGAAATGCAAAAAATTCACTGTTAATAACTCACTCTCAAATTGCCCCCCTTAAAAATCAAATTGCCCCCCTGTTGTATGTGTGCCCCATGTAGGAAACCACTGATTTAGAGTATACATTGAAAATCAGAACCATGGACAGCACACCCCTTTAGAGGACTTCATTATAAAGACCAGAGGCCTGGTGCAGGTCCCTTGGCCTGGCTTGCAGGGATTGGCCAAAATTGGCAGTCCTACATCGCCTGAGGGATGTAGTAGTGCCCTAAGCAGCAGGCAGCCGGGGAGGAGCCTGAGCCTGGGCCGGGCGGGGCACTGCAGGTCCTGCTTATCTTGGCCCCACTATGCCTGTCACCGCAACTGCTCGGTAGGCTAGCTGAAGCTCCTTTGCAGTCTCTGTACCTGTCCTAGGGTGATACTGGCATGACCATGACTGAGAAGCGGCTGTGGGCTGGCGCCCAATCAGTCCCAATGCTGGTCCCATCCTGGTCCTGGTCTGGATCAGGAAAGGGCACACAGGGGGAGTGTCCACGGGAGAAGCTTTCACTGCTGTAGCAACGCTCACCAGCCATGAGCCCGGCATCTGGCGCCCATTGGTCAGCTGAGCAGTGCTCCCACTCTGGGAGTGCACTGATCACCAGGGGGCAGTTCCTGTATTGAGCATCTGCCCCCTGGTGGTCAGTGTGCATCATAGTGACTGGTCAACTGGTTGAGTGGTTGACCAGTCGACCGGTCGCTTAGGCTTTATACACACACACACACACACACACACACACACACACACACACACACTCACTAGAGACCCGGTGCATGAATTTCATGCATGGGGGGGTGTCCCTCAGTCCAGCTGGCACCTTCTCTAATCTGGGACCCCTCGAGGGATATCCAACTGCCCGTTTAGGCCCAATCCCAGTGGGCTTCCAACCACTGGCTCCCAACCACTGGCTCCTAACTACTCGCCTGCCTGCCTGCCTGATTGCCCCTAACTGCTTCTGCCTGCCATACTGATCACTCCCTAACCACTCCCTGCCAGCCTGATCGATGCCTAACTGCTCTCCTGCCAGCCTGATTGCCCCTAACTTCCCTCCCCTGCAGGGCTGGTCCCCCCAACTGCCCTCCCCTGCAGGCCTGGCCCCCCCAACTGCCCTCCCTTGAAGGGCTTGTCCCCCCCAACTGCCCTCCCCTGCAGGCCTGGTCCCCCCAACTGCCCTCCCTTGAAGGGCTTGTCCCCCCCAACTGCCCTCCCCTGCAGGCCTGGTCCCCCCAACTGCCCTCCCTTGAAGGGCTTGTCCCCCCCAACTGCCCTCCCCTGCAGGCCTGGTCCCCCCAACTGCCCTCCCTTGAAGGGCTTGTCCCCCCCAACTGCCCTCCCCTGCAGGCCTGGTCCCCCCAACTGCCCTCCCTTGAAGGGCTTGTCCCCCCCAACTGCCCTCCCCTGCAGGCCTGGTCCCCCCAACTGCCCTCCCTTGAAGGGCTTGTCCCCCCCAACTGCCCTCCCCTGCAGGCCTGGTCCCCCCAACTGCCCTCCCTTGAAGGGCTTGTCCCCCCCAACTGCCCTCCCCTGCAGGCCTGGTCCCCCCAACTGCCCTCCCTTGAAGGGCTTGTCCCCCCCAACTGCCCTCCCCTGCAGGCCTGGTCCCCCCAACTGCCCTCCCTTGAAGGGCTTGTCCCCCCCAACTGCCCTCCCCTGCAGGCCTGGTCCCCCCAACTGCCCTCCCTTGAAGGGCTTGTCCCCCCCAACTGCCCTCCCCTGCAGGCCTGGTCCCCCCAACTGCCCTCCCTTGAAGGGCTTGTCCCCCCCAACTGCCCTCCCCTGCAGGCCTGGTCCCCCCAACTGCCCTCCCTTGAAGGGCTTGTCCCCCCCAACTGCCCTCCCCTGCAGGCCTGGTCCCCCCAACTGCCCTCCCTTGAAGGGCTTGTCCCCCCCAACTGCCCTCCCCTGCAGGCCTGGTCCCCCCAACTGCCCTCCCTTGAAGGGCTTGTCCCCCCCAACTGCCCTCCCCTGCAGGCCTGGTCCCCCCAACTGCCCTCCCTTGAAGGGCTTGTCCCCCCCAACTGCCCTCCCCTGCAGGCCTGGGTCCCCACCAACTGTCCTCCCTTGCTGGCCTGATCATCCACAACTGCCCTCCCCTTCAGGCCTTCTTGTGGCGGCCATCTTTGACCACATGGGGCAGCCATCTCATGTGTTGGGGTGATGGTCAATTTGCATATTACCTCTTTATTATATAGGGTAGGTGACTAAATGCCATAGAATGCTCTAAAGCTTAGGTCATTTAACTGATAAATGGCCATCATAACAAATTCATTAGAATGGGTGGAGAACAGAAACACAAAAGTAAGCCAAAAGTAAGTAATAGAGACTATTCAAATGAGTTGCATTTTTTTCACATCCAGTGCAAGTTCCCCCTCATGTTTCAAACTCTATTTTTTTTTCTACATGCCTTGTATGTGTGAGTCAGTTTCTTAAAAGTCACTAGTACTACAATACAAGTTTTGTAGATATGGTTAGCCTTTGGTTTTGTATTTGTGGCAGAAACAAGCCTATCAGTGCTTTGATGCTCCTGTACTCTGTTTCACTGACATACACTCTTCTTGGGCATTCCTGTGTATCAGGTTTGGTATTCTTACTGTCAGCTTGATAGGCTCACTAAACAGCTGGGCATTGATCCAGAAGCAACTATTCTCTATTCTCTACAACTTGTTGGAAGATTTTTGTGCACCATACCAGATGAAAGCCATCTGGGGAGTGGCAATGATTATACTCAAGTTTAATTGTCTTTCCATTCCCTTTTCCCATCAACTAACATTTTCTGTCCCTTTTTTCCTTCACTTTCTCTCAAAACAATTAAGTTTACTCACAATATAGTCCAGCAAGAACACTGTACTGTATTGTGAGTACACTTTAGTCTAATCTACTCTCTTGAGATTAAATACATATTTTAATGAAGCCAAACTGGCAATTGTTAGATGAATTGAGTGCCCAAGACATATAAACCATACCTAAACTCTCTGATTCCTCAAATTATGTTTGGGACCATCAGAGATCACTGATCATTTGGAAGGGGAAAAAAGCTGAGTTAAAAGAAACTTAAGAATGTAATGAGACAAAGGCATAGAAAAACACATTTAATGTATTTCTTATGGATTTGGTACTTTTATACTGATTATATTATCTAAATACATGAGATAATTATTCAGCAACTTTAGAACTCTGACCCCAGAGTTCAGTCTCACTTCCCATGAGAGCTGCCTATAAGGCTTTATTCTAGTGTGATTATGATATAATTTAGCCTCTAAGTACACATGTGAGCCAAAAGGCTACATTTTATGGACTCATTATTAGAGGCTTGAGGGAAAAAAGCATAGATAAAATTATCATCTACAATTTGGATGGTTATTTTTAAAATATGAGTGAGCAATGACAGCATGTTTTTTTCAGTAGGAGAAATTATCATTCAACCTTAGTTTTGTTTTGTTTTTTCACCTAGAAAAACAGTACATTCTGCTGAATCCTTTTGGTCTATCAATATTAGAGGTAATGTAATAGAATTTACAATGCTTATTATTTGAAGAGAATATGTGTTCCATTAACTTTCATTGCTAATGAGGTCATAAAGGATAAAAAGAAGAAAATATCATGGGGGAAATGAAATCAGCACATTTTTAGAGATCAGGAATCTAAAAAGATTGTAATTGAGCCCCTTATGCATTTCACTAAATGTAAAGATGGAGGTTCATTAAACTCTTTTTATTTTTTGTTTTGACTTTTTATGTTGAGATAAACAAGTTATTGTGTGCCCTTCACCCAGTTTCCCCCAATAGTTACATCTTACATAATTATAGTACACCATCAAAATCAGAAAATTGGCATTGATACAATATATGTGCATAATTCTGTGGCATTTTGTCACATATATAAATTCATATAATGACCACATCAAACATTTTGTATAAACCATTCTCAAGCATTCTTATTCCCAATCCCATTTCAACACCCATTCCAACAAAAAGAAGAAAGAAAAACACTTACACTGGTTATATTCATTGATTTGCTTCAGAAGCATGTCATGATAAGGGGAAGGGTAGACTTTCAAACAATTCAGTTATATTGTACAGGGACACTGTTATTTATGTACCTATAGTATAGAAACTTTTCTGTCCAGGTATCCTCTACCAGCTTTGTGTTCTGCCTAATCATCCTATTTGTGATAAGTTAAATCATTGTGTATGTTGGAGTCTCATGTTCATTTACAGATGTTGAGAACTGTTATAAAATATTGAACTATATTCACCTAGCAACAAAAGTTTGAATGAAATGGTATTAGTAGCAAGATAGTAACTGTATCTGAATTATAAAATATCCCTTCAGAACATTCTAAATTTTAACATGAGGAGATATAAGAATTGTGGGACTAAAGGATTAATTATTATTCAGGGGAATAATTTTGTATAAAAGATGTCATACATACAGTGAACTGTTAGAGGGACTGAATAAATGAAGGAAGATATTAATATAGCTTTATTACATTTTAATTCTGACTCAGCATTTGAAATAAAATCACAAATTCAAAAGCTCAACAACTTATTCAGCTCTGGAAACTTGAAGAGAACTGCAGCAAGAGACAACATAATCAAGTTACAGCCAGTGGTAAGAAGAAAACTTTAAAACCAGCAAAAGAAAATGGACACATTATATACAAAAGAGCAAAGAAAAAGATCACAACAGATTTCTCCTTGGAAACAATGCAAATAAGAAAACGGTAGAATAACATCTTTATTATACTAGAAAATAATCAGTCTAGACTTCTATATGTAGGAAAAAGATTTTTCAGAAATAAAGGTAAAATGGAAACACTCTCATTCATAGAAAAGCTGAAAGAATTAATCATAAGCAGACCTGCAGATATAAGCATAAATATCAGGTATAAACATAAATATCAGATATAAATATAATCTGATACCAGATATAAATATAATCTGATACCATATAAATATAAATCTACATAAGGAATGTAAAGAACTAGAAATGGTAAGTACAAAGGTAAATATAAAATGTTCTTTTTTATTAAATAAATGTCTTAAAGAGAAAATGCACTGTTTAAAACAAAAATAATAACAAAGTGCTGTGGGGTTTAAAAATGCATATAAATAAAATGTAGGGCAACAATACACACAGATTAACTAAGGAGAAGTTAAAAGAATGTGTGTTTGAAGGGTTCTTAAACTATATGTGTAATGGTATAGTACCACTTTTGGTAGACTTTCATAGGTTAAAGATGTATACTATGTAGACTATAGCAACTATGAAAATAACACCTAAGAAAGAGGTGTAGTTAATAAGACAGCAAAGGAGATTAAATGGAATCATAAAAAATGCCCCTATGATACAAAAGACAGCAAAAAAAAAAGAAGCATAGGGGACAAAGGACAAATAAGACAAAGAGAAATTACACTGCAAGATGAAAGACTTACTAGCCCTGTTGGATCAATACTCTATTAAATGTAAATAGTTTCACTGTCCCAATTAAAATTAGATATTGAGAGATTGTTTTTATGAAAGCCTGACCCAAACATATTCTGTCTATTATCATTCTTTTTTAAAAATTCTCCCCCAAGAATATGTTTCATATTCTGCCTATAAAAATTTGACTTTAAATATAAAGACACAAATGTGTAAAAGTAGAAGTTAATAAAAGATATACTAAGCTAACACTGTTCAAAAGAAAGTGGAAGTAACTATATTAGTACCAGATTTCAGAGCAAAGAATATTAACAGGACAAAAGAAGCATTATTTGATAATGATAGAAGTGTCAATTCACCAAGAAGAAATAATAATTCTAAATTTGAATGAACTTGATAATAAAGCTTCAAAGTCCATAAAGCAAAAAATGTTAGAACATCAAAGAAAGTAGATAAGCCCATGTTCTTCTTTCAATAATCAATGGAATAAGTAGACAGTAAATCAGTAAAGATGTAGAAGACTTGAACAACACTACCAATCAACCTAACCTAATTGGTATTCATAGAAGACTCCAACTAACATCAGAGCACAATTTTTTTTTTCAAGGGCACAAGGAAAATTTATGATTAACCATTTTCTGGACCATAACAAGATCTCAAGTTAAAAGGATTCAAGTCACAAAATTGTGTTCTCTCATGACAGTACAAATAAATTAGAACTGAATTATGGAAAGATAACACAATAACTAAATAACACATGTCTAAATAATTCCTAGATCAAAGAAATTCAAAAGAAAATGAGAACTTTGAACTGAATGAAAACAAAAGCAGAATATAAAATTTGTGGAATGCAGCTACAGAAGTGCTTAGAGGAAAATTTATAACATTAAAAAGCCTATATTAGAAAAAGTGAAATGTGTTAAATCAAGTACCTCAGTTTTCACCTTACAAATTGGGAAAAAAGAATAATAAACCCTCAAATGATCAGAGGAGTGGAAATAAGTATGATCACAGGAAAATGAAATGAAATGGAAGATAGAAAATAATCCTATATAATGAAAGCCTAATATGCTAAGTGTCCGGTCGTCCAGTCAGCCCTTCAACCAATCAAAGCATAATGTGCTAATGATATGCTAAGGCCGCTCAACCACTCACTATGATGTGCACTGACCACCAGGGGCAGACAGTCGACCAGTAGACCAGTCGCTATGACATGCACTTACCACCATGGGACAGATGCTCTGACCAATCAAGCTGGGGTCTGGCCCATCCAGACTGAGCGAGATGGGCCTGTCATGCCCTAGAGCCCTCCCACAGTCCCTCCCCGGCTGGCCAACCTCCTGTGTCCCTCCCCTGCCCCAATGGTGCACAAGTGGGGTCCCTCAGCCTGGCCTGTGCCCTCTCGCAATCCGGGACCCCTCAGGGGATGTTGGAGAGCCACTTTCAGCCCAAACCCACAGGCCAGGCCGAGGGACCCCAATTCGTGCAACAGGCCTCCAGCAGAAAATGTAAGTGAAATGAAAAGCTATATCTTTGAAGAAGTAAAAATTGATAAACCTCTCCCAGATTAGTCAAGACCATAAGGTGAAAATACAAATTATTGATATCAGGAAATAGGTGGGTGACATGACAAAAGCTTCTACAGAGGTTTAAAGAATAATAATCAATGTTATCAGCAGCTTTATGCCAATAAATTACACAAATTAAATGAAACGAGCAAATTCCTTAAAAGACGTGAACTACTCACTGAGGAAAAATTAGCTAACATAATTAGCTCTTTTTTCTATTAAAGACTAGAGGCCCAGTGCACCGGGGGGTGGGGGGGGGTAGTCCCACAGCCCTGCCAGTGATCAGGGCCTATTGGGCTTTTCTTCCCCCTGGCTGCTGCCACTGCTTGCCATCTGTGCGGCCTTGCCCCCCCTCCCCCACCACTGGTCACCTCCCTCTGTGGGCGACAGGCATGGGGTGTGATCACTTGGTTGGCCTGGGCCTCCCTCTGTGGGGCGATCAATTGCAGGGCCCCCAGATCTATCGCCCAGCAGAGGGAGGCCCTGCCCACCTGACCAGGGCTCCAAGATTGATCCATGCGCAGAGGGTGGCCTGGGCCTCCCTCTTTGGGGCAATCAATCACGGAACCCCCCCGCCCCCCCAGATCACCCCACAGAGAGTGGCCTGGGTCTCCCTCTGCAGGGCAATTGTGGGGTGATAATGGGGCCCCCTGACTAATCACATCGCACCCGCCTTGGCTGGCCTGGCACCAGTGGGTGTCATAGCGTGGTTGTCTGGAAGATTGTCCAGAGGGTCGTTCTGCAGTTCAGTCAATTTGCATATTACACTTTTATTATTATAGATATTACTTTTGATTTTTTTAAAAAACAAACCCTCCTAGTTTTAGCCGGTTAAGCTCAGTGGATAGAGCGTCGGCCTGTAGACCAAAGGGTCCTGGGTTTGATTCTGGTTAAGGACATGTACTTGGGTTGAAGGCTCCTCCCTGGCCCAGGCCCTGGTTGTGGCTTGTGATGGAGGCAACCAATCGATGAGTTTCTCTCACATCTATCTTTCTCTTGTCTTTCCCTCTCCTCCATTCTCTCTAAAAATCAATGGGAAAATATCCTCAGGTGAGTATTTAAAACAAACAAACAAACAAACAACAAAAAACAAACAAAAAAACCTTCCAAAGCAAAAACTTCAGGCCCAGAGGGCATCAATGATAAAGTCTAACAAATGTTTGAGGGAAAAATATCATTTCTATGAAAACTCAGAAAATTGAAGAGAAAATAGTACTTTTTCCACTTATTCTATGAAGTCCATACTATAAGACCAAAATGAGACAAAGGCACTATAAGAAATAACTCAGAGCCAATATCCCTCATGAAAAAAGGAAAAAAATTAACAAGTAGAATTCAAGAATATATAAAAATACTTATGAATAAGTTTAGTTTATCACAGAAGTACAGCTTTATTTAACATTTTTAAAAATTATTATAATTAACTCTATTAAGAAACTTTTAAAAAAGCATATGATCTTCACAAGGGAAGAATAAGCATTTGATAAAACCCAACACTATTTCCTAATAAAACCTCTCAGCAAACTAGGAATAGACATAAACTATCTAAACCCAATAAAAGACATGTACTAGAAACATAGCTAATGACATACTTAATGGTAAAAGACTGAATGCTTTTCTCCTACAATGAGGAACAAGGAAAAGATGTCTATTCTTATCATTTCTATTCAACATTGTAGTAAGTTTCTAGCATGTGCAACAAGACAAAAAGAAATAAAGGGCAGTTAGATCAGAAAGAAACAAAAAATGTAGTTTTTCAGATACATGATTGTCTCTGTAGAATATCCAATGTAACCTAGAAAAATAGTACCTGACCTAATTAATGCATTTAGAAAGATTGCAGGATCCTATCAGTACACGGAAAACAACTGTATTCCTGTATACCAGTAATGAACAATTGGAAATTGAATTGAAAAATATTACCACTTAGTCCGGCCAGCGTTGCTCAGTGGTTAGTGTCAACCTATGACCTAGGACAGTGATGGCGAACCTTTTGAGCTCAGCGTGTAAACATTTTGAAAAACCCTAACTTAACTCTGGTGCCGTGTTACATATAGAAATTTTTTGATATTTGCAACCATAGTAAAACAAAGACTGATATTTATTTTATATATTTAAATGCCATTTAACAAAGAAAAATCAACCAAAAAAATGAGTTCTCGTGTCACCTCTGACACACGTGTCATAGATTCGCTATCACTGACCTAGGAGGTCAGGGTTCCATTCCTGGTCAGGGCACATGCCTGGGTTGCAGGCTCGATCCCCAGTGTGGGGTGTGCAGGAGGCAGCCAATCAATAATTCTGTCTCATCACTGATGTTTCTATCTCTCTCTCCTACCTTCTTCTCTGAAATCAATAAAAATATATTTAAAAAGAAAAGTATTACCACTTATAAGGGTATATATCATGTTAAGTGATATATTACCCCAAAATTAATTAAAAGAAAAAGACAAATCAACTACTTGGTATTAATTTTTAAATGGTAAAAATTGATTTTGAAAATAAAGCTCATAGTACATAAAAAAGCAAACCAGTTATAATTTCATCAAAGGTATAAAGAACTTTGAGAAAAATTGTCAAAATGTATGCAAGGCCTGTTCACTGAAAATGTCAAAGGATTTCTCAAGGAAATTAAAGAACATATAAATAAATTGAGCAATATATCATGTGTATTGATTGGAATATGCAATATTATTTAGATGCCAATTCCCCCCAAATTATCTATAAATTTAATCCTAATTTTAAAGTATTCAAATTGACAAGCTATTCTGATATTCATATTGAAATTAAAAGGATTTAAAAGAACCCATTGAATGCTTTTTAATGTCAAGCATTTAACAACTGTCAGATGGCTAGGTATAGCTCAGACCTCTTCACTGTGTTTCCAGTTCATATATCCAATTGTATAGTTGACATCACCTCTTAGATATTTGGACATCTATAACTTGACATATCCAAACCTGTGCCTTTGATCTCTCGTACATTTGCTCCACTGAGAGAACCTTCTGAATCAATTCAGGGTAACTACATCATTTTAGTTACTCAGGTCAAAAATCTCACAGTCATCTTTGACTTCTATCTTTATTTTACACCACATTCAGTGCTTTGGGACATCCTTTTAACTGTACCATCAGGATATATGCAGAATCTGGCCTCTTCTCAGTATTTCCAATGCTAACCACACTAGGCAGGCAATTATTTGTTTGATTTAGAGAATATATCTATATATATCCTATGTAATAATAATCCCTTAATGTTTTTTGTCAAAATGTTATCTATCTATCCTTCTACCTATCTATATTTACATATGTTTACATTAATAGATTCAAATGTATCTGTATTTTCCTTTACGTTTTGCCTTTTGTGACTTGTTCAGAAAATATTTATAAATCTGATTTAATAAAACATACTTTTCTGTCTTATTCTTCAGATTTTAAATGTTTGCCTTTCATAATTATGTCTGTAATTTCTTGAAATGCTGTATTATAGTACCATTTGTAACTTTTTAGCCAAGACCCAGTAGAAAGCAAAGACTGGATTAGGATTAAGGCACAACACTTGTTTGCAAGATACAACTCCAGGTAATAAGTGTGAGGATAAAATGAAAGTAAGGTGAGGAAAGATGTGAAGTAATGCCACATAAGGCATTGTCATTCGGGCTAATGCTGCCCCCAATGAACTGCTAAGACACACAGCTTCCTCCAGGCTTGTCTGACAAGGATATAATATCAAATACCTTGGAATTGTCTATAGGAAGGAGGAGGGAGAGGAAATACACCTACCTGCCTGCTCTTCCCTTCTACTGGTCTATGTTCACACCACAGAGAGCTAACTGCCCCCACCCCCTATGCTTGGGTTATATCTCCAAACCCTGAGAAATTCTCAGGAAGCTAAATTTTGAGCTGTGCAGTAGGGTGTATAAACCATGTAAAAAAAATCCACCAGAAAAGAGAATGAGCAGACATAATAAATGCAAGATTCTGAACCCAACCATCTACCAGTAATAAAATACTATGCAAAAGTATTCTAAAAATGGAATACTTCACATATTTTCTTCCATCACTTTCATTTTTTTCTCATCCTCATTACCTCTGCTTGCATCTTGCTAGTAATGATCATTAATACAATTAAAAGTTTAGAATTTTAAGAGAGTTCTAAAAATGGATAGAAATAACAATGAAAGGATGAGAAATAAGAGTCATATACCAAAAAGAATCAAATGGAGCTTCAAGAAATAAAAAAAAATCATTAAAGTTTTAAAACGTATGAATTACTTACATTCAAATTAGACACAGCTAAAGAAAAAGCTAGTGAGTTTGGAGACAGGTGTAAACAAAATATCGAGAATAATACCTTAGAAATATAAAGATATGAAAAATATAAAAATGTGCTTAAGAAATAGAATAAAACAAGAAGGCTGGCGGTGTGTTTCTATAATAGCTCAGATGAAGTGACAGAAAGAATATAATTAATTTCCAAAGAGATGATTTTTCATTTGTGAACGCTTGTTTCATTTTTATATCCAAAGTAGAGTATTTCTGCCAATAAGTAGATACTAATCTTATAACTTTTAAAATTACCTGTTTTCACTGTCTAAAATATAAGCTTCTTGAGGGAAAGAGCACTGTCTCATGCTTCTGTAGCTTTATCTCTTCTAATAGCAGTTAATTAATATTTACTTTTTATAATATAAACAGTCTAGAAAAAAGATATGCAACCTTTCTATAAGTGTCAGAAGATATCCTAGCAGATTACACACAGTATTAGTTTAACCCACACATGTAAAAGCCATGGGAATATGCTGTTTAGATCTCCCTCTGGAAGAACCTTGCATAAGGAGCTAGTTAGCTGACAGCATTGAAGTCCACCACAGCATTCACATTGAGATCAGGTTCTTCCCATTGCAGTCAAGCTCCCAGCCAGTGACTGAGTATGTCAGGGGTACTAGGGTCTGGGCATACTGACCACATGAAGCTCCTCTCATGGGCCATCTTTGCTCTGGGGCTCACTGACCTGGCTGAGACTTTCTCAGAGTTACACTGCAATCAGAGTCTCTTCTTATCCAATCCTCCCTCCTACCCACTCCCCCAATATATTCAGTTTCTAGCATGATGCCCTGCAGTGATGTGCACCCAATAAATACTTGTTAAATGTTTTAAATAAATTGGGAATTTTATAACTGTTGTCAAATATTTAGAAGGCTGGCCAATGAATAGAAATCAGTCTCTCTGTGCCATTACAAGATGGTCATTGTATTAGTCTGGGTACACTAAATTGCTGTAACAAAGATATTTTAAAACACAGTAGACTGATGATAGGTAAATATATATTTATTGAATAAATGCATAAAGACTATTACAAGTTATGTACTTGAATCTAAAATGACTAGGAAATATACCTCTATTCAACAAGAGAAATTTTATTTATTTTATTTTCCGTTTTATTGAATTTATTGTAGTGACACTGGTTAACAAATCTATACAGGTTTCAGGTACACAATTCCACAACACAACATCTGTACACTGTATTGTGAGTTCACCAACCCAAGTCAAGTCTCCTCCCATCACCATTTATCCCCGCCCCCATACCCTCCTCTACCTCCCCTCATCCTCCTCTCTCAGGCAATCACCACACTGTTTTCCATGCTCATGAGTTTTCTCTCTTTTTTCTTTTTTTCTCCATTCCCCCTACCACCCTCACCTAGCCCCCAACCTCTCCTTCCATCCTGCTCTCTGTCTATGGGTCTGTCTCTATTTTGCTTGATAGTTTATTTTGTTCATTAGATTCCACATCTGAGTGAAGGTACTTATCTTTCTCTGACTGGCTTATTTAACTTAGCATAATCCTCTCCAGGTTCGCTGTTGCAAAGGGTAAGATTTCCTTCTTGAGTATGGCCCAGTAGTATTCAATTGTGTAATTTTACCACAGCATTTTTATCCACTCATCTACTGATGGGCACTTGGGCTGTTTCCAAATGTTGGCTATTATAAATAATGCTGCAATTAATATAGAGGTGCAAATATTCTTTTGAACTAATATTTTAGGTTTCTTCTGGTATATTCCCAGAAGTAGAATTGCTGGGTCATAAGACAGTTCCATTTTTAATTTTTTCCAGTAACTCCATACTGCTTTCCATAGTGGCTGTACCATTCTTCATCCCACCAACAGTTCAACAAGGGGGATTTTAGATAGACATTCAACACTTAAAATGCTCAAATTTTGTATTGCAAAATAGTTTTCTACATCTGAAAAGGTAATGCATAAACATGAAACAAAATATATGTTTAGTATATTTTTTGTCATTTCTCAAAGCTTATAACAGTTCTTTCTCTCCTAAAGTCACAGAAATGATAAATTTTTTTGTGGTTTTTTTTGCAAATACACAATAAATATAAGCTGATTGTTATACATTACTATCCCTCACTTGAATTTGAGTCTTTGTTCAGCTTATAAATTCAAAGTTATTATGTAAATTTAAAATATTCCAAAAGTAAATAACTTTCATATAATGTCATGTTTCTAGAGGAGAACATTTTCAACCTTCTCTATCTATATCACTTTCTGGTAATTAAGATTCTTCCAATTTCTCTGACTTACACTAGGGATTGAGTGGCAGAAGATAAATATTGACAATTGCATATTCTCCCTTCCACCACCTCCCACCCTCATTCTCTCTGTTTCTTTCTCTCTCTCTCTCTCTCTCTCTCTCTCTCTCTCTCTCTCTCTCTCCCTCTCGTTATCTGACACACACACACACACACACACACACACACATACGGCTTGACTCTCCTCTCTTTCAATCTCCCTCCCCTCTTTTCCTCCTTTGTGGGGAGACCTGGGACTTGGTTGGAATGTCTGTAAGGAGGATTCTCCAAAAGGTCAGGGACCTCTGGGGAGGCCTTGCTGAAAGTGGCAGCCCCTACCTTGACTTTTCCAAACAAGTCCGATCCCCCGGGTGTTTTGCTAGAATCTCTATGTTTAGTCTTTTAGACCCCACCTTATAGAAGCATATACTTTCTCAAGGATACTTACCCTGCTAATTGTATCTAGAGGTTAATTTTAGTTCAAGCTGTTATGACAATAAAAAGCCAACGAGGCAGGCGAACAGGACTGCTTTTACTACTGAAGTAAAAGAATCCCTTAACCCTCTCTTTCACAGAAACCTGTGTTGGAGTAATCTGTTCATCTGTCGCTCAGGGGCTGCTGGTCAGCCCCAGCACTCCTTGTTCTCTCTAACCCTACTAAACCCATTCCATTCATCCTATTTGTATACTTTGTCAAATTTCTTCCTCTGAATTATTACCAATATGTTTCTTTATTCCTTAAGCCTAAATTATTAAAGTACAGTCCATACCTAAATATAGCAGTGACAGGATATACAAGTTATAGAAAATGCATGGAGAAGTAAGGAAAAGATAAAATAGAGCTAATGGAAAATAATATTTTTCTATATTTAATAACTAATAGAAATATGCAGAAACAATGGTCTTGGTAAAACTTCTGTCTTTATTCTTTTTTCTACCTTTTCCTTACCTTCCTGCTTTTATCAGGTTTTAAAAAAATACATAGTTAAATTTTTATCCAGCATATTCTAGTGTACCAAATACATGTACGAATACATGTGTTGTTATTTTATCATCTATAATACATGGGTTATGTTGTTCCAGTGAAAAATGAAAGTCAACTCCACTCAATATTTTTGGAAAAATGCATTATCTACAGAAGTAATAATATAGATTCAGATATATCCTGAAGCAACAATTTTGGTTTTTACAGCAGAATCTATTTAAGATTTTAAATAACTTGTGTCTTCAAGAATATAACGTTTGCTCATATGTAAGTAAAACAGAATAGTTATTGTAGAGGTCCCTCACGAAAGCAAGAGCCTTACTTTAATGTCAGTAACATTTTGAGAAGATGAAATCAGAGAGCAGAACATATCATTCACTGATAGATGGAGAGGCTACATATGGCCTAGTGAGTAGAGAAATTGGTTATGTCATTCCATGTACACCACTGATGTACTGAGTCACTATTCAAAGAGCCCCCATTTTTCACCACACTAACTTGATTCCTACACTTATGCAATATTTCTCCATCAAAACCAACAGTTTATTTTGTCAGATTTGACCCATCAATTTGATAATTCCACATATATATATCAATGGGAGAGTCATACATTTGTTCTCAGAGATAATCCGTAAGAATATCTCGTGTCTAAAAGCAACATCTTGCTGCCTGTCTTTGTCCTTTTTGTGCCATACCTCTGAAACCTACATGGACCTAGGGCTGCAGAATTAGCTTTAAACATCCAGCTGTCAAATAGCTCAGGTGACCTTCGTGAAATAATTTCATTTTCCTGAGCTCAGTCTTTCCTCTGTAAAGTGAGGGAATTAAATTAAATGATGGTTAAGATTCTTCCAACTGTTCCTTTCCTTAAAAGAAACCCCTGTACCAAGGGCCAAGAGGCAGATCACATGGGATACAACTTATTCCCTGAAGTTGCAAATATTTTTGGTGAATGAAGTAAACATTGGAAGCATAGTCTTCTTTGATTTACAATCCTCCTGAAAGCTAGAATAATAATGGCACATAGTGTTTCAGAGAAACACAGAAAAGGCAAACTTCAGACTTATCTTACAGTGGGGTAGGAAAATAGCTCCTCCCTCTGGGATACTCTAACCACATCTCATCTCTCCTATATAATATTTTTTAATTAAGATGTTCTACCAGTATATTCCCAAACCATCTGTCACTTGATCTTAGCATTTGTGATACTGCAGTGTAGTGTTTTTCCATCTTTATTGTGGCAAGATAAACATAAAATTTATAATCTTAACCATTCTAAAGTATATAGTTCAGGGATACTAAATATGTTTAGCTGGTTTGGCTCAGTGGATAGAGTGTTGGCCTGTGGACTAAAGGGTCTCAGGTTTGATTCTGGTCAAGGGCACACGCCTGGGTTGTGGGCTTGATCCCCAGTAGGGGGCATGCAGGAGGCAGTTGATCAATGATTCTCTCTCATCATTGATGTTTCTATCTCCCTCTCCCTTCCTCTTTGAAATAAGTAAAAATATATTAAAATATATATATGTATATATAATGTGCAACCATCACCACCATACATCTCCATAACTCTTTTCACCTGTAAAAATTAAATTCTATACCCATTAAAAAATAACTTATCATGCCCTGGCCGGTTTGGCTCACTGGATAGAGCGTCAGCCTGCAGACTCAAGGGTCCCAGGTTCGATTCCGGTCAAGGGCATGTACCTTGGTTGCAGGCCCATCCCCAGTAGGGGGTGTGCAGGAGGCAGCTGATTGATGCTTTCTCTGTAAAAAATCAATAAAATATATTTTTTTTAAAAATAAATAACTTATCATTCTCTCCCTTCACAATGACAACCATTCTACTTTCTCTCTATGAATGTATGTATGACTGGCTTATTTCACTTAGTATAATATCTTCAAGATTCATCCATGTTGTAGCATATTGCAGAATTTCCTTTCTTTTTAAGGCTGAATAATATTCCAGTGTATACTACATTTTGCTTATTTATTAATCTGTTGATGGACACTTGGGTTGCTTCCACATTTTAGCTATTGTGAATAATGCTATTAAGAACTTGAATGTCACAGTGGCCAAGGCAAGGAAACAACCAAAGTGTCCTGCGATAAAGGACTGGATAAAGAAAATGTGGTACACATACACAAGGGAATACTATTCAGCCATAAGAAAGGATGAAATAGCTCCATTTGCAACAACATGGATGGATCTTGAGAATATTGTGCTAAGTGAAATAACTCAGTCAGAAAAAGCTAAAAACCATATGATTTCACTCATATGTGGTATAGCAATGATGGAAAACAGAATGATAGTTCCTCAAAAAATTAAGAATTGAGTTACCATAAGACCCAGCAATACCTCATTTGGGTATCTACCCAAAAAACTCAACATCATCTATTTGCAAAGATACATGCACCTCTATATTCATTGCAGCATACTCATGGTGGCCAAGACATGGAGACAACCAAAGTGTCCTTTGATAGGTAATTGGATAAAGATGTTGTACAGTCATGGCTGGATGGCCCAGTTGTTTGGAGTGTCTGCCTACACACCAAAATGTTGTGAGTTCAGTTCCCGGTCAGGGCACACACCTAGGTTGCCAGTTTGATCCCCGGTTTGGGTGCATATGGGAGGCAGTTAGTCAATGTTTCTCTCTCACATTGATGTCTCTCTCTCTCTCTTTCTTTCATATCTCTCTTTTTTCTCTCTCTCTCTCCTCCCCTTCTCCCTCTCTATCTCCCTCCCCTTCTCTTCTTAAAATCAATAAAAACATATCACCAAGGTGAGGTTTTAAAAATAAAAAAGAATATGCGGTACATATATACTCTAGAATACTACTCAGCCATAAAAAAGATGAAATAATGCCATTTGCAACAACAAGGATGGACCTTGAGGATATTATTCTAAGTGAAATAAGTCAGTCAGAAAAAGCTAAGAACCATATGATTTCATTCATATGTGGGATACAAAAATGAAACTCATAGACCCAGACAACAGTATGGTGGTTACCTGAGGGAAAGGGGTAGAGCTGCATAGAGGGTTAAGGGGGCCAATATATGATAACATGATGACAGAGGATGATTTGACTTTGGATGGTGGCCAAACAATGCAATATACAGATCATGTATCATAGAAATGTACACTTGAAACCTATATTATCTTATTAAACAATGTCACATTAATAAACTTAAGTTAAAAATGCTGGATAAATAAAGCTAAACAGATTTATCTACTACAGGACACATTGAGCATTTCAGTAAACTACTATGTATTATAAATCTCAAGAGGGTGAAAACTGTGGTACATCTACACAATGGAATACTACGCTGCTGTAAAAATGAAGAATTCCTACCATTTGCAACAGCATGGATGGACCTGGAGAGCATGATGCTAAGTGAAACAAATCAGTCAGAGAAAGATAAATATCACATGCTCTCACTCATTTGTGGAATATGATGAACAAAAACAGATACAGAGACAGAGAATCATCAATCAGATCATCAAACCTCCGAGGGAAGGCAGGAGAGGGTGGGGGAAGGGGTATAGATCAACCAAAGAACTTGTATGCATTGCATATAAGCCTAACCAGTGGACACAGACACTAGAGGGGTGAGGGCATGAGTGTGGAGGTGGGGGGCCAGTGGGGGATAAGGACATGTATGTAATACCTTAATCAATAAAGAAAATAAAATATTAAAAAATAAGCCAGAAACAGAAAGACAAATACTACATGATATTACTTACATTAGTAGTCTAAAATAGTGAAATTCATAGAAGCAAAGAGTAGAATGATGGTTTCCAGGAGATGGGAGGAGGTAGGAACAGGGAGGTATTAGTCAAAGAATACAAAGTTTCAGTTATGCAAGATGAATAAGTCCTAGAGATCTACTGTAGAGCAGAGTTCCTATAATATACCGTCTTGTCATTTTTAGAAAAATACTAAGAAGGTAAATCTTATGTGTTCCTATCAATAATAATAATAATAAAACAACAACAATGACAACAACAACAGAATGGGAGGAAACTTTTGGAAGTGATGGCTATGTTTGTTGCATAAATAATGATGATTTCACAGGTGTGTACTTATCTCCAAACTCATCAAGTTGTATACATTAAACATGTACTACTTTTTGTATGTCCATCATACCTCAACAAAGTGGTTTAAATGTTAAAAAAATAAATAAATAAAATTTAAAAAATTATATGGAGGATACATAGGTTATTACCCTCAGGGAGTAGATATAGCTAGCTTTACTTTAGATAATTGCTGCTCTCATTAGTACTAGCAGCAGAGATTCCTCTGAGGGAGGTAAGGAGTTAGAGATGTCCTGAAATATTTCTAGTTCTATATTAACCTGTAGTGTTTTTATTTGGCTTTCCCCAAAAGGATCTAAAAATGGGCTAGTCACAAATGAAAAATTTCCAGCCAGTATCCAGCATCATGAAGCCTGAAGCAGCCTGAATTGCAGGGCTGATGGGAAAGGTAATCCCAGGATCACCCAGACTAACAGGGTAGCATCTATGAAATCATGGCACCGAACTGCCATCTATAAAGCAGAGCTATTTAAGAGAACACTGGACATAAGAGACGGTTCTCCACAGGACACATTTCTCAAAATCATGGAATGTGAGAATTAAAAGGGACATGTAGTTTACTTAGAAATGGCTCACAGTTGGGAGCAGACCTCAAGGCAAAGCAGCTAGATTCTTCATCCCTGCTATCTCCACACCAGCTAGCAGTTTATTAATATTGAGCATTTCATTTATTTGATGCCTGGATTATCCCACAATGTTCTTGTATTTTTTGTGTTTTATCAATTCATTTTGTAGTTAATAAAATTAATGGACTCAGAAGTAAGGGGAATTACAAAATATCCAAGACACTATGCCAACTTGTGTGAGAATAAGATCAAAACTGTGTGCCCTTTTACTACAGTACTCTGTCTTACTAATTTTCCATCAAGTCAAGGACAAAAAAAATATCCTTTCTGAATATTTTGCTTAGCCATCAGACCTATATTTGGAGTAGAAAATATAATATTTATAGCTTCTGGAGTTAAGAAATGAGGTACTTATATTTTGTTTCTGGTCAAGCAGTTCATTTTCCTGGGTGAATTCTGAAGTTAAATTCCATCTAAAATATTAACTTACTAGTTGTTCTGAAAAATAAGCTCTTAAGCAATTTGACTCAGAACATGTTTTCTTGACAGAGTGCTTGCCCCTGACCAAAACTGGTTACCTATTCATAGCCCTGGTGCCCACAAGCTAAAATGCATGCTCTGGTTTCTCTTGAGTCCAGGTTTTTATTGTGCCATGTGTCACAAAATTGGATATTTCATTCTCTAACAACTCAGGCCATTAAATAAAATTCTGAATCTTTTTTTCTTTTCCTTTTTCTTGCATAAGCCCTTCCTGCACTAGTGTTAGTTTGTCATTCTTTTAGTATTAGCCTCTTTTCAGCATTAGCTCACTTCCTTCCATCACAAAAACCAGAGTTTCTTACAGAACTAAATTTATTTGTGGATTGGAATGGTACACATACATTCCCTCTTTCATTCTAACCTTAGATATAAATTTCACAAGTCTTTTTCTTATTATTTGTCAAAAATTAATCCAAATTGGAAATGTCAAATGTTTTTGGAGATGATTATAAAATTGAAATAACAGTTTGGATGGTGTAAATTAATTCAAATTTATGGTCATGTTATATTTAGGAAGCTATATAAATGTGTATCTAGTTTGACACTGGAAGTAAAAATACTTCACCAATTCTTTATTCAATTGCAGAGCCTTCCTGTTTATTTATTTTTTTTACACTACATAATAAAACCCATTCAACATAGTTTATGTTATAGTGTTTTAAAACACATGCTGGCTGTTTACTATCTTTTATATTTTTAATATGCTTTTATTGATTTTAGAGAGAGGAGAAGGGAGAGGGAAAGAGAGAAACATTAATGTGAGAGAGAAACATCAATTGTTTGCCTCCTGCACACCCCCCACTGGGGATTGAGCTGCAACCCAGGCATGTGCCCTGACCAGGAATCAAACCATCAACTTTTGCCCTAACTGGTTTGGCTCAGTGGATAGAGCATCGGCTTGTGGACTGAAGTGTCCCAGGTTTGATTCTGGTCAAGGGCATGTACCTTGGTTGCGGGCACATCCCCAGTAGGGGGTTTGCAGGAGGCAGCTGATTGACGTTTCTCTCTCATCAATGTTTCTAACTCTCTATCCCTCTCCCTTATTCTCTATAAAAAAATCAATAAAAATATATTTTTAAAAAAAACAAAAAACATCCACTTTTTGGTGCATGGGATGATGCTCATCCAACCTAGCCACACAGGCATGGCAAGCTGTTTACTATATTTTAAACCATTAAGCCTTATCTCTCTTAAATGGGCTTAAGATTATGAAGAGGGAGATATCAGAGGTATCAGGTACTGAGAATAGTAAGAAAAGTTTATCCTTTTAATGTACCTAAAAACCATTCTGAACTTTCTACAATAGCCATAAAAGAGATCAGCCTCAATCCCTGGGTCTAGCCTTTATATCCCAGCATCCATTAAGTACTCATTCATTTAAAAAAGAATGTTTAAAACATGTAAACACTTTTTTCTCAATTATGGCACAGAATGAGAATTGTAAGAAATCAATAGCAAGATGGCCTTACCAGAAACATATGGAAACAGTAATCTTAACATAGAAATCATACCTTTTGCATTAGTGAGGAAAAGAAAAGGCGTCCTGTTTTCACAATATTTACTATCTATAATAATAAAAGGGTAATATGCTAATTAGACTGGACATCATACCGGATGTCCTTCTGGACGAAGCCAGGACCGGTGGGAAGCCCAGAACCCGGGTGCCAGAGGGAAGCTGGTGCCGGCAGCTGGGGGAAGGAAGGCCTACTCTTGCATGAATTTCATGCATCGGGCCTCTAGCATATTATACTTACAAATTTACGAAGAGTTATAAGGTATGAAAATGAGATTTTAAGTGGTCATTTTAGAGATAAAACTAGCATTTCTATGATTGCATAACTATAGAAAATTCACTATTGGAGAATTCCACAAGGGGACTATTTATGAGATCTATGTAAAATAACAAATAGCTCTCTATAGTTCTGCAAATCAATTGGACATATAATAGTAAAAATACATTATTCATAATAGAAACAAAATTATAAAATATACAAATATAAGCATATCAATAAATTTACAAGACTTTTATTTTTAAAGAGCTATATATTATGGCTAATGGATATGGAAAAATATCTGAATATGTGAAAAAAGAAGAATGCCTATAACTTAGAAGATATATAAAATTTTATTTTTTAAAAAAATAATCTTGGAATGCGATGCAATTCATTTAAAAAATTTCAAACAGAAATTTTCATAAATTTGCAATGCTAACTCAATAATTTATTAAATGTAAAAACTAGCCAAAAGCTTTTGAAAGAAACAAATGCAGACAATTCTTGCTCTATGAGATATAAAAATGTATCATAAAACTATGTGTGACATAAGTCAGTAATATTTGTACAGAAATAAGCAAGTATATCACTGGACAAAAAATAGGTAGTTCATAAGTAGATGCATAAACATATATGTATACTTATATGTATATGTAAATTTGGAATATGAAAATGATGACATTACAAATTACTAAGGATAAATGACCTAGTCAATAAAGGGTATTAGACAACTTTTGTCATATAAATATCTAATTTTATGAGAATGTTTTCTAAACACAGAAATAAATTCCAATTAGACCTAAATGTAAAATAAAGAAGTCAAAACAAATAAGAAAAATAAAACTATTAAATTAGTGTGAAAAATTATGGGGTATCCAGAACATGAAATTTATAAGGAAAAGATTGATATTTTATTTTTAGCTATCCCTAATCAATCTGATACATTTGATGGTATCAAAATATAAACATCTTTGTAACAAATTATGCCATAAATAAAATTAAAATACAAGAAACAAGGTGGGAGAAAATGTTTATTACATATAAACCAGAGGTAAAATATTGTAAATATATAAATTAGTACATTTGTATTGGTTATTTATATATAAGTATATATAAATCAATAAACATGTTCAATAACACAGCAGAAAATATGGTAAAAATTTGAGCAGAGCAGAGTTCCTATAATAATGATAAAGGGAAATAAGAGATAATAAAAATGTCAAAAAGACATTTCAGACTAACTAATTACTAAGGAAATGCAGGAACAATAAAAAACATCAATTCACAAATAAATTGACATTAAAAAATGAATAGTAAGTGAAGTTTTGTGGAAATAAATCCACGTTATAGAATGCTAGGCAGAAGTCTTAAAGAGTGAAGTAGTTCTACACATACAAACATGAAAAGATCTCTAGGGCAAATAATTTAATCTAAATTCTGTCCGATTCAATACATTCTGGGTGAAAATTTACTTCTACTACGTTATATTGGAAGTATGAGCAAAAAGAAAAAAAATGCAGGCACTCAGAGGATGAACTTTAACTCTAGAGGACTGCAGAAGATGTACTAGTAAACCTATAAACCATTGCTAAAATGAGTGAATGTTTGACGGACAGAAAATAGTGACTAGGACTTCTAGAAAGAGCCCATACTCTCAACCCAAACCCTTTATAATTGCTTCCTTAATCCTCCCTGTCAGTCTTGCCAGCTCATCCATAATTAATCCCCAACCACCCTCTACTCCCAGGTCATGCTCTTACATGCCTTCTTGCTTGTACCAATCTATTTTTCTCTACTTAATATACCCCTCCATCTCTCCCTTCCTATTTTCCTGGTTAATTCCCACTTCTACTTATTTAGGGCTTTCTTCATAACTTTTTTGACCCCCATCAACTCTCTCTGAGCTTTCTTATTTTTTCAAGCTTTCTTTTTCCCATGAACTTGATTGTACTGTTTGAAATCCCAAATAAAGTGGATTAAAGAAATTGATTTTTAATAAAAATTGGTAAAATATTGATAATAAAAATTAATTAAACTCACCATGCAGCATGTGCATGGTTGTGTGTTTTAATGAACAAATCTAAAAAGTGAAATATTAAGGAAAGATCCTGAACAGTTTTGTAAAACTCATGTTAATTTTGTAAATAATGTAATGTCAGAATTAGTATGTAAACATTATTTACTACCTCACTTCCCACTTGAAGTCATTCCACAGGAGGGAACATTTTCTTGGTAAACACACTTATTTGTAAAGATTTTTTTTCCTTTTCTGGAAATCAGGAACACTGCTAATGTCTCTTTCTTTTGTTACATTTACACATGTCAAAAAAAAAAAGTTAGGAAATTTATAAGGTAAAATTTATGGACTTGCAATATCAAAAACAACAATTTAAAAAATATTGATGTTCTCCCTTGGGCATTAGACTGCAAAGTTGAGAATAAAAATGTCCCAAAAGTTTAAAACATATGACAAGCAGATCAGTACATTTTTTTCTCCTGTTATCAAGATTTGAAAAAGTTAAATCTATTGCTGAATATAAGAAAAAAGAAGAAAGGAAAGCAATATAAGTTTAATCATTACTGAAAAAATATTCATCATATATAATAATGTAAATATCTAATAAAATTGTCTTGCCACTCAGTAAAGAATATTCTAACTAAGCAAAAGGATTTCAAAGCCCAAGTGAATAGAGACGATGGGTGACAAAGCAAACAAGAAAGCTACATAAAAGAAAGAAAAATAAATTTGAATGTATTAGAACAGTTTATTTATTTCAGGCATTATCAGTCAATTTCAATTAGCTTATTCAGTTTAATCTAGGTTGATGCTTAGGTTATTGAGACACTAAAGTAACCTATGTAGACTAGAACCATTGTCATGAGTTAAGGGTTTGTATAGATGTGATACCTAAACTCTGCAAGTCTAATGACTTCCTATTCCCTCATGCCCTTTTAATAAGGAAATGGCCACTGATTGTTGAAGTATAACAACATTGTCTAGATTTAGATGATTAATTGTGCATAAAAATCATATTTGGGGCTGGTCATGTAATACCTCAAAGCACTTGTGTTTGTTGTGTGAGAGGTGTTATTAGAGGAAGATGGGTCTTAAAATAGGTTCTTCCACCATATGTGGGAAAGGAATTTCAGGGACACATGCAAAGAAGAATTTGAAATTTGAGCAATAGTGACAAGATCTATTTGAGCGCCCTTGGAAAGGCTGCCACATTCGGCAAGGCACTTTCCAGGCAGGTCCAAGCAGTAGGATCTGGTCGACATTGTCAATCTGCCCCCAGATACACCACACCTGGTGTCTCTGGTGGTTCAGCTCTGTCTTGCTGCGGGAGAAGTCCAGCTTCTGGAGCAGTAGGCCTACATTTGGGCTTACCAGGCCCAGGAGGGTCAACAGGGCCCAGAGAATTAACACCCTTGGAACCGAGGCTGATCTTGACAAAGTTACTTAACTTCCTTGTGCCTTATTCCCTGGCTGAACGCCCACTGCCAAGGCTTGATGGCACCCGGGTTGCCATGGGCACAGTGCTCTGCCCTGTGGGGCTGCCAGAGAGACTGGAGCCTTTGTTAAATTTCCCTGTATTTCCTTGGGCTTGAGAGAGAACAGGCTTTCTTTCAAACTATCCAATCTCTTTCCTGGCTTTTCCCAGGCTTGCATCCTTATCCTCTTCGATCTTTTCCCTAGATATTCCCAGGTTTGTCTCCTCCCCTTTCTGGTTACCATTTTGGTTTCTACTGCATTTGTACTAATTAAACTTCCCCCTCACCCTTTCTCCCTCCCTTTTACCCTAGTTCATCTGGGGGAACTGGCCGGTTTTCCCCTGGGATGATTGGAAAGCCAGTCTTTCCTGGCCACTTGGAAGTTAATCCATTTGGCAGAGCGATTCTGGCTATTCCCTAGAGAGTCTGTGAAACTATAGTTTCCTGACTTAATCAGACTCAGCTAGTTTTCTCCCTTCTCCTTTGTTAATTCCTAACTAACTGCTTCTATGCTAATAGAGGTTTCAGTATACCCTTTAGGTGCCTGGATTAATACATCATTAACAGAAACCTTTCAATCCAGACAGATATGAAAATAAGATATTGCTAAATTAATGACATTCATGATTTTTGTAAAACAAAACAAAACAAACAAAAAAACCTAGTAACAATGTCAAAACAGTAGATTTGAAAGTTATATATTGATTTCTATTGTTAAAATGGATTCCAATGTACAAAGTACTAACTCAACAAAAATCAATAACTCCTTTCACTCACAGTGTGCCTTTAAAACAGCTTTCCAAAGATTGAATGTTTAATTTAGGACAGGTCCCTAATAGTCGCTGCCTTAGTTAAGAGGTCAGAATATATATTGGCAGAATAAAGAGAGGGACATTCTAACTAATGGTGATGTTTGTGCATTCTGAGATCTAGACATTAGGCTACTTTGGGTAGTAGCCTAATAAATTAAAACTTATTTAAAGCTAATATTTCCTTTTACTCCCAAGTTCCAAGGTATGTAAAAGTGTCAACCCTTAATATGAAATGTATTTGTCAATTTTAGTTTTAATTTTGTGGGGGAGCTAAGGTGTCCTTAACATGAGAGGGTTTTCTTTATTATTTTGCCATTAAAACACCAGAGAATTCAATAGCCCCCACCTCACTAGAAGCTTCACTCACATTATGAAATTGCTTAAGACCCTACCTGGTTCTAGTCTCAGCTTTCAAAGAAACATGCCCATTGCGTAATTCCTACTGTAGAACAAGATCAAATAAGACTTTTTTTTTTTTATTAAGCCCTTCTCCTTAACCAAAGGCACTATGCAAGTACCACTTGTTAATAGAGAAGTACTTTAATGTCACTAGTAATCATGTTTATATATTATCAGAAATAGTTACTTTAGTCTGTGGAATGGGGCCACATGCTGACCTGACAAGCTCAGGGGAGGCCTGCATGGCAGTCTTGCAAACTCAGAGACCTAAAGTAACCACAAAGGATGGTCTGAAATTAAACTTTAACTAAAGGCAGTTATGGTGGGTAGTTACATCCTAGACCGGTATCTTCACTGACAGGGTTGACCTTTGCCTTAACTGAGCCTATCTGTCTTTTTGCATCTATGATAACATACCCTTGAAATGTCTGGGTCACTTGTAACTTCCCTTTTTCTGGACCCCCTGGGGCACAACCAAATGTGCTGGTCGCCAGGACAGATACCACAAATTCCTTCATCATCATGTTAATTGTTCCTGCACCCACCTAAGTATGTGTCTATCATTTTACTTTTTATCCAATCCCAGGGGTTTCTCCACTTTGCTTTCTCCTGCCTCTCTAGTCTATCACCAATGGTTTTCATGTAACCCACCTATGTCCCTTTGCTTTGATTGCAATGTATAAATACAGATGTAACCCACCATTCTTGGGAGCATTATCTCAATTCATTGAGGTTCTGCTTCCTGACGTATGTCAACAGTTTGGCTCAAATAAACTCACAAAAATTCTTTATAGGTTTCAATGGTTTTTTACGTTAACAAGTCTCACAATATATCCGAAATGCCATTTAGTAATAAATATGAAATATAATTGAGTGTTTATTTTCAGTTCTTATCCAAGAAATACTATAAACCACTCATTTTTTAAAAATTGTCACAATTTCACAAATATGAAAACACTCTTTTCTTATTCTTTTCTGCCAACTCTGGTACTTTTCCTAAAAGAATTTAAAAAGGATAATCTAATCACCCTAAAGAAAATGCATTTTATTTTTACCTACTCTAAAATTTAAAAATTCTTTCAGTTTTCTTTTGCAAGAAAAGTTTAATGAGGCATATTTGCTTGTTTCCATGGTATTTCAAAAGAGGATTACTTACTGAAGGCAAAAGATGTGTACAAAAAATAACAAACCTTTGCAATAAGAGATAAACTTTACTTTTCAAATAAATTTCATAGGGCAGTATTTACCCATTTATAATCTATAAAACAATGCCAGTCATTTTTAATGTTATTCAAAGAACAGTTTTCCTTGAAAAAAGTAAAAGTGGTAATAAATTTTATCATATAATTTCATCATATAACACAATCTGTCACTACAAAATGCAAAAATATCCCATCTTAGTAACCAGTGTTTTGTCTTTGATTCAATAACTAAGTATGCTGAGTTTTTTGTGTGTGTTACAGAAATTGCCAGTACCATATTATTTTAATTTTGAACTCAGACACTTGCAAGTCCAGTCACACTTGAGGAAGATTTTTCTAGGAGCAACATGTATTATGCTACTCAGACTCTCTTTTACCTCCAGAGTACATATTGGTGATATACTTTAAAATTTTTATAAGCATTTTGATAAGGTTTGAAGTTTAAAATACAAAGTAATTAAGACAAAGATTTCTATAACCACTCATACAGGGATATTACAGTATCACATTTATATCTTTTAATGATAATTGAATACTATTTAATAGTAGTCTCTCTTTTACTATTTCAAATTGAGTGGGCAAGAGGTCATATGTAAGTGGGAGAGCAGATGTTGAGCTTACATATGTCTGATATCATAGATCTTGTTTTAGCATCTCTGAAAATAAGAATACAAAGCTGGAGAAATGTTATTTTGTTGAAGGTAATTCAGTACATAGACAATGGATTATATATCAACAAAACAAAACAAAGTATAAATCATTAGGAAATGTCAATTTTATGAGGCAATATGCTCTAATAGAAAGAAACCTTAAATTGAAATTAAAAGGAATGGATTTTTCATTCTAAATTTGCCATTTAGTAGAAATACAAAGTCTTGAGCCTTAGTTTCCTTATTTGTAAGATGGTAATAGATGGGATGGATTAATTGGTTAATATCTAAAATGCATTTAAATTAAGGCTAATGTAAATTATGGGAAGGGGGAGTGGTCAATAGGCCTTATCTCTCTGGTTGTTAAATAGAGCTCAAAGGTTAGGAAGGAAAGAAAGACCACAGAAAGAGGAGGTTACACAGAAAGTAGAGTTTTGTACCTTTACCCTGTCCTTGTGCAGTCAGAAGACCCCAAAGTCAACCAGAGAAGAGCTGAAGGCTGGCTGACCAATCATTCAGATCGTCTTGTTTGTGAAGATGCCAGCTACTACACAAAGAGAACGTCCAAAGAAGCCAAATTAAATTGCCCATGGGGGATTTAAAACCAGACAAATAGGAGTTAAAATGTGAAAAACCAATTCCATTCAAGAACTATTGCAATAGGGAAAAAGAGACATCCGTATAAAAGTGGTCTCAATTCCAAATATAATAAGAACAAGTGGGGATTTACAGAGAAGGAACAAAGAGATGGGTTGATGGATGGGAAATTACTAAGAGGAGGCATCAAGGGTGGGAGGAATTCTCACTAAATGTGCTATCGGTGGAAGTGGTATGTCCACCAGTGGAAGTGGGGGCTCCCTTTCCCCACTGGGTGCTGAGGGTCATGTTCTTATGATATCTTGAGAAAAATAACGTTCTAAGACTTGCATGGGAGAATGAGTGATTTTTATTTGCATAAAGTTATCTCACTCAGTTTCTAAATTCCCATTACCCTTAAGCCAGTCCTGGAAAATGTGAAACTGAGGATTCAGCAGAGCTAAAGGCAAAGCCAGTGTCCAGAGTTCCTGATCCACGGTGGAGCTGAGTCTGGCAGGGCATCAGGCTAGGGGCAGTGCATTTGTCCATTGTGTGTGGGGTCCACATGGCTATGGGCCAATTGGGCAAGTGCAGAGTGTGAGAGCCCTACAAGCCAGGCGTTAGGTGTGAGCAGCAAGAGAGAAGGGCAAGAGGACCAAGAAAGGGACCTCTCTTTGTTCTGGAGTTTATGTATCTCAGATTTTTTGCCCTTGCAGTGGCCATGCCTATTCTGGCCATGACGTACTCCTAGGTGTGACTGACAGAAAATCACCTTTTCTACATCATTCACACTTTACTGGGCATGCATCTTATTCTTTCTTTCTCCAGTCCCTTCCCCAGGATCTGTGGGGGAACAGCCCTGGAGAGTGTTAAACTGCAGACTCCTGGCACAAAAGGCATGCCCACATTATCTGGCCTTCCCTTTGCTCCTTTCCTGTTAATTAATTAATAACTGGGTTAATTACAAATGAACCTAACAAGATTTTTGTTGAAGGCAGGCCAGTATGAGCAGATACCACCAGGGATATATTCTATTGAAATGGGAATTTTGGTCTGGAAACGTGTGCTGTTCCCCTGGGCAGGATGGTTCCCGGGCTCTTTGTCCATTGGAACTGAAGAATGAAACCAGACGGAGGGTGGTATAGCAAAGGTGGAAATTTATTGAGAAACAAGCACAGACTCTCACATGGGGAGGGCGAAAGAGTCCCACAGAGTCCCCTTTTCCACAATTTATAAAGGCTACAGTTTTTTGTGCCTCGATATCCCCTCTGATTGGTCACTATTCACATTTGATTTGGTCACTATAGCAACTCCTGAGCTCAAGTCTCACATGAAGTACGTGAGGTTCCCTCCTTTTCCCTTATTGTTCTCCTGTTCCCTGTGGGTTTTCCTTCCTCCCTCTTTGAATGAGAAGCTTCCTTCCCTTTATTCTGTAAACTAGAGGCCCACTGCACGAAATTCGTGCACGGGAAGGGGGTCCCCTCAGCTTGGCCTGCACCCTCTCCAATGTGGGACCCCTCAGGACATCTGGATCCTAATCACTCACCTGCCTGCTGACCTGATCCCCCTAACTGCTCTCCCCTGCTGGCCTGATTCCCCTAACTGCTCTCCCCTGACAGCCTGTTCACTCTAACTGCTCTCCCCTGCTGACCTGATCTCCCTAACTGCTCTCCCCTGCCTGCCTAATCACCTCTAACCACCTCTGCCTCGGCCCCTGTGGGTTTGTGTCTCCGATCCAGCCTTTAGCAGCCCCAGCACCGAGGTGGCAGGGCTTGGGGCTGCTGGTTGCAGGGCCCCACCCCCTGCAGGTTTGTGTCTCTGATCCGGCCTCCAGCAGCCCCAGTACCGTGGTGGTGGGTCTTGGGGCTGCTGTGTGCCAGGCCTGTGGGTTTGTGTTTCTGATCCAACCCCCAGTAGCCCCAGCACCACAGTGGCACGGGGCTTAGGGCTTGGGTGCTGGCCTCCCTGTGTGTTTGTGTCTCCCATCCGGCCCCCAGCAGCCCCAAGCACTGCCCGGCCACTCTGGAATCGCCATCTTTGCTGGGTTAATTTGCATACTCATCCAGATTGGCTGGTGGGCATAGCACAGTGATGACCAATTTGCATGTTTCTCTTTTATTAGTGTAGATGTGTACATTTTGCCACTCTCAGCTCCCTTATCTATGGAAATATAACCTCTGCCACTCCCAGCTCCCTTGTCTTATGGAAACATATCCTTTTGCAGCTCTGTAGCCCTGTGCTTTTTCCATGGACCCCTTAATTCCTAAAATTTCCTAAACTTGGCTATTTCACCCCTAAAAATTCCTTTCACTATCAGCTGTGGAAGTTGATTAGATATCAAGGGAGGTGTCTTCATAAACTGACTTAGAATTCTTGCTAAAACTGAGCAATACAAAGCCAGCAATAATGGGAGTGAAGATGGAGGCCTCACCGAGGAAAGGGTTCAGAGGAGCCTGACTAAAGCTTGGTCAAAGAGCAATATGTCAGGAACAAGCAGTGTACATAACAGGGCACATAGAAGCACAAGAATAACTAAGGGTCGTCACCCAAGAAGGGCAATTCCAACCTCAGAATAGATATTGAAGTTGTTTTAAGAACGAATGAAAAACCTAAGGCAAATATGTGGGTCTAATAACAATTATACACAACAAACACATAGATGTGTATTTCTGCTGTTATTGTCTTTGCCATTGTTCTTCCCTATCAGAAGAAACAAATTGTTTGTTGGCTTTACAATGAATGTCCTTATTAAAATTCAGATTCCAGAAGCTCTTTTCAGAATAGACCAATGCCCATTTGAATAAAAAATATATATAT
>NW_005369365.1:1068842-1116947 GCF_000412655.1 Myotis brandtii | reverse complement strand
GTTTGTTGAAATGTTCTGAGGAAGAAAGAAAATTAAAACTTGTTCAACTAAAGTGTTAAATATTCTCCACTATTTAGAGCTAGAAACTTCTCGGCATGGGTTGAGCTGAATTTCAAAACCATTGTCATTCCTAAGACAACCTGTAGTTTTAAATGACTAGGCTGTCAGCCTTTCAGCTCTCTGCATTTGCCTTTTCAGCTTTAGTGAATAGTAACAATTACATTGCAAACAGCATGTTATTTCCAACTGTTTTTTTGACAGAAATCTTTGTGTTATAAATATTGCAAACTTGACTTCATTTTCATGATTCATTTTTTATGTAAATCTTAATAGTTGAGACTTTTTTAAGGCTTCAATATAATTGGTCTTTAAAATAGTATTGACTTATTTTTATCACATCAGATAACTTGATAAACAGAATACTTAAAAGTGTATAGATTTAGAAACAATTTTTGACATACAACTGTTAGTTACATGGCAAGACTTTTTAAGGGTTAAAATTCGCTGATTAGGGGAAGCAATGCAATTTGGAAAAGGGAACCAGGGAAATTATACTTTTTTTTAAAGAATGTGTTGTCATGTCTCCATTCTTAGATTGATTTATCTTACATGTATCCAACTAAAAATATTTCTGAAAGAAAACAGACTTTAAGAAGAAAGAATTTTTGTGTTATAAAGCACAGTAAGCTTGGAAACAGCACTGGAATAAGCCAGACCCTTGAAAATGTTTATCTTTCCAGTTGATTTAAATGTTTAGCAACTACAGATCTTTCAAGATCTAAGGAAAAACAGTAGGATCAAAGCCTATGTTCCAATGAAAAAAATGCTCTTAAATATCTAAAACAGACTTTTGTTAGCACAGATGTATTGTATATATTGTATATATATTCATGGAGGAGTTTGAATTGGATGTATCATATGATCTTTTTCAACTTTAACGTTGTGGCTCTAGTAATTGGTTTTAGTAAGATTTTACTGAGCCCTAAGTGTGTACAAGGCAATGCTTTTTGTAAAAAGGGGGATAAGTGAATGGTGGGTACAAATATTTCAGCCATTGACCAAGAGGGCTTTAAGTTCCACTCACCTTGACTAAACTTTGGACAGGTTTCTTCAAGACTATAGGTCCTTGAACTCTCTTTACAACATTCACTTTAGAAAACTCTCAATTGTAAATTATTTCACTGCCTATTTCAGATGTAAATATTCCAGCTTCTTTTAATTTTATAACCCAAGAATGCCTTTCTCAAGAAGCTGGAAACCATCTGTTTGAAATGTAATTGTCCAAAAAGATAATATTGTTTGATAAATATTTCCCCATCTCTGGGGATGGATAGGGGTCTAACTTTTACCTATGAAAGAAATTCCAAATCTAAAGAAAGATTTAAAGAGTTTATTTAAGCCAAAGGCCGAGGGCCAAACCTGGAAGCAAAATCTCAAAGGGTTGAGAAGACTCCTTTAAAACTCCCACATGGCTTTTCCACACTATTATACCATAAACTATACCTAGGGCCTAACAGCAACATCCCAAGCATTATAATCCCACTTTTTCCAGATACCCTCACCTAAACCTCATTCATGTTCTGCTTTTTCCTTCCCTCCTCTGAGAAAATATGAAGAATCTTATGGAGGAAATGGTTCCTTAGACAAGAACCATCAATATTTATCAGCAGATTATTTTTATTGTCTTTAGGGGAAACGCACAGTAAGTATCACTAAAGACCAGGCTCTCATCAACGCTTTCCTGATCTAGCTTTGTATTGTAGCCACTATGCTAATCCCCAAATTTTCAGCTTTTTATCCCTCCAAGATATTTGCACACTACACTTAGACATATTACACAAGAAATTGGGAGGACGTTAGCTACCAGATAAAATCCAATTTTTCCGGTCTGACTTGAAACACACCTCAAGTACTTTGTTCAAATGTATTGTCTATCACTCACCAATAGTCAAACTTAATTTTAACCAGAAGGGTCTATTCAGTTTTATCTGTTTCTGTTCTCCTCTTTCTCATTTTCTGACTTTTTTACACTATTTCCTCTCAACCCTATTTGTATAAATACTACTCAAATTTCAAATTTAATTCAGGTTTAAAACTAATAAATCAGGGGTAGAGGGGCATGGGGGGATAAGGACACATATGTAATACCTTAAGCAATAAAGAAAAAAAAAGAAAAAAAACCCAGCAAAAATAAGGAACAAAAACAAAAAAACCTAATAAAACCATCCTTTATTTTATCCATTTATATTTCCAGCGGTCTGGATTCTCTACCCTTTTTGAAAGAATACAAATTATGCTTGTCACAGAGTTGGCCCTTAATTGTCTCTACATATGTTGTATATTTTTATTGGATTGTTTATCTTCCTTTTGTTAAGTTGTATGAGTGCCCTATAAAATTTGGAGATTAAAACCTTATCAGATGTATCATTGACAAATATGTTCTCCCATGCAGTGGAATCTTGTTGTTTTGTTGATAGTTTCTTTTGCTGTGCAGAAGCTTTTTATTTTGATGTAGTCTCATTTGTATTTTTTTCTCCTTAGTTTCCATTGTCCTAGGACCTTGGTCGGCAAACCGCAGCTCGCGAGCCACATGCGGCTCTTTGGTCCCTTGAGTGTGGCCACGAAGTTTCAATCACACTGTACGTGCATGCCCGCATGTGGTATTTTGTGGAAGAGCCACACTCAAGGGGCCGCAGTTTGCTGACCACTGTCCTAGGAGATATGTGAGTAAACATATTGCTACAAGATATTTCTGATATTTTGCTGCCTATGGAATCTTCTAAGATTTTTGTGATTTCCCACCTTACATTTAAGTTTTATCCATTTTGAGTTTATTTTTGTGTATAGTGTAAATTGGTGGTCTAGTTTCATTTTTTTGCATCTATCTGTCCAATTTTCCCAATGCCATTTATTGAAGAGACTGTCTTGACTCCACTGTATGCTCTTGCCTCCTTTGTCAAATATTAGTTGAGCATAATGGCTTGGGTTGATTTCTGGATTCTCTGTTCTGTTCTATTGGTCTATATGTGTGTTCTGTGCCAGTACTAGGCCATTTTGAAAACAGTGGCCATGTAATAGAGCTTGATATCTGGTATTGTGATCTCTCCAACTTTGTTCTTCTTTCTCAGGATTGCTGTGGCTATTTGTTTGTTGTTGTTGTTGTTATTTTTAATTCCATATAAATTTTGGAGAGTTTGTTCTAGGTCTGTGAAATATGCCTTTGGTATTTTAATGGGGATTGCATTGAATCTATAGATTGCTTTGGGTAATATGGACATTTCAATGATGTTGATTCAACCAATCCATAAACACAGTATATCCTTTCATTTGTTTATATCTTCCTCTATCTCTTTTTTCAATGATCTGTAGTTTTCTGAGTACAGGTCTTTTACCTCCTTAGTTAAATTTATTCCTAGGTATCTTAAATTTTTTTGTTGCAATGATAAATGGGAATTTTGGGGGATTTTTTGTTTTGTTTTGTTTTTCTCTCTGTGAGTTCAATACTGGCGCATAAAAATGCCTTAGATTTCTGGGTGTTAATTTTGTATCCTGCTACATTGCCAAATTCATTTATTAAATCTAGTAGTTTCTTGAAAAAGTCTTTAGGATGTTGTATGTACAATATCCTGTCATCTGCAAATAAGGACAGTTTTACTTCTTCTTTTCCAATTTGGATGCCTTTTATTTTTTCTTCTTGTCTGATAACTATGGCTAGCACTTTCAATACTATGTCAAACAGGAGTGGTGAGAGTGGGCATCCCTGCATTGTTCTTGTTCTTAGGGGAAATGGTTTTAGTATTGTTAGGTCGGAGAGAGCTCAGGATCGGATACATGCAGACATGTGATGAGACAATGGACTTCCTCTGGAATTTCTAACAGATCAGTGTGCCAGACACAGATACTGGCTTCTCCAGGACCCCCACACAGATACTGACTTATTCCTGAATACCTGGCTGACCCCCTGCAGCTGAAACTTCCTCAACTGAATACCTCAGCTCATGTCCCCACCCCTCACCCAACCGCAGTATAAAAAAAGCGCCCCCCTCCCTATTGGTGTGAATCCACGTGCCCTGTCTTTGGGGTACGTGGGTCTCCTGGGGACGCAGAAATAAACCTTTTCCTTTCCTTTCTTTTCTGATTCACTGGACTCTATTTCTTGCGCCGCCTCCTGAGCCACCTAACCTAACAAGTATGTGCCCATTAAGTAAGATGTTGGCTGTAGGTTTCTCATATAAGGCTTTTATTATGTTGAGGAATGATCCTTTTATTCCCACTTTGCTTAGAGTTTTTATCAAAAAAGTATGTTAGATTTTGTCAAGTGCTTTTTTTGCACCAATTGTTATGATGATATGGTTTTTGTCTTTCAATTTGTTTATGTGATATGTCATGTTTATTGATTTGCAGATATTGTACCAGCCTTGCATCCCTAGAATAAATCCCACTTGGTCATGGTGTGAGATCTTTTTAATGTATTGTTGGATGTGATTTGCTAATACTTTGTTGAGGATTTTAGCATCTATGTTCATCAGGAATATTGGCCTGTAGTTCTCTTCCTTTGTAGTGTCTTTATCTGGTTTTGGTATTATGGTGATTCTGACTTCACAGAAGGAGCTTGAAAGTATTTATTCCTCTTGAATTTTTTGGAATAGTTTGAGGAGGGTAGGTTGTATTTCTTCTTTGAATGTTTAATAAAACTCCCCTGTGAAGCCATCCGAACCAGGGCTTTTGTTTGATGGAAGTTTTTTGATTACTGCTTCAATTTCCTCAGTATCTCTTAAGAATCTTTCTTTGTCATTAACGTTTGTCATTGTAATTACTAGGTGTCTCAGTGTGGGTCTGTTAGAGTTCATCTTGTTTGGGACTCTCTGTGCTTGTGTGACATTTTTCTTCCCCAAGTCAGGAAAGTTTTCTATCATTTCTTTAAATAGGTTTACTATTCCTTGCTCCTCTTCTTGACCTTCTGGCACCCCTATTCAGATTTTGCTTCATTTCATATTGTCCCAAAGCTCCCTTAAACTCTCCTGCTTTTTAATTTTTTTCCAATTGCTCTTCTGATTGGGTTTCTTTTTTCTATGCTGTCTTCTAACTCACCGATGGTTGAGCATCTTTATAACCATTACTCTGAATTTTTTCTCTGACATATTGCCTGCCTCCATTTCATTTAGTTCCTTTCCTGGCAATTCCTCCTTCCCTTTTCTTTGTGAATTGTTTCTCTGTCTCCACATTTTTGCTCTCTTTCCAGCACTAGGCACCCTGCTTGGGGCTTGAGAGGTTGAAGTTCCTATCGGCCCAATGTTCTGGAAATTGTTAGTCCAGATACTGGGCCTGCCTTGATTCTCCCATCTTTATTGTCTGTGCTCGGAGTTGTATCCCCTTCACCCATGGATCTTGTCCTTCAGTTGTCTGCTTCAGATGCTCAGGGTGGAAGGAGCACATGCACAGTTCCTCTTGTGTGTGATTCCCTATGAGGACCCAGAGCCCTCTGTAATGCAATTTGCTCTGTAGCCCCAGCATCAATGGCAGGGTGGTGCCCTAGGTCCCCCTGGCAGTGCACTTGTAGTGCAGTCCTGAGGCCCCTGGCTGGGCATACCAGATTGCTTTGGGTGGTCCCAGCAGCACTCTTTTGTGGCCCAGAGTGAGGCACATGCTGGGTTCCTCCAGGTCACCCCCACAGTAAATCCATGGGCTCAGGTTGAGCTGAGGCAGGTTGTTCTGGGTCGCATAGCCCATGCTGTCCTGTGGCCTGGAGTGTGACTTGGTTGCTCTGGGTTGCCCCAGCAGTAGGTCTCAGGGCTTGGGGTGGAGTGGGCACCAAGTGGCTCAGGGTCAGACTGGCAGCACGGTTCTGGAACCCAGGACAATGTTGTGGCCCAGGGGTACTCCTGGCTTGCACTCTCAGCAGGATTGTGGAGTTGAATCCTGGGATGCTGGATCCTGGTGGGCTGGTAGAAGGCCTGATGCAATAAGTCACTCTTGTGCATGCTCACTGCAGATGTCTAGGAGCCTGCCAGGCCACTCACTGCCAGGGCACCATGGTGGTTCCACAAGGGTTATGGCTGGCAAACAGCATTCTCCAGGCATACTCTGCCCTTCCTTATTGAAAATTGTCTCCTCAGCTGTGTCTAATTTGTTAATTCTGGGTGGATGTTCTCTGATTTAGTTGTTTTTATGGCCTGGCCCCAGGAGAGGTGCACAACACTTTTGCCTATTCGGCCACTATTTTCTTCTCCATAATTATCTTTTTTGTACCTATCAACTCAGTAGAAATGGCGCCACTCTCCTGATACTGATAATATATCTATTGTCTTTGCATTCCCCACATAGGAGTTGCTTATTTTATTGGTCTGATCAAAGAACCAGCCTTTCATTTTATTAATTTTCTTTTTTTAATTTAAATTCTTTATTGTTTAAAGTATTATGTAAGTCTCCTTTTTCCCCATTGACCTCTCCCTGTTCACCCCCACCCTTCAATACGTGCCCTCACCCCAACACTGTCTGTGTTCTCCCCTGCTGGCCATCTTGTGGTGGCCATCTTGTGATGATATGGGGGCGACCATATTGTGATGACATGGGGTGTAGCCACCTTGTGATGACATGGGCATGGCCATCTTGTGACCACACGGGAGGGGCCATCTTGTGAGGGTGTAATGGTCAATTTGTATATTACCTCTTTATTATATAGGATGAATCATCTTTTCACATGATTGTCAACTATATATTTTCTTTGGTAAGGTAACTGTTCATATCTTTTACCCAAATATATATGTTTTTTTAAAAAATTTTGTAGCTTATCTTCCCATTTTATTGGTCTATTTCCTCTTATAAATATTAAATAATTACAGATATGGCCTTTTACTAGTATATTTAACAATGTAATTGCCAATTCTGGTGTTCTTTATTCCTTTGTATAGAGCTGTATTTTTTAAAATATAGTTTTCCTTCCACCTTTATTTGTTCATACAATGTACCTGCTGGTATTGAATGCTTTCAACTTTTATAGGACTAAAAACTGCTCATTTTGCCTTTATCTGAAAGATATTTGCATTCAGTACAGTGATCTAGCCTGACAAGTTTTGGTTTGTTTTTCTTTTTAATCACTTCGGTACTTTGAATTTGTTGCTCCATTGTCAATTGTCATGCATTATTTCTGATGAGAAGTCTGCTATTATTCTGATATTTGTGTTTTTTGGATCATGGATATTTTGAATCTGTGTGATGATTATTTTCATTCAAATTTGAAATTTGAAGGATTATTTCTTAAAATAATAACATTCTCAAACATGTGCTGAGTTTTTTTCCATATTAAAATACTATTTTAATGTCCTTGTCTACTTACTCTATAACTATTTTAATGTCCTTGTCTACTTACTCTATAACTATTTTAATGTCCTTGTCTACTTACTCTATCATGTGTGCCATTTCTGAGTAGGTTTTTATGGACTATAATTTCTCTTAATTGTGAAAAATATTTTTCTACTCCTTTGAATGACTAATAATTTTTCTATTGGATCTCACTCATTATGTGCTGGATATCTTTGCATTCCTATAAATTCTCAAAAATTTTTAGGGAGATTTGTTTAAGTTGCTAGAAAATTAATCTATTCATGTCTTGCTTTTTTATGTTTGTTACATGGGACCAGAGCAGTATTTATCTAGGATTAACTCTATTTACTGCCCAGGCAAAGCTTTTCTGAGTGCTCTGTGTGAAACTGAGGAATCAGATGGGATCAGGCAGTTTAGGGTAAGGGCCACAGGGAGGGAAGATGGTAAAGAGGAGATGAACCACTTGGTCAAGATGTGAGGAGGATAGGCAGAATGTACCAGTCAACCATAGAGCTGTCCTTACCCCTGAACCCAAGAGTGGGAACTAAAAGTGGGGAGATGAGGGCAAAGGAGATTGGCTACTGCTTTTTTGAAAGGAAATAGAGGGCAAGAGCAGGAAATATAATCCCTTAGACTAGGGAGCTTCTGTGGCCATCCTTTTTGGGGCCTCTGTCGCATGCTGAAAGCTTTGTTACTTTTACTGTAATAAACTTCACTTCGCTTTTGCTTACCCCTTCTATGTCCATGAATTCATTGGTTGATTTCTCAAGACAATGAACCCAACAGCTCACACTCGTGTCTTAATACTCTGTGAATTATGAGGTTTTTCACTGTGGCTTGTGGGAAAAGAAATGAACCTTAGCTATAGGGATTGACCCTTTTAATCATTGTAACGGTACTTTTTTCAGACACAGTTCATGCTCTCACATTCATTCACTAATCAGTATTCAGCTGAACACTTGAGAGGGATCTTCAAAGATTTCTCTTTGTCCTTTGAACTTTGCACATATTTCCTAACTAGAATTCCAGCTTTATCTCATCCTCCAAAGAAACCTCTGGGCACTGCCATCATTCCCCATCTAATGCTATGGCCTGGAAACTCTCACTTGGCAGTACACTGAGGAATTCAAGAGCGTATCTCATTTGTTTCTTGTATCTCATGAATCATTGTCCTGTTGCCTGATGTCCAATTTCTTTAAAATCATTTTTCTTATATATTTTACCTTTTTTTCTTAGTTGTCTCTGGTGGGATATTAAAGTCTGGCCTGTGATTTCATCTGGGTTGTAAACATAAATGTCTCTTATTTTTAAAGCCAGTGCAGGTTGTGTTTCTATCATTCCATGCTAATTAACTTATTTTAGATTTTGCTGTGTTTGAATATTTATGTTAACAGAAAATATTGAAATTCTAAAAATGCGACGTCTAAACATATTTGACTTTCAAATTGTAATAGCTACAGTCCAATAACCTACTGTTTTTAAATGATCGCTTACTGTACATTTAAAAAAGTACTTAAAGTGGATTGACTGGTGTGGCTCAGAAGGTCGGGTTATCATCGGTCGCAATTTTGATTCCCAGTCAGAGCACATACACAGGTTACAGATTTGATCCCCAGTCAGGGCATATTCTGGAGGCAACTGGTTGATGTTTCTTCTCTCACTCTTTCTCCCTCTCCCTTACTGGCTCTCTAAAAAAATACATAAAGACATTTCCTCAGGTGAGGATTAAAAACAGATTCTCAAAAAAATTAGCCTAAAGCAAAATTTAAGCACTTGTTTGTTTGTTTTTCCTTTTTATATGTAGTATTTAAAAATAAATCTTGATATGGTTGTGAAGTGTTATAGGTTTTCATTAAAGAACAAGTTAGTTGTTTTAGGGGGGATGGAACAACTTCTAGGAAGTCCTCTCTGAAGACAAATGCCTTTTGAGGTCCATTCAAGGGTCTTTTACACTTGGTAATATTAAAACCTGCCTTTGTTGCTAATTTTTATGCTCTCATAGATAGTTTTTTGCCATAACAACTCAAATGTAATACATTTTTAAGTTTTGTCTAGATCTACATAAAGCACATAATTTAAAAAATTTACCTTTGTGAACAAAAAGGTAACACACGCTAACCTGACTAGCTCAGGGAAGGCCTGTGTGGTGGCCTTGCAAACTCAGAGACCTAAAGTAACCACAAAGGGTGGTCTGAAACTAATTTTTTTTTAACTGAAAGGCAGTTTACTAGTATGGTGGGTAGTCATGTCCTAGGCCAGTATCTTCCCTGACAATGGGCAACATTTACCTTAACGGAGCTGTAGGGAAGCACGGGAGACTTGGTTGGAAAGTTTGTAAGGAGGACATTCTGAGAATAGGGTAGTGTGTGGAAGGCTGCCTGCCCTGTTTATCGAAATTCTGACTTAGGGGAGACTTAGAGGAGTGTCGAAGGTGGTGCCTGTAATTATTCCTTGACCTTTCCAAGCAAGACTGTGCATGTGCAGACCCCCAGGTGTTTACTGGAATCCTTATGCTTAACCTCTGGATGCCATTGCCTAGAGGACAATGTAAACATGTGTCCTCCCAAGATTACTCACCCTATTGATTGTATCTAAAAGATAAACATTATCTCAAACTGCTGCTAATAAAAGCCTAAGGAGGTAGGCAATGAAGGCTGCCTGGCTCCTTCAGCCAGGCTGTCTCTTAGTCCTCTCTTTCACAGCAAACATTGTGTCGGAGTAATCCATTCATCTATTGCTCGGAGTCTGCTGGTCAGCCCTAGCACTGAGCCTCTGTGTTGTCTTTTTGCATCTACGATAACATATCGTTGGAATGTCAAAATAACTTTCCTTTTCCAGGGCTCCTTAAAGCACAGGCACTGCTCTGAAGAGTCCACACATCAAGTCATTGTTATTAAATTAATTGTTGACAGTTAACTATCCTGTACCCACCTAAATTAAATATATATATGTGTGTCTATCATTTTACTTTTATCCAATCCCAGAGGTTTCCCCACTTTGCTTTCTCCCACCGCCCTAATCTATGGATTTCAAAGAACCCACTATGTCTCCTCTTTCGATTGTAATATATAAAACAAGGTGAAAACTGCCATTCTTCAGATCATTATCTCAATCCATTGAGATTCTGCTTCCTGGTAGTTGTCCACAGTTTGACTCAAATAAACTGACAAAAATTCTTCACAGGTTTGAGTGTTTCTTTCATTAATACCTTAAGTTGTTAAACTGCCTTGTCAATATTCACATTACTACTAGATTTGTAAATATAGTAAAGATAGAGGAGGAGGCTTCAGTAATCAGAAAATCAATGTCTAGAAATATCTTCCAATAATTGAAATATAAAAAGCATCCCCAAACAGTTTCCATTTAATAGATAATAGTTTAACACACAATAACAATAGATGCTTAAGAGTATTTTGATTGACAAGCAGCTCTACTTACAACCAAATCACTTTCACTATTTCATTTTCCTTCCTTGTTTTCTTCCTTGTTTCACCCCTTCCTTCCTTCCTACCTTCCTTGAATCCTTAGGGGGATGTTGAATAATGGTGCTGAATTATAATGATAAAGCATAATGTAAAGTAACACCTAGAAGGTTTTCATTACAACACAAATAAAGTGGAAAACACTTACTTTAGATCATTTCCCCCCCCCCCTTTTTTCAATTGATAGTGCTAAGAATGATTTTAGAGTCCTGTCAATATATGTCTCACAAATACATACACAATGAAAAACATTCAAAGCAATTATTCAGGTAATGGAGACCTTAAAATTCCTAGTTTTATGTAACATTTCAAGAAAAAAAATGACTCAAAATTGTTTTTGTTTAAATTATTGAGATCTATGTCTCATCTGCACTGTGCTTTATGCATACAAATATATCTTGATTTTTTATCAGGGTCCTCTTTCACTCCAGTTAGGTTAAAGTTTTCTAATTGATTTGACTAGGATCTCATAAGTTCATTTATATATTTACAACAAGACAATTATCATGTACTAAAATAAACTTTGACAAATGACAAACTTGAAAACTTTTTCTTCTTGAATAGTGGCTAAGCTGAAACAGACTTCTGGATTTAATTAGCTATAAACTTGACATAGGTGTATGTGTATGTATGTTAATATAGCTATATAGAGATCTCCAGTCTTATACTTTTTTTCAAATTTTCATCCACTAAGCAGTTTTGTAAAATAGATGCTGTTTATTATGTCTTTACCTTCTCCAAGTTGATGTTAATTTTAGAAGTCAATGAGAAACATTGACTCTAAAAGCTAAAAGCCTTTGACAAATTAAATGTAGCAAAGAAGACATCAAAATATTACAAGAGTCTATTGGAAATACATCTGCTCATTGGTTCTTGTATAGTCTTCTTTCTGCAGAGATCTATATTTATGCATGTTTCTTGTTTGCTTCCTTAGATCTATAAAGTATATCTATATCCATCAGTCTGACAAATGTATTATCTTATACACCAAAGGAGAATTTTATCAGGAGAATTTTAATGGCCTGTAGCTATTGAACACAGCTTCTATTAATGACCACTGCTTTAAAACAGCTTTTAAAGCACCATTCAAGAAATCAGAAAAATTGGGTACAATGTGTATTTTTCATTTAAAATAAGGTACTCTTTATAGAACAAAATTACAGATATCCCTAGCTTTATTACTGAATTTAAATTGCGATTCATTAAGAAATGTCATAATTCTTATATCTAGCACTCTGAAGAAATCTTTAAATTTAAAAATAGAAAAAAGATGTGATAAAATTATACCACTCAGGGAACTAGGGGAAGTTAAGTAACTCTTATTACAACCCTTCATATTCAAAAGTACAACTGTAATCTCAAAGTTTCCCAAAATGTTTTCCTTCACTATGTGTATAATACTTTAATGAAGTTTTAATTTTCACACACACACACACACACACACACACACACACACCATGAAGTAGTTAATCTTAATGAGAAAACTAAAGCTTGGGTAGAATCAGTATATTGATCAAATGTACACAATTGACATTTGACCTAGGACATTTCTACTAACCAAGTTTTGTGTGGTGTTTTTTCTTCCTTTTAGTTACACAATATGTTTTCAATTGAGTAATAGAGAGTGGTGAGATAAATGACATAAGTGAGGGCTTTAATATGGTAGGTTGTAAAAAACAAGGATTCAAATATTTCCTGGTACATATTTGGCATTACATGAAATAATGGATAAATAAATTGAACCTCAAGAGAAAGATATACACTTCTTCATAAAGTTTTCCATTCTCTCTCTCCTCTTGCCTTTCTTATTCTATAGTATTTGATAATATATCATTGTAAGAAAATAAAACAAATGTAAAAGTTCATAATAATGGTTATCAAGCACCCTTGTTGCAAAAGTTATAAACCCATTTTATTTCAGAGTATTTTCAAACCACTATGCTTGACAAATCACCTTGCATTTTCAGTATAAACAATGAAGAGAGTTTGTTTATAGATTTTATGTTAATAAAAGTCACTTAAATGTCCACCGCAACTGCAGCATTGCACTGAGATTTTAATAAAATAATTTGCTTTTACTTTCTATTATATTCTTTTTAGTGGCTTAATTAAAATTCCATTATTAAATTCTTGAAATTTAGTTCAAACTAGACCATAAAGGTAGCTAATTGCATTAATTAGAAATTCTTTTACTATTTCAAAACTGCAACTGTATTTCAAGTGCTTATTTTTGTGTTTTTAATCTGAAGATTAGATATTATTCCTTACTTTAAAAAAAAACCTGAGTGATTTCTTTTTTCTTTTTAATCTTATTACTCAATAATTTATTACTTTTATAATTAAATACATCTCTTAGGGAGACTAATTCCATTCAAATAATTAAGTATTACATACAAATAAGTATTACATGCAAATGCAATGTTAAATAAAAGTTAAAATACCATTTAGCACCAAAGGTTATATTAAAAAATGTAACTCTCTTCTTTTCATTCTCCTGTCTATCCTTTCATTTCCCAATACAAGAAATTGATTATTTAACATTTTTTAATTCATTGTGAGAGCATTGATTGGCTGCCTTCCGCATGCTCCGCACCATGGATAGAGCCCAAAAACCAGGCATGTGCCCCAACCAGGAATCAAACCACCAACCCTTCAGTGCATGGGATGATGCCCAGCCAACTGAGCCACACCTGCCAGGGCCAGAAGCTATTTCAAAATAACCAATTAGCTTCCCATGTTTTCATGGGCTTCTGATGGATCCAATGACTCCTTTCCCAGGTTAGACTGACAGGCCTCTAAGGCCAAGCACCTCCCCCTCCACAATTTTGGCTTTACTGCTCATGTCCTTATCATCCCCTTGTTCTATCCCTTCCCCCAGTGCTCTTCAGGGGAATGGACTGATGGGGGAGTGTGAAGCTTTAGCTTCCTAGTGAAGCAACAGGCCTCTGCTTCCTAACTAAATATGCTCAACAATGTCAGACTCTTCCTTTGCTTCATTTCCCATCAATAATTAGCTAATTATGGTAACAGTTTCAGGACAAATAGGTTTGTTGTTCTTTCTTTGGAATCTTCTACTTGCAGATGCTTAGGTTTGACTGCTGTGACACATGCACATATGCATACAGACATATGCATACACACATGCACATATTCATACACACATGTGCACATGTATTGGAAGCCAACACTTGTCTCCATTCTCTTCGAGTGCTTTTCTCTGCTACCAGAGGCCGGAAGCTGTCTGGAAACAATATGTTCCAGAATTCTGTAGTAGCAGTGTTCTGATTTAGGTTGAACCAATAAGAGCCATGTGTCCAAGTTTTTGAAGTGGAAGAGAAGCAAAAATCATCATCGTGGATACATGGGTTTGCAAATGACAGACATGAAGGTTAGCCAATGGTTTCCTGGCGTTCTGTTACAATTGTGCACTTCAGTGCTGAAGGCAATTGATTCTTGATTTTCTCTTATTGGTGCAATTTTCTCATGTCCTTAAATCCTTCAGGTAATAGATTTACCTGACCTTCACTTTCCCAGATTTGTACATATTATAAACCCCTGTTTTCCTCAATGAAATCTCTTCCTGCATCAAAACTATAAATTCCCTCCATTTGGTGATTTTTCAGCTTTTCTACCCCATTTTCATTTTATGCAGTGCTTTGTTTTTAGACATAATTCCTAATTTTATCAAAGATTTAAATTTCTGATTCTCAAATGTTTAACAATTATCTTAGCAGTGATTTATTCAAAGGTTAACTGTATACCAGATCTTTGCCAACTAAGAGAACATTAAATAAGCTATTAGCCATTTCATCACTTACTGTTTTAATTAACCCTCACATATAAAAATAGTTAAACTAGTAGATCAAATAACAACTTCAGTAAGTACTGAAGGAATTTGTGGAGAAAATACACAATTAAGGGACACTGTAGAGAGCAGCTGGGACTCAAAGTAGACCCTTGATAAAAGTACTTTTGGGATAGGTGTAGAGAATGGTGGGCATGAAAAGTGAAAAAATGAGTATCAGCAAAGACTTGGACTTAGAAGTAATTATAGCAAGTTAGAAGTAGTAAGAATGAGATAGAATGAGAAATTACTGATGACCTGAAAAACCAGGCCAGAAATATTTTTATAAGAAATGGATGTTGAGGATTATCAATCAGAGTAGATGGCATGGAATGAGTATATTTAGAGAAAACTAGTTTAGTCTCTGAGTTAGCTGGCACTGATGTCAGCTATGCCTCAGAGTTCCTGGTTTCATTTAAAAAGTATTAAAGTTAATGGCCAAGAGAGAGGCATATGGAGTCAGGGTGGGTCAGGCACCTAGAACTCCAGGGATGCTATTACATAAAATAAAATGTGCAGAAGGAAGGTGGGCAAAAAAGAAGAACCAAAACAAAGACATTTGTCTGACTTTGTGTCCAATGACATATCCAAGAAATCTATGGGACTTCAGAAACTGAAGGCAAAAATTTATTATTATAACTTTGGTTCTTTATTGTCCTAATGGCTACTACACCAGTTTTCTCTATGGTGTCTGAGCAACTCTACATCCCTTAATGGACTATTCCTCATGTCTCCAAAGAATCCTCTCCTGTGTCTACAAGATCTATCATTTTCAGTACCATATTTACTAGCACAAAAGACAGAATACACAGAGGATCCTAAATGTGAGTCCTCTTAGGAACTGAGGAATAGAAATCAAAAGGAAAAGAGAGGTACCAAAGATGTAACAAGAACTCTGAGTCTAGAAAAGAATAAAAGAAACAGGCAAAGTAGAGCTACAGTTCATTCAAGGATGAGGTCCTACATTTAGTTTTACCCATGTTAACTTGGAGGTTTTAGGTGACAGCAGGATTTCTGAGTGTAGTAATTTATGTTTGTTCTAGAAGTTGGAAGAAATAATGGAAAGAAATATTGTGATAGGTGGATGGAAAAAGATTCTTCTAGAATGACAATTTCTCAATGCTGTACTGCCCAATGCTCCCTTTTTCAGAACAGGTATTTTGTAATGCCTATTTACTAACCTGAAATAAAATCCATAGATTATAGAACCTGCCTATGCCCATTTTAAAATTAATGTAACTATAATATAAAGTAGCATAAAAAGAAATAATCCTATCTAATAAAGAGTGAATATGCAAATTGACCCTCATGCCATCACAAAGATGGCAGCGCCCGCCCATAGCCACAAGAAGGCGGTGCCCAGTCCCCTCAGCCCCACTGGGGCCGCGCCGCTTTTCTACCGCTGGAGTCCACAGTCCTGCCAGTCTGGCTGTGCTGCTTGCCTGCTGCTGGAGTCCCCGGACCCGCCAGTCCAGCCACTCCACTTGCCCGCCACTGGAGTCCCTGGTCCTTTCAGCCCCACTGCTGGAGTCCCAAATCCTTTCAGCCCTGCCGGGGGGCCTGGGTGAGGCATCTGGAGTCCCCAGTCTTTTCAGTTTCTGCGGCCCCTGGGCCGGAAGTGGAAGCTGAGAGCGCAAGGAGCACCAGGAATGCTGGGAATCATGATTCTGGTAGTGGACACGTTGTGCAATCTCCTAGACACTCGAGCGAAGTGAGCCTGGAGCAAGTTACTGTTGTGGGTTGGGGATGGAGGGAAAGCAAAGGTGAGAAACATAAGAAAATACAGAGACGAGGAAAAATTAAAAGGAAGATATCCTGCAACTTCTAGGAAATCTCCACCAATGGAGCAAAGAAAAAAAAAAAAGAGCTCTATTATTCTGTGAGCACCAAACCAGACTGGGCTGGGTTCTCACACAATTGACTCATATGATTGCAAAGACAGACAGAAACTTCTCTCTTTTATGTAGCCAGGCAGATTCAATGCACACCATGCACGTTTTCATGGAAGAGGACTTAACAGCACCATTTGCTATACCCCCTTTGGTAAGTCACTTTTTTGGTGGCCATCTGTGTTAGTTAATTGCCATAATCAAGAGTAAAAATTAAAACTTTTCTATCTCTATGACAAGCAGGTCCTTACAGTTTAGAACAAGATAGCTATCTATAATAATAAAAGTGTAATATGAGGGACGATCAGGCAGACAGGCAGAGGGGTTAGAGGCAATGAGGCAGGCAGGCGAGTGGTTAGGGGCGATCAGGCAGGAAGGCGAGAACTTAGGGCTGATCAGGCAGGCAGGAAGAGACAGTTAGGGGCGATCGGGCAGGCAGGTGAGCAGTTGGGGCGATCAGGCAGGCAGAGTGGTTAGGGGCAATAAGGCAGGCAAGCAGAGTGGTTAGGGGCAATGAGGCAGGCAGGCAGAGGTGGTTAGGGGCAATGAGGCAGGCAAGCAGAGTGGTTAGGGGCAATGAGGCAGGCCGGCAGGCAAGCGGCTAGGAGCCAGCCGTCCCAGATTGTGAGAGGGTGCAAGCAGGGCTGAAGGACTGCCCTCCCAACCCCCCCATGCATGAATTTTGTGTACGGAGCCTCTAGTAAAATAATATGTGTCTCCACATGCAAATCCTTAGGCAGACTACTGTAGAAAACACAGGGAAGTATTCAGGTTGCTTGTGTATATATGAAGAATAACCAGAAATATGGTAGCTTCACACAGGCAAATAGAGGTACATTATTTTGGTTATTTAAGTGTCATGAATGTAATTGTCATAGCTGGCATACTTTTCTGGAAATATATTTTTTCTCAGTTTACATGTTAGTTGCATTTTTGTAAAATTTAGTATACATGAAAAGCATACAATAATATAGTATTTGCATGTGAATGGAGTGATAGTCCCAATTATAAATGAGCTTTGCATCTAAATAAATATCTAGGAGGACATTACAAGGTCTTGTGTGATGTGGGAAAACATGTATTTTTATTTTTTATATTTTAAATGTATCTTTATTGTTGAAAATATACAGATAACCATGTATTTTAAAACATTTAATGTTTCTGCATGGCCTTGCAATGTAATTAGCATTGACGACCAACATTAGGACAATAAAAAAAGTCTCCACAAATTCCAAAAATCTTTCTGGGGAGTGGTACCAATTCAGTTATTAATCTCTTTTTGGAACATTCAGAGTGTGGGACTGAGATGAATATGATTAGATCCAGGAAATACTTAATCTGATTATTCATCCTTAAAGCCACATTCACTAAATTATTTTTCCTGCAATATTTGCACTTTCTTTCTTCTAAAGTCCCTTCATTCACATCATTTTTCTCCCCCATATAATATTTCTCAGGCTTTGCATTTCATCTAAACAAAGTGCACAGAAATAGAATTACTGGGTCAACATCTGTAGAGATTACCTTCATTTAGAACCCAAGAAAGCTAACCCGGAAATTACATAGTTTGCCCCAGTTGTAAGCAGAATTTCAAGGGGAAGAACTCATTTTTTTTTTAGCTGATGGTTCACGGTATTTTTAGCCACATATTTGAAATACATAGTTTCAATTATTTCTGCAATGATGAAAAATATCACAGTAATGTTCTACAAATTATAGAACATGAAAACACCTGACACTTCTAGCTCTTGGCTATAACTCCACTAATTCTGATACTTCAGTCCTGAATTCTCTACCCAGCTGCTATCTGGTAAGCTTGTTCACATACAGGTATGTATCTGCTCAAACTTTGCACAACTTTTATCTCTTGGTGCACATTTTTTTTTTTTTTTTTTTTTTTTTTACAAAAAACACTCATTCATAATGTGTTTTAGCTATCGTTGGTTGTAGTTTCTTTGTTGATGTTAGTAATTACTTGTATATTATATCAAAACAAAGTCAAATATATTTATTCTATGTCCTCTTCTAGAGGCTTTACTACTTCAAAAGCTTCTGTTACTTTATTTCCCTCATTTATATTTTTCATATTATGATCTCTTTCCTCATCTTGCTCATAATCCTGGATAGTGATTATATACTATGTCCCAGAATTGGGAGAAATAATTGTATTTCGGTGTAAAATGGTATTTTGATTTTATAATCAAGAATTACTAAATATAGCTTTCCCATTTGTACATACATGTATATGTATACCTGTATACACATGTATATAACTGCGTATACATATAAACACATATCTATAAACATGTATGTATATAAATGTGACGTGCAAGGACATATAGCAAGATTAGATCATCGTCTCAATTTTGCCACTGACTGCTCATCCACTATTTTTTTAACCAGGCAAAGAATCCCACGGGGCTTTTGGATGACACAATATACCCAAAGAGCCTTTTTCATTAGAATAGATTTGTATAGAAAACTGATTTAACCAAAGATTTTCCTTTTACCAAACATATATAATTTTAAATAGCCAAACCCTATAGAGGAACAGCTGCCCTCTGTCACTTCTTCATTAGAAAAGAAACTTCTGTATGGACAAGGAGACTCCCATTCAGGGTGCTTATAATTTACAGAAGAAGCATGCAATGTCTGTAATTTATTTTCCTTCTAGTTGTGAACTGTATATGGAGTGTTTTGTTTTTCCTTCTTTTCCCCACACACCTTTGCTTAACTTCCTGACTTTGGTTACTCTTGACATAATTTTATGAATGCTTTTATAGTAATAGGGAAAGATGGGATATTCATGTCAGACCCACTATTTGCCATTCTGGGGTGATTCATCACTATGTCAAAACAGTGTGGAGAGAAATAGAATCACAGCCTATGCGACCTGATAGCTTCAAGCATCTAGTCCTGGTCTCAACCTCCACCTAGAAAAGAAAACAACAACAACAACAAAAAACCCAAACAAACATGAAAAGATTGTGCTTAGGATGTTTTTGTTTATTCAGACAGTGTACCTTTAATGATACCGCATTGATTTTGTAATGTTTAATTTAAAAGGGCAGTCAGGCTAGTACATAATATTGTGTCCAATAAAGACAGGGTTATTTATATGGCAAAACACCAGATGAAATGTAAAAGTTCCAATTGACTAATAAGTACATAATTCAAGCCAAATCACATTAGGGAGCCCGCGTAGGCTCCAGCACAAAACATCCCAAGGGACTGTGACAAGGCTCACTTTGCATTGAAATCAAACCTACTGGTACACCAATTACAGAGAATTCTCAGTATTTGGATTGTTTTAAAGAACTCAGTCTCTATGAGAATTCATTCCTGCTTCCTGACCAGAGAAAGAAACTACTCTACCCATGCTTTTTGTAGCGGTAACCGTCATTTCTTCAAATTATATAGTGGCAACAATACAGCCTTTATCATAGGGTTATTATGAGTATTGATAAAACAGGTATACAAAGTGCTTAGAATACTGCCTATCACACCACATTTAATAGATGGCTGTCCTTTTTCTTTTCTTTTATTCATTCATTCAACAGATAATTATTGAGTGTCTCCTTACTGCTGGGTGTTGGGTTCCAGGCAAACAATATTGATTGAAAGAGACAAATTCCATGTTGTAGGTAGGAAGGAGGTGGGGGTCATAAACAAAATAAGCAGAGACTTGAAGAATGGGAGGGAGGGAGTTCTGAAGATGTCTCAGGAAGAGCAGCGTAGCCAGACAGAGAAGATGCAAAGGTCCTGAACCTGGATAGTGATTTCTTGCTTGGAGTTCAAGTCAATGTTAAATCCAAGTCAAAGGGATGAATGGCAATAAGGAAAATGGGAAGGAAGAAGTTTTTTTAGAGAACATTTAATTCACAAATAGATGCAACATATTGGGCACTTTTTGTTAGTGCTCACTTGATCCAGAGTAGGTACAAAATAAACATTTTAAATAAAGTTTTAAATATCTACACTATAGTGAGTACTTACGGCATGCTAGATACAGTTCTAAACATATTTATGTAATAGTAAATGTTTAATCATATCATTAGTAAAATGTCATAAACTTTAAGCAGATAGATTGATAATATTTATTAAGCAGCCAATAACCTAAATATGTGTTTATTTACATGAATATCCAATATTTCTTTCTATTTTTGATGGTTACTAAATAATTTTCAGAATTGCAGTAGATATCATGGCTTCACCTATATACTTGCCAAACAGTCTCATGATATCCTACCTTCATTGGCCCAAGTCAGGGGATTGTTTGGCCAATGAATAGTTTGAATTAGATTTATAAGGAAAGCATGGACTCATATTCCACAAATCTAAAATAAAATCACCTACTTTTACTCTATGCACTCCCCCTGTTTAGCTTTAATCATTTATAAGGGAAAAAAAGGCTCTTATTCCCCAGAATCATCTCTGTATTATTGTTTCAAACTCTTTCTTCCCCTTTACTCTCAGGTGAACCTGGCATACCCAATGCTTTGGTCCTTCTGTTTGTTCTCACATTATCTCTTTTAGAGAGCCTTTCCTCATCAATCCTACAGCCATATTCAAGTCCAAGATCGCTTTCATTTTTTTATCTTGTAAATCATCAAAATCATTGTAACCTCTAAAGGCAACCTGTTTCTTTTTTAATATTTTTAAATATGTTTTTATTGATGTTAAGTGGAGGGAGAGAGAGATAGAAACTCCAGCGATGAGAGAGAATCATGGATGGGCTGCCTCCTGCACGTCCCCTACTGGGGATCAAGCCCACAATCCGGGCTTGTGCTCTGACAGGTAATCAAACTGTGACCTCCTAGTTTATGGTTCGACACTCAACCACTGAGCCACACTGGCCAGGGATAAAGGCAACCTGCTTTTAATTCACTAACAATCTATTCAATAAAAATGACAGCTTCTAATTTTCTCTAGAATTGTATCTGAACTCTTTATTTACTCATTTTCTATCAGCAGGGAGTGCTAATTTTGTGTCTAGGCTCAGCATTAGTTACAAAGATAGAAAATTATATCAGGTCATAATTTAAAAAGCTTCTATTCTTAAACTGATAGCAGGATGCAAGTTGATTGGACACAAAGTCTGAGCAGAATAAATAGCACACTGTTATAAATGTTCTGGTATCAAGTGAGATTTTCTAATTTAGTAACCACATAATTATCAAGCACCTTTTACATGGCTCACAGTTTATTTGCTAAAGCTTCAATAAGTTCCAAATGGCAATTTGGAGGTAGGGGATTGCCTTGAAACTTACATTTTTGTTCACCATAGTACTTGTAACGATATTATGCTCACCTTATGAATTCAGTAATTAGATCATTTGAGTTCTGTCACTAATTATGTTTATAATCTTAAGCAAATATTTTAAATCCTTGAATGCTGGCTGGATTAGATCTTCTATAAGCTCTTATCTAGCTCTAAACATCTGTGGTCATATCTTGAGAGGATAATCAGATAAACTCCCCAAAAAGTGTCACGGATGGCTCATAACAAGTATCCATCAACAGAAGATGGGCTAAATAAATAATGGCATATTATAATTATGGAATTAATATTATTTTTAGTAACTATCCAGTATCTATTAACTGCCATTCACTATTGAAAGCAAAACAATTTATAAGTCATGTATAGTATGACCTCATGTATGAAGGCTATTAACCACAGTGAAAATTTCAGTAATCTCTAGGAAGAAGAATTTCAGATAAATTCTAATTTCCTCTTTATATTTTCTTCATTGTTTGATTAGTTTCTCAATGTCCCTGAATCATTTTTGGATTCAGATAAAACAGCTATCTAAATGTTGGAAAATGTAAAATTGACTACATTAGATTATCAAAGTAAACATAAAATATAACCCTATTATTATGTAAATGAATGTGCTATCCCTCTAGGTATTTCAGAGCTTCCTCAACTTATCTATACTTAGAACAAAAATCCCATTTCATTCAAATATTAAAACAATCTAATAGAAAAGGGAAAATGGTAATGCAAATATTTGTCTGCTATCATGATTATGGCTTTCTTGTCTGAGTCTTTCAAACACTGAAGTCATTTTCCAAGGCAATGGAATAAGTCAATAAGAGAAAAACTGTTTCTCAGTATACTAATCTCTCACTTCTTTTTATTTATTGGTCATAACAGGCAATTAGCTCATTAAGGAGATCTCCTTGAGTACCTCATGTGGAAAAGTGAGCTGCTTTATTTCTTCTCTCTGCCTTATCCTATATAATAAAGAGGTAATATGCAAATTAACCCTCACACCATCACAAGATGGCTGTGCCCACAGCAGAGGCGGAGGGGTTTGCCGTAACACAAGATGGCTGTGCCCACAGTGGAGGCGGGGTTCCATTATTGAGAACCCTTCAGGCCATGCCCCCCACCCCAGTGCCGGACTGGGGGACCTCAGGCCACGTCCTCCATGCTGGCGCTGGACCAAGGGACCTCAGGCCATGACCCCACCCAGCTGGGCTTGACAGAGAACCTCAATGCATGACCCCACCATCTCAGTCTGGGGGACCTCAGGCTGCACCCCCTGCCCCTGTGGGGCTTGACAGGGGTGGGACCGGCCGGGTCTGGGTCTCACGTGATTTAGAGGTGCATGTGGGTGGGTGAGGACTTGACTCTGGGTCCCACGGTGTGCCCCAGACTCTGACAGAAGGAAGATTTTCACATTTTACTAATTTTTTTCATCTCTAACATTTCTATTATAGAGAAAGGGCAAATAGCAATATTAAAATATTTCCTCTAATTAATTCCCTTTTAATGTGCATGAATTTTGTGCACTGGGCCACTAGTTAAGTAAAAACAGCAAAAGATTCGGAGTCATTGCACCTGAATCCAATTGACAGAGCCCTTTTCAGTTTAAAAGTGGGCTGGTTTAGCTGTTCAGTCATCACTGCTTGAACATTCTCTATTCCCAATTTAGAGAGGCAAAAATATATGGCTAATTATTCTCATAGCAACAATAATAACACCAATTATGATTCTTAAAAGAACTGAAGAGATAGAAGTACAGATAAGACTCACAAAGACAAGTTGATGGTGGGAGTAATTTCAAATGTTAAAACCATGAACCTTCACAGACTTTTCCTTTTGAAAATAATGTCAATAAAAAATGTATGAAGGATTAAATTATCCCCATTAAATCTATTAGAGGTGGAAGAGTCATCATTTGTGTCATCATAGTTATTCCCACTCCCAAGGGCCTCTGCCAGCTTCCTGTTTGTAGCTGTCAAACCCCATCTTCTTCCCAATTAAAAAAAAAAAAAAGCTCGGCCAGTGTGGCTCAGTGGTTGAGCATCGACCTATGAACCAAGAGGTCAAGATTCGATTCCCAGTCAGGGCACATGCCTAGGTTGTTGGCTCAATCCCCAGTAAGGGGCATGCAGGAGGCAGCCAATCAATGATTCTCTCTCATCATTGATGTTTCTATCTCTCTCACCCTCTCCCTTCCTCTCTGAAATCAATAAAAATATTTTTAAAAAAGAGAGATCAGTAGCAATTCTAAAGAAATGAAAGCTAAGAAAGAAAATATATTATTCATTCAAAAGAATTTATCTTTGTATTACTTTATGGATGCTAAATAATAGTGAAATATTAGTGAGAAACCATCAATTGTAGGTAAATGCTTTTATCCACAAATGTACATAAATATGTTTCTTTCTATTTTAATTGTAAAGGCAGAGAAAACTTGTATGCTGCATTAGTAATAGTAACACAAAGGACATTATCTTCAGTGATGGCGAACCTATGACACGTGTGTCAGAGGTGACATGCGAACTCATTTTTTTGGTTGATTTTTCTTTGTTAAATGGCATTTAAATATATAAAATAAATATCAAAAATATAAATCTTTGTTTTACTATGGTTGCAAATATCAAAAAATTTCTATATGTGACACGGCACCAGAGTTAAGTTAGGGTTTTTCAAAATGCTGACAAGCCGAGCTCAAAAGGTTCGCCATCACGGATCTAGATTGTACTTTTAATCCAGTCCTCAAATATTTGATAAATCAGTAAACAACAATTTTAAACATTTTTTTATTGTATTTTATTTTTAATCCCCATCCAAGGATACGTTTATTGATTTTAGAGAGACAAAGGGAGAGAGATAGAGGAAGGGAGAGAAACATCAATGTGAGAAGCACAGTTACGCTGCCTTCCATACCCGCCTTGACTGGGTGGACCCCATAACCTAGGTATGTGCACTGATCAGGAATCAAACTTGCAACCTTTTGGTGCACCTGACGGTGTTCCAACCAACTTAGCCACACCAGCCAGGGCGCAATAGTTCGTTGTTTATTTGTTTGTTTTTTCTTTCAAAGTTGTGCTTTATATTTAATGTCAATAAGGTTGGCTTTAATTTACAATCTACTAAGACTGCAAAAAAAGATATATATACAATCAATTCTGTATATATAGAGTCCAAATAGTAGGAGGGACCATGGAAAATATGAAAATGAGATGCTTGTTGAAACAGTGAAATGTATTATCAGGAATGAAAATCTTTTCTCTTACCCTTTGTTCTCTATTTCTATTGAAAGACACTAGTTTTCTCAGATGGTTTAAGGAGACTGCCATACTAAAAACTCTTCATTATTAGGAGTAAATTAGCAGTAGAAATGTGTATCCTTTGGACGTAGTCAGTTTAGGCTACTATCACAATGTACCATACCAGTAGACTGGGTGGCTTATAATCAGCAAAAATGTATTTCTCACAGTTCTAGAAGCTAGAATTTTGAGATCCAGGTACCATCATGGTGGGATTCAAATGAGAGCTCTCTCTGGTTGCAGACTGCTGACTTCTCATTGTATCCAAACAATATGTAAAAAAAAGCAAGCTAGCTTTCTGGCCTTTTCTTATAAGGATACTAATCTCATTCATGAGGGTTTCACTTTCATGACTTAATCACCTCCCAAAGGCCCCACCTCCATATACCATCTCTTTGGGGGTTAGGATTTCAATTTAGGAATTGATGTTAAGTGAGACACAGACATGCAGTCCATTCAGTTTTGGAAATGGGGGAGGGGTGGGAAGCGATTAACCAAAGAACTTGTATGCATATACGCATTACCCATGAACACAAACAATAGAGTAGTGAAGACCTGGGGTGGGGTGGGAACTGGGTAGAGGGGGGCAATGGAGGAAAAAAAAGGGGACATTTGTAGTATTCTCAACAATAAAGGTGTTCTTTTTGTGTTTGTGTGTTTTTTTTAAGAAAAAGAAATAAAAGAAAAAATGAACTGCTAAGACCTTGTTGCCTCTAACAAGAACATACATCCTGGATACCCATGAACACAGAGATATAGATGCCCAACACATTGTTCAGGATCTCTGTAAAAGAACTAAGTATTTAATTGATTTAGGCAAAAATTAGGCTACTTCTCTGCTATTTAAGCTGCAATGACTTCATACCATTTTCTTTTAATGCTCTCGGTGCCTTCTTGAAATAATGCCAAGGGACTGTGTTGCCATATGTCTGAGATGCAGGCCTTTCTGAGTGGCACCCAAAGGCATTTGCTAAGGACCCAGCCCTACGCACACCACTTTTCTCTCTCTTTCTTTCTGCCTGCTTCCTCACTCCCCCACATGCCCACCCTCCTACCACTCTCCCTCAAATGTTCTGTAGCTGTCAGCTTTCTTTTATAGAAATAAGTGAAATTATAATGAGATAAGAGTTAGATGTGCGGGAGATAAAAAGAAAGACTTTAAGGAAATAAAAAAAAGGGAATCGCTGCAGTCTTTGAAAGCTTTAAGAGTGGGAAGGAGATAGATGAAGGGGCTTATTCTGCCCAGAAAGCTCTCTCCTTTCACATTTAACTCTCAAAATATCTCTGATCATTTCCCAGGGAGCTGGTGCCAAATTAAAGTGGGTCCAAACAATAGTTCACTGTGGGGGCTGAAAAAAGTCCAGACCGAAGGAGTCTTTCCTTCTGTCCTAAATGGCCATCACCTCTGAGTTGTCAGTTATGACTCCTGACCTCTTCATGAAGTTTTTCATGGAGAACAGATGCTGTAGTCATATAAGATGAGTAATTCTTGAGGTCTAATGTATAGTGTGATAACTGTAGTTAATAAAACTGTATTGTGTACTGGAAATTTGCTAAAAAAGTTGATTTTAGGTGTTCTTACCACACACACAAAAGGTAAATGTGTGAGGAAATGGATAATGTACATGAGCTAATTAACATATCCATTTCCTCACACATTTACTTTTCTGTGTATATGTATATTAAAACAGTAAATTTATAAATTTTAATTTAATTTTTAAACAAATTTATGTGTATGTACATTAAAATATGATGTATATGTATATTAAGACATAAATACATGTTTTAATATACATATATAAAAACTTTTTATATATGTACTAGTAGCCTGGTTCATGAAACTCGTGCACGGGGCGGGGGTTCCCTCAGCCCAGCTGGCACTCTCTCCAATCGGGGCCCTTTTGGGGGATGTCCGACTGCCGGTTTAGGCCCGATCCTCTGGGACATCCCTCTCTCATCCCTCTCACAATCAGGGACTGCTGGCTCCCAACCACTCACCTGCCTGCCTTCCTGATAGTACCTAACTGCCTCTGCCTGCCTGCCTGATCACCCCTAAGTGCCTCTGCCTGCCTGCCTGATCGCCCCCAACTGCTCTACCCTGCCAGCCTAATCTCCCTCCCAACTGTTCTCCTCTGCTGTCCTGATCTCACCCCCAACTGCCTCTGCCTGTCTGATCATCTCTAACTGCCCTCCCCTGCAGGCCTGATCTTGCCCCCAACTGTCCTCCCCTGCCAGCCTGATCTTGCCCAGTCTCTGTCTCTCTTTGTTTTTCTCAGCAGTCCTCTAGGCCTCCCTGCCTCCCTCTTCCTCTTTTCCAGCTGGGAGGGGTGGGGCCAGTGGGGGCTGCTCCACCCTCTGCTGGCCCTCCCTGCCATCCAGGCCTTTTCGGGCCCAGTCTGTTTTGTTTCCTCATTCTGAGAGAGGCTCTGAGAGTGAGCTGGGAGGGAGGGAAGAAAGGGAGAAAAGGCTGTGAGCTGGTGGGCGCTGTGTGTGTCTATGCATGTGTGCGGTTGTGAGTGAGTGTGAGTGCTGCCCCGCCTCTGCCGTCCCTGTCTCTGCTGCCACAAGTCCCCACCCACCAGAGCCTGCTGCATGTGCTGCCTGGTCGTTAGGTCAAGTCTCCAGTTGTTGTGGATGTGATGGACCCAGGGTTTTTTATATATTAGGATATTAAAACATGCTGTTAGGTGGCTCCGTTGCACAATGGATAGCGCATTGGACTTCTAAAACATGTTGTACTCTTTATACAACTCATTTAACTTTAACAATAAATACATATTTAATAAATAAAAAGAGAGAGCAGACAGTGTCCTACTTCCTGATTTTTGTAAGATAGCCAGTGATTTGTTGTACTCAGAGAGGATAGTCTGGCTCTGATTGGTAACTGAAATCATTTATTTCCACACCCAGAGAACCTGACTTTTAGAGCTTTGAAAGAACTTAGAGATAATAATCATAATAGCAAGCATTTGTATAATGCTGTCGATTTCCCAAGATGCAATCATCTTCTCTGCTTTGATTCCTCCCCCCCAACAGCCTTATAAACCTATTATCATTTTACAGATGACAAAATGATCAAAGTTACATCATAAATGGTAGATCAAGGTCTGAAACCTAGTTCTTCCATTTTAAAATATCCCATTTTATAGGTGATACAGTTTAGTTTGAAGAAGGTTAAGTGACTTGCACAGATCTTATGCCTAAATTTAGAGGCAAAGCAGACATGGGAACCCCAGGCTTCCTGATCCTGATCTGGAAGCCATGCCTCTCTAAATTCTGGCTCAAGGGATTGTTCCAGTGTGACTGTGTGCTGTTTACTGAGATAAGGAAGGTTTGAAGTGGAAGGATACACTTTTAACTTGAATAGAATGATGTTGGCCTGTCTATAGTAGAGTTAAATGAAATTTCATCAGGTATATGGAACCAGTGTTCATGGGAGATACTTGGACAAGAATTCATGAGAGTTGGAGGGTAATGCATTGAGTTAGAAGGGAAATGGATTTATAATTCAATGCTGGGAAATAATATAGGCAGGAGGCAATGTCTTTGAATAAGAATGAGAAGAGATAAACAGATAACTGGCTAAATTGGAAAAGAGATTTTTATCTGCAATCCTGACATTTTAAAAATTATCTGCAGATTAAGTTTGGTAACTCCTTTGGCAGCAAAGCCTGACCTCAACTGACAAGAGTAATGCACACTGAATTCCAGAGCTTTTTCTTGATTTATCATAATAAAGAGACATACCTAGAAAAGCACCTGGGATTGGAATAATGGACCATAACTGTATGCTGATCTCAATCTATCATATGCACCAATCAAGCTAAAATCAAATGGGTGGTAATGGTTTTAGCCACCGTGCCTCTATCAAGATGTAGGTGAGGACACTGCCCTCCTCCTTTTCTGCAGCATCAGGTATTGCTTTGGATGTACCAGTATTTGTCTCTTTCTATCAGAACTCTATGCTGAAGCGATCAAAAAGCCATTGCTGAAGGTAGTGCTCCCAACTCTACACATGGAAACTCAGGAAATTCCTATGGGAAGGGTTTGAGATACCCCTCACCTTATTGTGAACTTGACTTGAACCCATGCTTTCTTTTAATCTAACAACCCCCTTGAGTCTCACATTAGTGCATAGATCATAGTAGCAGCCTGGATCCCCAGGAATGAATGTTAGTTCAGAGACACACTGACAGTTTTGACAGGATTTTCCCTTATTCCACTATGTGCTTATCCTGGGTGTTCCTCACATGTTTTACAGAGCCTGTGCTAAAGGTTGCCAGCACCTTCTTCTTTTATTCTGAGCTTGTGAACTGACTCATGTCTCAAAATTAAGTGAGAAGTTGTGACTTCAATGAGGTCTCTTAAACAAGGCTATTTTGTTTGCCAACTCCTAATTTTCTCATTACACAAATCTTGTAGAAAAACATCATGGACTCCCTGAGCATGCAGTACAGGTGGGGAAGTTCCCAGGCTGCTGTCTGTCCTGGTCACCACACACCGCTTACCTCTGCCAGTTCAGTGCCAGTTTTTGGATCTTTGGAAATTCAGATAACTAATTTTTAAAATTTTTATTTATTGATGGAGAGAGAGAGAGAGAGAGAGAGAGAGTTGTTAACTTGTTGTTCCACTTATTTATGCATTTCATTCATTGTTTGATTCTGACAGAAGATTGAAACCACAACCTTGGTTATCGGGACAATGCTCCAATCAACTGAGCTACCTGGCCAGGGCTCAGAAAACTCATTTTACCTCAGAAGCCAAGAACTTCCAAATGCAGTCATGAAGTTCTTCCCAAAGAGTTGTCTCACTATCCTCACTTTCCACATGTATCCCTCAAAGACTTGGAATAGTTCCATCTCTGATCCTTTCAAGGGCCACAGACTGATCTTAGGTGTGTGGGGGATAAAGCCATCCTATAATTTTTTCTCTGTGGATATATGGATAATTTATCCTATAATATTCCAAAAGATTGCTTGCATATTATCTTCACTAAGACATTTTTAAAGAATTGGAATTTGGGTTCATGAAATAAGGATGCAGCAGAGATTTTTGGAGCCCGGTTCTGTGATATTGTGCTATATGCTTTGGGTATGGGCCCCTACCTTGATGAGGGTGTACACATACTTACATTGAGCCAGGCAGTTAGTTAAAATTCTGCCATCATTTGGGTCAGAGGCTTTAAATCAGCTACAGGTACTTTGATCTCAGGGGCTGACTATACTTTGTCCTCCACACATAAATGCCTATTTCTGTACAAGAACAGATTTAAGGAAAGGCCCTTGTGTGTCTTCAAAACTCAGGCCATGGATCAGAGCCAGAAGGCCAGGTGATCTAAGTCAAGGAAGGGATAGGGGAGGAGCAGTCTTAAAGGCTTTGGTAAAATAAATAAATAAATAAATAGATGAATAAATAAATAAATAAATAAAATTAATGGGGCCACATGGTTCGTTAGCAGGCTTGAACTCCTTCTTCAGTGCCAGGACCCCAGAGGAAGACTGTCTCAGTTTATTATCTTAGTTTTCTTTAAGGAGACATATTTAGAGCAAAGAGGTATTCGGTATCCAGAGTGAATATTTTATTAACACTCAGTTCTTTACATGACAGAATCATTTTCTATAATAACCATCTAATAATCAGTTCAATAAGTATTTTTGTTTATTCTTTACTTGTAAAATACACATTTAATACATCAAAGGGAAGGATAATTTCCCATTTTGAAAATATTTTAATTCAGCAAAATAGTTCATGGATGAACTAAAGTTTAGACTTACTAATAAAAATATGACACCCCCCAGTTGGCACTCCATTTAATCCTTGCAAACATCAAACACAAATGAAAACTTAAGTATTTGCACATGCAAAGTCAGAGAAAATGAAGTTAGTCTCTTTGCCTTAGTGATCACTGTGCCATCATGTTTATCTGAATCTGTGGTTTTAAGTGCAGGAATGTATAATACCAAAGGGGTATCTGGGGTACAAATTGCACCGGATACAAACTTGAATAATTCCACGTATTTACACACTTGCTTTTGAAACAAATCTATGTAAGTCTGTCTATATCAGGGGCTGATTATTTACATGTGAGTGCTCAGATTACCTTCCAGGTAAAATACAATGTTTATTACAGAACAAATAAGACTATGCAAATATAAAGCATTTATATTATTAAAACAAAGGTAGCAATTGCCTTGAACTTAGACCAGCAACATATTTTATCAGAAGAAATATTTTATTACTGACATTGCTTAGAATTGCTGATAAATGGTAATAATAAAAAATAGGTCAAATTTTAGTAAGTTTAATTATGGCTCTTGATTTTTTTAAGGCATCATGTTGTTTGAAACCAGGCAGACTGACCTCACCACCCTGTTATTGGGATGTCAGTGGTTAAGCAAGAGTTCTGTGGTAGGGAAAGAAAAGATTTTATCAGCGTTTTAAGCATTAGGAATGAGAAAAAGTATTTGCTATTTTTAAGTTAGTTTATGTGGCTGGATTGTGAACCATAGTAAAAATTCTAAAGTAAAAAATAGTAGAGTTGTGATTTTAAATTATTAATTCCTGGCCCAGGGAGGAAGTATGAATGGGGGGAAGTCTGTGGAGGTCTCTCCTGATCCAGCACTCCTGTAATTATATGAATAAGTCCCCCAAGTCTGGGGCTCAGTATTGGCAAGCATCCCTGAATAATGGGCCTACTGCTGTGTTTTCCTAGGGGTCTCTATCAGTTCTCCACCTATTGAAACAGGTGATATACTTGCCTCCAACTTTACCCTGTGTTTCCTTTCTAGGAATATTCATCAGCTGGGCAGGGAAATCTAGTTTATTTATGGGGGAGCCCTTCAGACACATGGTTACTATTACATCCAGGATTCACTCAACTAATCATGCAAAAAAAAAATGTAGAATCTGCTCTGTCTATTTACATCCAGGATTCACTCAACTAATCATGCAAAAAAATGTAGAATCTGCTCTATGTACTCCAGTTAGCACAACTAGTCAGGAATCCCTGATCAATGAGTCTCTATTGGTAAATTCAGCCAGACCAAGATAACACTTTAACCCTCTTTGCTTGAATTGATTTTCACACACATTCCACATATTTTTGTGGAAACAAAATTAATAATAAAATTTATAAATATAGGGGATTTGTCAGCTTTCTCTTCCCAAAGTGGAGTCTGCATTTACGCTGCTCCTGGCACATGCTGGGATCTGGTTCCAGTCAGTAGTTTTGAAACAATGAGAGCTGGTTACCACCAGGGCAGGAACAAAATTGCCTTCCCCTGCAAGTGACCACAAATGATGTTATTCCTAGTCTTTGCAAGGATAGATAAATCTCCAGATAGGAGAAGGGTCACTGCTCATTTCACAAAAGGAATTAATGAGCGTTTGGGTGCTCCCAAGGATGGGGGCAAGAATAATTCAGGGAACTCTGAATTTTCTTAAGATTTCCTTAGGATACCATTCCAATTCTCAGGATCATACACTTTCCTAGTAAATGTCCTACAAATTCTCATGGGAGACCTTATGAGACTGTAAATTTAAGTAAGCTTATAACCATGGAGTCCATTGGCTCAGCCTTTCTGGGGCAGCAAGTAAAACCATATTTCATCCTCCATGTGGCAAGAAATGAAAGATTCTTTCAGCACAGTCATAGAAAATCAATCTATAACTTGTTTAGAGGACTTAGGAACTTCAGATCGGCAGTTCTTTTTCTTCAGCTTTTCAACACTTTGTTAAAAACAGCCATCCCATTCACAGTCCTTGAATTCAACCATCTCTTCCAGGCAGAGTCCACTCTGTCCCCTAAAGTTTTGCCTCTAATGGCACTTCACTTCAGGTAACTGTCAGAGATAATTACATTATTTCTTCACCAGTACTTGCCATGAAGTGCTAAGGTTGGATTCCCCAATCCTAGCTGATTTGTATTGCCTTCAGCTCTAACCAGGCTATAAAACCAATTCCAGCTCTCCTCTATAATGTGCAGCCACTCCTGGAACCAATTTCTGTGTCAGTCTGAAAAGAGTTTTAGTTGCTAGCAACCAAACCAACTTGGATAATTCAAGCAGAAAATAAAGGTTTTGAAAGGCTGTTAAGGTGTTCACGTGCTTACTGGGAATGCTGGAGAGCCAGTCAGAAAAAGTTAGGGACAACAGAGGGACTCTTAATGAAAATACTGTCCTGGTCCATGCTTGTGGGACATATCTGCTGCCTTTCCTGAAAACATGATACCACAGTTTACTCTGTGGATGTGCCCAGCATGGACCTCAGAGGCCCCTGTTGGCACCCTTGACACTTCTACATCTTGTTGTGTATTTCTAGCTCAACATTCAAAGCATGTCCAATTGGTGTTGGCATAGAGAAGCTGCAAAAGCAAGATGTTTGAGTTCTTAGTTTCTTTAGCAGGAGGCAGATTCTGCTCCCCACCAGACCATACAGGGTAAGGAACTCTGTGAACATTGGGAAGAGAGCTGCTGAAAACCAGCCAGTGTTTACTATGCCCTCATTCTCTGACCCAGCCATACTGGCCACCTTCTTCCTCTGTCTGGAACTTTTCTAGCTCCTTTTCTTCTTAGGAGCTCCACTGGGGATTCTCTTCCCCAAATCTTCCTATGACTGACTTATCATCATACATACCCCAACTTAAACATCAGCTGCTCAAATTGGCCTTCATCAACTACCCTATGTAAAGGATATCCCTGCCCTTGCCTATCTCCTTCAATCACTCTCTACCCTGAGATTTCTCCTCATCATCTGAAATTATCTAATGTAAGTGCTGAAGGGCTTATTCCATGCCTTTCTAATCTATAAATTGTCAGGATGTCAAAGATTTTGTCTGTGACCTTATTTATATTACTTTCACCATGGAATCCACAGCATCAAGGATGGTGACTTCACATATCAGAGTTCAAATTGGTATTTAGAGAATAAATAAATTAATCAAGATCCCAGTCCGGAAGAGGCAAAGACCTCCTGTGGAATCCAAGGCCTGGAAAGAGCTGTGATGCTGGGACCTCCCATAACTCTGATGTGTGTTATCATTTCCCTTCATTCTTTCCAAGATAATACTCAGCATGGGGCAACAGCTCTGAAGCTCAGCCTGAATCCAAATACTGCATGCTTGTGAGAGATTTTAAAAATATAAAAGACCACATCAATGCTAAGCCTTATTCTCAGTGTATGTGGATTGTTCTGCAGGCACCACTTTCTGGCCAAAGTACACATTTTTATGTGATGTAGAGATCCCACTGAGTAAATCATCATTACAGTATATACTGTTTTGTGGCAATTTTTGGTTGAAAGGCTGAACTCTGTGTGCCTTAATGGTATGTACATTTGACATGCTCTGGGCAATGTTATAAATTTCAACATCTGGGGTTTTTATCGCTTACCTTATGCAATTAAACATATGTCCTAGAGTCGCTGAAAGGTTCAGACATCATAAAGCATCCTAAAGGTGAGTCCCAGTGATTCTGGGACACCAGGCAAAATTTCCAGGGATAACTGGAGAGGGCCATTCCCATACACTGCTTCTTTTCAGTTTACACACATATCACAAAGTAAATGATAATTTGCTTAAAACAATTGTGTTTGGCTTTGGACTTTGAATTTCACCAAACAACAGAAGTGTGTTGTTCAAAGACTGCAGTTGTGAAATGAGAGTCCTCTCATCTCTGCCATTACCTAAATTGAATGCCCTGGGCAAGTCATTTTACCATCATGAACTACAGAATATTTAATAAAGTGACATATAAGGTCACATGGTACTAATATTCCTGCTCTTTGGGCTCCAGGAAGTGACCTCTACATTGCCTGTTCATGATTTGGACATCAAACTTGGTTTGATTTTGAAAAGTACTATGTCTAAATTCTATTTTTTAATCCTTATTCGAGGATATGTTTTTATTGATTTTAGAGAGAGGGGAAGAGAGAAAAGAGAGAGTGAGAGAGAGAAACATTGATGTGAGAGAGAAACATCGACCAGGTATCTCCAGTATTTGCCCCAATTGGGGATCAAAGCTGTAACCTAGGTATGTTCCCTGCCTGGGAACCAAACCCTTAACCTTTTAGTGTCCAGGATGACACTGAAACCAAGTGAGCCACCAGGCCAAGGCCTAACTGCTATTTTTTGACATTCATTTCCTTCCTTGTGAATGACAAAGGCAGTCTCTTTCTAGAGCAGCGGTTCTCAACCTGTGGGTCATGACCCCTTTGGCGGTCGAAGGACCCTTTCACACTGCTCTTTGGGCTCCAGGAAGTGACCTCTACATTGCCTGTTCATGATTTGGACATCAAACTTGGTTTGATTTTGAAAAGTACTATGTCTAAATTCTATTTTTAATCCTTATCCGAGGATATGTTTTTATTGATTTTAGAGAGAGGGGAAGAGAGAAAAGAGAGAGTGAGAGAGAGAAATATTGATGTGAGAGAGAAATATCGACCAAGTATCTCCAGTATTTGCCCCAATTAGGGATCAAAGCTGTAACCTAGGTATGTGCCCTGCCTGGGAACCAAACCCACAACCTTTTAGTGTCCAGGATGGCACTGCAACCAAGTGAGCCACAGGGCCAAGGCCTAACTGCTATTTTTGACATTCATTTCCTTCCTTGTGAATGACAAAGGCAGTCTCTTTCTAGAGCAGCGGTTTTCAACCTGTGGGTCGCGACCCCTTTGGCGGTCGAACGACCCATTCACAGGGGTCGCCTAAGACCATCCTGCATATCAGATATTTACATTACGATTCATAACAGTAGCAACATTACAGTTATGAAGTAGCAAAATAATTTTATGGTTGGGTCACAACATGAGGAACTGTATTTAAAGGGCCAGAAGGTTGAGAACCAGAGGTTTCCCCTTCATAGACGTGTTGTCTATTAACTTAAACCACGTAAATATTTTAGATTTCCAGCCTGGAAATGTTTTTGTTCGTTTACGCGTAGCCAGTGATATGAATCCAGGCAATGACGTTTGAAATCCCCTTCTGATCACTGATTCATTTAGCTTTGATCCAGGGGAGGCTTGCCATCATCTTTAGAAATTCCTTCTCTTTTTGTTAGCTCTGCAGAAAACCATCTCCATTCTTATTACTTTGCTTTATCAGTGATTACAACCTAAGCCCCCGATGTCACTGTGAGAAGCTCCTGATCAGCTGTGGCTGATTAGCCCCCAGGAGGAGAGGGGCGAGGGCAATGTGAGCAGCTCTGGTTTTGCTTTTAGGGGGAGGCGGCTGAGCTCAGCTGCCAAGTTGATAAGGAGCAGAGAATCGTGCACCATCCAAGCAGAAAACTCAGAGTCTCAAAAATTGCTAAGGCAGAGAATGGCCTAAGATGCATGTGACTAGTTCTGAGCATATGGGCTCAAGTCAGAGCAGAAAATTTTAGGGCAAATTACTTTCTTGTGCCAATTAGAAATCCTTGTAGCATTCATTTGACTGGCAAGCTGATATTACTTGAGATTTCTAAGATGTATGTCGCTCATGTATGACATAGGATATTTTTACCCTTAAATACACATGATCTCAAAGGGAAGTTATAAAGATAGAGCCATTGCAATATTTCTGGGGTATAATTTAGTCACTGAGGCCAAAGCTCCCTTGTATGTCTCCCTATCCCATCCCCTATTCACTCCACTGAGAACTGTGACCTGTCCTTCCCTTATCTGCTCCCAATATTTGTAATTAATTAAAATTGTCAAATTCACTGAACATGCATCAAAGAGCCTTTTCCATGGGATACATAAAGCAAACTTTGCTTTCTGCAAAGTTTTCAAGATGATGAAGCCCAGAGATCCTGTAAATTTCTACCACTTGCAGCTGTTTTAAAAATAAAAACCATAAATGGATAGGAAAAGATCCATTGCCCCTCCAGTCATTGACTCTGTGATGAAGCTGTTCAACTCGAAGCTAAGGTAAATTTATCTATTAGTATTATATGGTTACACATCTTTCCCACAAAATAAATGACAACTTAATAATGTACAGTGGGGCCTTGAATTACGAGTTTAATTCGTTCTGAGACCGAGCTCGTTAAGGAGCTCATTAAACTCAAATTACTCTATCAACTCAATGCAAAAAATCGGCTGAGAGACAGCTGGTATCTCAAAAAACTCGTTAGTCGGGACACTCGTAAGTCAAGGCCCCACTGTAGTTAACTTGCTGCAGAAATACAAACAGAACTCGGGCTTCTTGGAGGCACCTACCATCTCACATTAGGTCCTTCAAGGAGACACTGACTCACCTCTTCTAGTTTTACTCCTTGCGACTCTGGCAGCATTTAGCCAACACCACACCCAACCTGGAAGCATCCAACAGTCCTGTTCTCGCTCCTGAGTATTTTTAAGTGACTGTTATGTATTCTGATATTTATCTGAATTGCCCCTATTGTGTTGATAAAAAGTATGCTCCACCATGGATGGAAATGTAGAGTCCGTTCCTCATTTTCTGGGTTTTTGGAACAGAACTGGATGGTATCTTAGGAGCCCCAGTTAGTGTGATAAGATGAAAAGCTGGCGGCTTTCCTAGCATTTGTGCAGGGAAGCACAGCCACCTCCCCTCCATCCTGTTAGGCTAGTGAAAATGGAATATCATCTTAGGGAAGGGCTCAGCGTCTAATACTGGATGGCTAGATTGGCCCCAACTCTACCACCTTCTAGTTTGGGCAGGTGACTTGGATTCTATGTGTTGCAATTTTCTAAAGTACTAAGTGGACATGGCAATAATAGAAACTGTCTTAAAGTTGAGTTGAAGGTTAGGTGGGTTAAAATATAAGTGTTTAGAACAGTGCTTGGCACATAAGTGTTTGCTATTATTATCATGTTATATAGCAATGTTTTACTTAAGTTAGTCACTCAGGGGCAGAAGTCACTTGTAAGTTCATACTTTATATAATGTCTATCATGACTAGACATTTCATTCCATTTGTACTATGACTGTAAAGTCAGTAGGAAAATAATTTTGCCCCATTTTTACCCATGAAAATATTCTTCACTTTAAGCTATGAAGTTAAATGAAGTAGGAAAATTATATAAATAGTTAAGTTTACTGAGTGCCTACAACTGGTCAGACATAGTCCAACATCCAAGGACTAATGTTGAAGAAGCTCTGATGTGTATGCTCTTAATAATTGTATATTTAATTAGAGATACATAATATAAATAGATATTTTATTGAAAATGTGTGATATAATAGTTGTTTATTGTAGCAATGGTGGCATAGGAGAGAGTAGAAAGTGTAAAGACTTTTAACTGGAGGAAATAAAGGAGGACTTCACAGAGGAGGTGTTATTTTTGAATAGCTTTTGAAGAAAACGTCAGATGTCTCTAAAAAGAAGATAGAAGCAATGACATTTGAGAGGACATATTTGGTGACTTCTAGCTAGATTTACTCTTGTGACTAGTCTATCATCATCAGTTAATAATGCCTATCATCTCTGGGAGTGCTGAGACCAAGGCCCAGCCAAACACACCTCTCTTAGTGTTCTGAAGCAAATTAGTGCTTCGTGAATGTACTGGGGTTGTCCTGGGCAGAGCCCTGTCACCTAAAAGAGTAGTTCTTTCATTTCTGTAGTCTCATCTAGTGCTCTGTGGCAAGGAAAAATATACATACACTAACCTCAAACCCAGCAAAGGGAGAGAGTGATATCAAATGAAACAACATGTAACACTAATCAGAAAAAAAAATAATTGCAAAGACTTTAAGGTCCACCAAACATTGCCTTTTGCAGGAATTAATCGGCTTACATTCTTTTGTACCTATTATCAATGAAGCTCCATTTATATCCATTTTCAGCCTAAAATATTTGAATGCACCTGATATCCAAGAGAATACTATCAGCAGTCAGCCCCTTTGCCTTTGAAAGTAAAATGCTTATCCCTGAAACATTCTGTCCATTACAGTTTCCAGAGCTTTGTTCAACTCTTCTCCAACAGCACAAAGACAAACCATTCTGGAACTATTTTTAAAACATCCAGAAAATTATTACCCTCCTGACTGTCAATGCATAAGAAAGCCCAAGATTGAGTTTCTTTAAAATAGATTCAGCCTACTCTAATTTGTTTTGTTCCTTTGGAAATGATTCAAGAACAAAAATACATTTATCTTTTCTTTTTTTTCTTGTGTGTTTTATGAAAAATAATTTTTTTTCAGGGCACTTTCTAAAGGTATACAACCAATGTGAGAGGAAGATATACCCCCTGCCCATACACATATGTAGCCTCCTCAGTTATCACTCCCAAGAGTGGTATATTATTTTAACAAGGATGAAGCTAAATTGGCATATCATAATCACCCAGAGTCCATATTTCACCTTACAGTTCACTCTTGGTGTTCTATGGATTTGGATACATATATGGTGGCAAATGTCTGTGATTATACTACCATGCAGAGTATTTTCACTGCCCTAAAAATTCTCTGTGTTCTCTATTCTTCTCTCCTCACCTCTCCCCGACCCCAACCACAAGCCCTGACATTCACTTACCTTTTTATTATCTCCATAATTTTGTCTTTTGCAGAATGTCATATATATATAATATATAGCCTCTTTTTTTTAGATTTGCTTATATCACTTAGTAATATGCATTTAAGCTTCCTTCATATCTTTCCATGGCTTGATAGATAATTTGTTTAGTGCTAAGTAATAACCCATTGTCTGGATGTACATAACATATATATATATTAGAGCCCGATGCATGAAATTTGTGCAAAAGTAGGCCTTCCTTCCCCCGGCTGCCAGCACTGGCTTCCCTCTGGCACCCAGGACCTGGGCTTCCCTCTGGCATCCAGGACCCTGGCTTCCCTCGCAGCCCAGCTTTGTCTGGAAGGTTGTTTGGAAAGATGTATATATATCCCAGTGCATGAATTTATGCATGGGCAGGGCTATCTATCTATGTATAAAACCCTAATATGCAAATAGACAGAATGGCAGAACAACCAAACAACCAAACATCTGGTCACTATGATGTGGGCTGACAAGCAGGGGGCACGCTCAGAATATGGCAGGCATTGGCAGCAGGTGGCAGAGCATGGAACATGGTGGGTGTTGGCCACAGCGGGATGGTGGAGCAGGTGAGCAGGGGTGCCAGACCAAGGCAGGGTGGGTGCCAATCGCTGTCATCAGGGCAAGCCTCTGGTGGTAACTGAAAATTCTTTGCTCCTGCGCACCATGGTCCCGCCAGGCACTCGTACCTGCTGCCAACACTGGCACCACTTGCACCTGTTGCCGGCGCCAGGGCTGCCATTCATACCCACTGCCAGCACCCGAGCCACAGCTTGCACCTGCTGTCGGCACTATCAATGGGTATGAGCAAAGGCTTCTGGCCATAATCGCCCCTCAGGGCTTCTCCACCTCCCCCTGCTCCTGAAGGGTAATCAGGGCCGGCAGCTGCCTCTTGCACCCGCTGCTGGCAATGACCCCGCTTGCACCCTCTGCTGGCACTGGAACCACAGCTCACACCCACTGCTGGCGCCGGCCCTGCTCGCACCCACAGTCGGCACCAGAGCTGCTGCTCGCACCCGCTGCTGGCACCCAGCACAGTTCTAATCACTCAGTGCTGTCAGCGGGTGTGAGTGGGGGCTGCTGGCCCCAATTGCCCCTGAGGGTTTCTCCACCTCCCCCTGCTTCTGAGGAGAAATCAGAACAGCAGCTGCCACTCGCACCCGCTGCTGGAGCCGGCCCCTATAGCTCTGCGCTGTCAGTACTTGTGAGCAGTGGTGGGGGGAAAGGGGCTGCCAGCAGACTGGGGCCGTGGCGGGAGAGGCTGGGCAGGGACATGGAAGATGGGCAGAGACCCGCCCCTGTGCCCACTGCAGCCTCCTGGCTCACAGTTCCTTTCAAGGTGCACGAATTCGTGCACTAGGCCCCTAGTTATGAATAAAGCTAATATAAATACCCATGTGTAGATTTCTGTCTAGACATGTTTTAATTTTATTTGGGTAAATAACAAGGAGCACTATTGGTAGATTGTATGGTAAAAATATGTTTAGTTTTGTAAGAAACCACCAAACTGTCTTCCAAAGTGGCTGTATTATTTTTGCATTCACACCAACAATGAATGAAAGTTTCCTTGCTGTAATCCTCATCAGCATTTGGTGTTGTTAGTGTTCCAAATTTTGACTATTTTAACCGGTGTATAATGATATTTAATTGCTGTTTTAATTTGCATTTCCCTGATGACAAGAGATGTGGAGCATCTTTTTTCTTATGCTAATTTGCCCCTGTATGTTTTTTGGTGAGTTATCTGTTAAATTCCTTGGTCCATATTGGGTTATTTGTTTTCTTAGTGTTGAGTTTTAAGAATTCTTTGTATATTTTGGAAAAGAGTACTTTATCAGATATTTATTTTGCAAATATTTTCTCCCAGTCTGTGGTTTGTCTTCTCATTCTCTTCATGTTGCCTTTCGAAAACAGAAGTCTTTAATTTTAATAAAGTCCAGCTTATTCATTTTTTTTCATAGATTATGTTTTTGATATTGTACTAAGAAGGTATCTCCATACCTAAAGTCATTTTGGTTTCCTCCTATGTTATCTTCTAGGAGTTGTATAGCTTTGCATTTACATTAGGCCTATGATTCATTTTGAGTTCATTTTTGTGCAGGGTATAAGGTCTTTGTCTGGCTTCATGTTTTTGCAAGTGGATGTCCAGTTTTTCCAGCACCATTTGTTGAAGAGACTATCTTTCCTCCTTTGTCAAAGATAAGTTGACTAAATTTATGGGAGTCAATTTCTGGGCTCTCTATTCTATTCCATTGGTCTGTTTGTCTATTCCTTCACCAACAACATACTGTCCTGATTACTGTACTTTATAGTAAGTTTTGACATCAGGTAGAATCAGTCTGCTGGATTTATTCTTCTCCTTCAATATTGTGTTCGCTATTCTGGGTCTTTTGGTTATTTCAAGTGAACTTCAGAATAAGTTTGTTGATATCCATCAAATAACTTGCTAGCATTTTGATTGAGATTTCTCATTATTTTTTACAATGATTACAACTGTGCTGTCCAATACAGTAGCCACTGGAAGGGGCTAATGAGCCCTTTGAAAATACCTGGTTCAAATTAACATGTTCTATATGCTTTTAAAATGGACACAGAACATTAAAGACCAAAGATAAAAACTAATGAACAATATATTATTGTTTTTATATGGATTGCATGTTTAAATGACTATGTTTGGTATATGTTCATATAATAAAATAATATATTAAAATTAAGTTAAAAATTTCTTTTAATTTTTCTTAATATGGTTCCTAGAAAATGGAAAATTGACTATGCGGCTCACATTATGCTTATATTGGAGCAGGAGAGCCTGGAAAAGCAGCTGCACTCTGCTTTCATTACTAATACTCTTAATAGCTGATTGGCTTGAACATCAAGGATAGTTTGTAGAAAAATAACTTTAACATAGACTTCAATATCCTGCCAGTGTTTCTAAGTAATCTAGAAAAGTCCTCAGAAGTCTCTTAGTAATTCTGTTAAAATTATTTTTATCACATGAAGACATCTCAAACTGGAATCCCTCATTTAAGTTATGATCTATGGTAGACACTATGGATTGTCTAACTGCACTTATAGTCTTAAGTGTCCTCTTGCTTTATACTTTACACTTTTTTAAACATTTATCTTTATTGTTAAAAGTATTACATACGTCCCCTCTTCCGCCCACTGACCCCCTTTACCCTGCACCCACACAACCCCCTCCCAGGCCTTTACTGCACTATTATCTGTGCCCATGGGTTATGCATATGGGTTCTTTTCCTGCCTGTTCCCCGTCTCCCTCCTGAGATTCATTAGTCTGTTGCATGCTTCCATGTCTCTGGATCAATTTTGCTCATCAGTTTATTTTGTTTATTAGATTCTACACATAAGATCATGTGATACTGGTCTTTCTCTGACTAGCTTATTTCAGTTAACATAATACTCTCCAGGTCCATCCAGGCTGTTTCAAAGGGTAAGAGATCCTTCTTTATCATAACTGCATAGTATCCCATTATATAAATGTACCACATCTTTTTAAAAAAATATATATATTTTATTGATTTTTTACAGAGAGGAAGGGAGAAGGATAGAGAGTTAGAAACATTGATGAGAAAGAAACATTGATCAGCTGCCTCCTGCACACTCCCTGCTGGGGATGTGCCCGCAACCAAGGTACATGCCCTTGACCGGAATCGAACCTGGGACCCTTGAGTCCGCAGGCTGACGCTCTATCCACTGAGCCAAACCGGTTAGGGCTGTACCACATCTTTTTATCCACATCTACTGATGGGCACTTGGGCTGTTTCTAGATCTTAGCTATTGTAAATTGTGCTACTATGAACATAGGGGTGCACATATCCTTTCTGATTGGTGTTTCTGATTTCTTGGGATATATTCCTAGAAGTAGCATCACTGGATCAAATGGCAGTTCCATTTTTAATTTTTTGAGGAAACTCCATATTGTTTTCCTAGTGGCTACATCAGTCTGTATTCTCACCATCAGTGTACTACAGTTCCCTTTTCTCCACATCCTCACCAGCACTTTTCACTTGTTGATTTGTTGATGGTAGCCCTCTGATGGTGTGAGGTGATACCTCTTTGTCATTTTAATTTGCATCTCTGATGAATAGCGACTTTGAGCATCTTTCATATTTGTATTGGCCATCTTTATGTCCTCTTTGGAGAAGTGTCTAGGTCCTTAGCCAATTTTTTAATTGGAATGTTTGCCTTCCTTTTGTTAAGTTATATACGTTCTTTATACATCCAAGTAAAAAAACAAACAAACAAAAAACCTCTCTTACTCAGGCTTTCCATGTAGCACAGTATATCCAAATAACACAATTTTATCCAGTGAGACATAGCTGAAGCCTGCTGTATGGTATTTTAATAAATCTTTTTATTTTCTGACAAAGAAAGAATAGTTGTAGCTCCTATAATCCTTTCTCTTTTCTCTCTTTATTTAAGTCCTTTGCCCATTTTTTAATTGTAATGTTTGCCTACATTTCTCTAATGTAGATGTGTTGCCTAACACTTTTGTATCCAACTTGGGCCTAGGAAGTCACTCAACTTCAGACTAATTGTAATATGTGAAAGTAATTTGCTGGTTGTATAAGCTGCTGTAAGTAAGGTTTTCTGTTACTTGCAGCTGAACATATTCTCAACATTGAAGCAATTATTCCTTGAGTATCTGGCCTCGGAATCTTGGTGCCATTATTGACTGCCTCCTCTTCCCAAACAATGAAGTGTGTCATTGAGCCCTGTCACTTATCCATATTGTTATCTGTCCCAGGTACTCCTACATCTTCAGTCTCATTCTTGACACCACAGTGCAATCCCTTATTATATAGTTCCTACAAAAGTTAGAGATGTCACTTTCCTCTTCAAACCTTTTAAAACAATTCTCCACTTCTAATCAAATGAAGAGCAAATGACTTAATCTGGCAAGTAATTCAAGGTCCTCTACACTTTGTTCATAACTTACCTTTCTAGACTAAACTGTCCCCCTTCACACATATATACTTTTTATCCCATTCAGATTGATTTTCTTTTTTAAAAATATATTTTTATTGATTTTAGAGAGAGGAAAGGAGAGATAGAAACATCACTGATGATTAGTTGCCTCCTGCAAGAGGCCCCTACTGGGGATTGAACCTGCAATTCAGTCATGTGCCCTTATTGGGACTCTAACCAGCAACCCCTTGTTGCATTCCAGGGGTGGGCAAACTTTTTGACTCGAGGGCCACAATGGGTTCTTAAACTGGACCTGAGGGCCGGAACAAAAGCATGGATGGAGTGTTTGTGTGAACTAATATAAATTCAAAGTAAACATCATTACATAAAAGGGTAAGGTCTTTTTTTTTTTTTTTTTAGTTTTTTTCATTTCAAACGGCCGGATCCGGCCCGCGGGCAGTAGTTTGCCCACGGCTGCATTAGACAATGCTCAACCAACTCAGCAACACCAGCCAGGCTCACATCAAGGTTTTAAGAGTCTCCCTATGTTACTCCCCCGCATCTTAAATTACACCTCTTTCTGTCTGGGATACTTTACACTGTGGAAAGTATCTCCATTGCACTGTGGAAAGCCAGTCCATACTTTAAACGCCAGGTGATATATTACACTGCCCTGGTCACATTCTCTGATTCCTCTCCAGGCAAAAGTGCTCTCTCCCTTCCTGTAGCTCTCTTGTCATGCACCAATTTTACTAAGGCCAAGAAATATATAGCAAGCATTATGCAAGGTATTAGGAACAATGAGTAGGACACAGTCCTGGCCATTGGTATGTGGAGGAGACATAAAAAGATAATTTCAATAAACAAAGATCAATTAGCATAACCTGGAGAGTCAGATTTTGAGAAGGTGATGCCTGAGGCAAAATGAAGAATTAGTGAGCAAGTAAAGAAGCAGGCAAGTTCTTTCCAGACAGGAGAAATAGTATGAGCAAAAGTAAAGAGACAAGCAACACCATGATGGGTTTAATGAACTGTCAGCACTTGGCAGTTGCTTAAGTTTCCTTTCAGTCAAGGATCAAGCTTTATAGAGATGAAGAACAATTGGATGGAAGAAAATGTCCTCAGGTTTGTTTTGGTGGCAGAGATTTTTTTCCTTATGACAAAGCTATTAGTAATGTTTAATTTAATTTAAAAAGAAAAGAAAAGAAAACACAAAATGACCAGTACTTGTAATTTGGTAAAATTTTCAATCTCCGGTGGATATTTGTTATAATAAAATAATAAAAATATACACAAATATGTTAATTCTTATTTACTAAACTGAGATGATAGTATATGTATAATAATGATGAGATGATGTGGATCAATTCTTATATTGTAAGAAAAAAATGAGTTAATTCATCAAGATTTCACAAACTGTTGTAACAAATCAGGTCTAAAACCTCAGCTGGTTAGCACAATGGAAGTGTGTCTAGTGTATTTAACAGGCCAATGCCAGCCTTTCTACTTAAATGGATCTCCAGGTAGTGATTTGGAGATCCCTCTCACTCTATATTGGGGCTCCATCTTCCTCAATATAGTTCCCAGGATCACCTTTTCACTATTCTCTCTGGTTTGAAATAAAACATAGGAATCTTGTGTAGATGGTCACTTCTACATACCACATCATTTCTGCTCACATTGCTTTAGTTGCAACGTCCTAAGTGTAAGGACAGTTTGTGTATGTGATTGCATCCTGAGTCCTAGAGACATAGAAAGTGAGTTTTGTGACCAGAAAACAGGCTGGGACATGTGGGGCAATTAATGGGTAAATTAATTTATCCCAGTGGACAGATGATGGGTTTGTGCTAAAAACTTAAGGGGTTAATATATTGTATTAGAAGAACAAAACTATATATTATACTTGTATCTCTTTTATCCTCTAAAGCCATTTAATTTTATTCATTTATTGATTCACTCCTTAAATTCAACTAACATCCACTAAGCACTTAATATAACCGAGGCATAATATCAGGAGTAATTGCAAAGAGACACATAACAGAGATATTGATATGGAATAATTTGTCTCTCCATCTGCTAGAGTGCTTGTTCCAAAGTTGTTTCTCACCAACTTTGTTCATTTGTTGAATTAATTATTCTATAATTGGTCAATCCAACATTACAAAATGCACTGTTATAGGGATGCAATGATTAGCACAGAGGTGTCATAGCTGACAATATTTTATATTGTATTGGTCTATTTAAATTTCAAAAAGCTGCCCTGGGTGTATTTTGGCTATTTGTTGAAGAGATAAAAACCTCATAAACAGATTTGCTTCCACTGTTCATTAATTCCTTAGCTAAATACAAAAACACCTAGGACAGTGCCAATACCAAAGGAACACTCAATTATATGCTATTTAATGAGGGTGATGACAATAAAAGTTACAAGTCTGGAAAATGAATAGCAATGCTATGATCCCATTTTAACAATCTGGTTGGTTCTTTAAAATTTCTACATTTAGGAATTGGGATTTTTCTTCTTTTTTTCCTAAAGATTATTTTCTAAAGGAATCAGAATTGTGGCTGTCTACTATGGCAGTTATAATTCTTTTGTTGATAATAGGTTCTTTCTGAAAGAACTACTGTATGAGTGTTAGTGAGGTAATCATAAAGTGAAAAAAAATTTAAAAACGAAATGTCATGGAAATAATGAATCAGCAAGAAATATTACTTATAACTATGGCACAATAAATTTGTGCTTTGGCATACTCTCCTGAATGATATAAATTTAGAACAATAATAGGTACAATCTAAATGAAATAGTCAATAGGATATCTTTAGCCTCATGAGTAAGATAGACAATTCTGTGAATGCCAAGATTGCTGAAAACTAAAAGCTGTAAGAATGGCAGCAGTGGCAGCTACAAGGTTGGTTCCTGCCAGGAAACAAAGCCTGAGTGTTATATACCGGATGGCGTAGGAAGATAAAGACCTACACTGTAAGCCAGGGGTTAGGACGGTCCTAACAATATACAAGAAAGGCTGGATTACTGCCACTGCAGGAGTCCATGGCTTCATAGGAAACTCGGGGCCTGCAAGGCCAGAAGACAAAGATGAATTCTGATAGCAAGAAAGTGGGACAAAACAGCATCTATCTGTGAATAGGTTTATAAGTATCCCAATATCATTGCGGAGGATCCTGAAACCTAGTTCTTGCCTGGGGGCTATGAACAATCAGGTGGAGGAAACATCCAAAATTTGAGATAAGAAAAAACAGACAAAATTCAAAAACTAGTTCTACACTTAAAATGAGTTTTTAAGCCAAAATTTCAAGTATCTGAAAAAATTACTAAGATGTAATATCACAGATTAATCAAGGTACATATTTAATTTCAGATATGGCTTTTTTCATTTGCAGGATTTAAAAATATATTAAATAAAATTTTAATGCTCAAAGTGATAAAAGACATAATTCCTTAATTCCTTAAAAGAAATGATTATTTATATATAAAATAATACTTCTGTTCCTTAAAAAGAAGTAAAGGTCATAGAACAAAAACAGAAATTGTATAAGAACTTAAAAATAGTATTTGTATATTAAAGATG
>NW_005369365.1:1057348-1068814 GCF_000412655.1 Myotis brandtii | reverse complement strand
TAGAACTATGTGCCAGAGTATTCATGAATTGGAAAATTTACCCAAAATTCAGAACAATTAAAATAGAAATATAAAGGAGTAATCAATTTCTATGGGGAAGAGAATAGATCAAGATGTTACAGAACTTTTTTATTAGATTTGCAGAAAGAGTGTGATAGTTATGTGTCAACTGTTAAGCTACAGTATCCAGTTATTTGATCAAATAGCAGTTTGGATAATGCTGTGAAGTTATTTTGTGGATGTGATAACATTCATGATCAGATGACTTTAGGTAAAGCATTTTACTTCCATAATAGGGTAGGCTTCATCCAGTCAGTTGAAGGCCTTTAAGAGAAAAATGTTTCCCAGAAAAGAAGGAATTCTGTCTCAAGATTGCAACAAAAAATTCTACCTGAGTTTCCAAACTATTTTCCTATCATGTGGATTTCAGACTCAGGAGTACAACAGCAACTCTTACCTGAATTTCCAGCCTCCAACCTGCCCTACACATTTCTGACTTGCCAGCCCCCACAATTGCATTAGCTAATTCCTTCAACAAATTTCTTCTCTCTCTTTATATATACTATTGACTCTGCTTCTCTGAAGAACCACAATTGAAACAAATAGAATGGAGAAGATGGAGTGAGAATGTTTGATAACTACGTAGAGCAGAAATTAATGAAATCAATAGAAAAAATTAACAAAACAACAAGTTTTATGAAAGATCAATACACTCAATAAGCTTCTCTCTAGGCAAGCAAACTAAGGAAAAAAGTAAAAAGACATGAGTTACTCATATCAGAGTTAAGGAGGGGTCATCATTACCAATCCCATGACATCAAAAGGATAAAAAAGGAACATTATGAATAATTCTATGCCCACAAATTTGATAGGCTATATAAAATGGACCAATTCCTTGAAACATACAATCTGCCAAAAATCACAAGAGAAGAAATGGACAATCTGAATAGGCCTATAACTATTAAGGAAATTGAATTGATAATTAATAACTTCCCAGAACAGAAAACAGTAAGCCCAGAGGTAAGGTGTTCACTGCTGAATTCTACCAAACTTTTAAGGAAGAAATTATACCAATCATCTGCAATCTCTTCTAAAAGATGGAAGCAGAGGGAATACCTCCTAACTCACATGTAGGGCCAGCATTACCCTACTAACTAAAACAAGACATTGAAACTCTGGATATTTTCATAACTTGCCCAATGCCAAATGGCTAATAAGTGAAAGAGCCAGAACTTGAACTTGAATCAATCCAGTTTCAAACTCCATGTTTTTTTTCTGGATACTCAGCTACACCACAGTCAGATTTGGCATCTCCATGCATTCATTGCTCTTCTCACACTTTGCCTTTCTGATTGTTGAGCCTCTGAGCCTAGAGCTGAACCATTATTTAATTTATTTTTTTTACTTCTCTTGATCAGGTTTTTAACCAAAACTTGAAAACCTAACTGTGGCAATCTGTATTTCTTTTTATTTATTTATTAGAGGCCCAGTGCATGAAATTTGTGCATGGGGTGGGTAGGGGTAGGTCCCTCAGCCTGGCCTGTACCCTCTCACAATCCAGGACCCCTCCAGGGATGTTCAACGACTGTCGGACATCCCTCTCGCAATCCAGGACCACTGGCTCCTAACCGCTCACCTGCCTGCCTGCCTGATCGCCCCTAACCACACTGCCTGACTGCCTGATCGCCCTAACCATACTGCTTGCCTGCCTGATTGCCCCTAACCACTCTGCCTGACTGCCTGACCGCCCCTAACCACACTGCCTGCCTGATTGCCCCTAACCACACTGCCTGCCTGATCGCCCCTAACCACTCTGCTTGACTGCCTGATTGCCCCTAACAGCTCGCCTGCCTGCCTGATTGCCCCTAACTGCTTCTGCCTACCAGCCTGATCGCCCCCTATCAGCTCCCCTGCCAGCCTCATTGACATCAAACTGCTCCCCTGCTGGCCTGGTCACCCTCAACTGTCCTCCCCTGCTGGCCTGTTTGCCCCCAATTGCCCTCCCCTCCCAGCCTGATCACCCACAACTGCCCTCTCCTGCTGGCCATCTTGTGGCAGCCATCTTGTGATGACGTGAGGGTGACCATCTTGTGGTTGCCATCTTGTGATAATGTTGCATGAGGATGTGACGCCACCTAGGCTTTTATTATATAGGATAATAATCTAAATATCACATCTCATTGCCATTTTCTTTTTTATAATTTATTGCAATTATATTAAAATAAAGTAACTCAACAACATTATATCTCATCAGAACACACATTCATTGATAAGATTTTGCTTTCCTGGAATTTTCCTTAAGACATAATCTTCAAAAACCTGCTTGCACTGCACACCTACTAGAATTACCTGAATGTCTTAAAAAGAAAATTGACAAAATCAAGTATTGGTGAAGATGCATAACAAGTGCAATTCTCACAAACTGCTGGTGGGAACGTAAAATGGCACAACCACATTGGAAAACAGTTTGACGGTTTCTTATAAAGTTGAATATGCATTCACCTTATGGCCCAGAATTCCACTACTAGGTATTTACCCAAGAGAAATAAAAACATATGTCCACACAAAAACATGCAGGCCAACATTTAGAGTTTAGCAATTATTCATAGTTGCCCCAAAACAGAAGCAACCCAAATGTTCATGAATCAATAAGTAGTATATCCATGTAATGAAATCCTATTCAGCAATGAAATTACACTACCGATACATTTGGTAACAGAAATAAATCTCAACTGCATAATGTTAAGTTAAGCCAAATTTAAAAAATTGTGTAAGTACATTTATATGATATTCTGAAAAAGAAAAACTAATATAACAAAATATACATTGTGATTTCTTGGGGTATGATCAGGGGTAGGAGATTGTCTGCAAAAGGGCATAGGAGAAGGTTTAGTGGGTTAGGGGAATTAGCGAGAAGTTGGTAAAAGACTACAAACTTTCAGTTATAAGATGAATAAGGTCTGAGGATCAAAGGTATAGCATGATAGCAATAGTTGATAATACTGAATTATATCATTGAAATTTACTAAGAGAGTAGAACTCAAATATGTTCTCATAAGAATAAATAAATAGGTAAATATGTGAGGTAATGAATGTATTAAATCAATTATACATAGATCAAATTAATACATTATATGCATAAATATCCTAAAATTTTACTTGGCAATTATACATCAACTAGAGGCCCAGTACACAAAATTTGTGCATGGCGGGGGGGGGATTCCCTCAGCCCAGCCTGCACCCTCTCCAATCCAGGACCCTTCGGGAGATGTGCAACCTCCCTTTCACAATCTGGACCGCTGGCTCCTAACAGCTCACCTGCCAGCCTGCCTGATTGCCCCTAACTGTCCCCTTGCCAGCCTGATCACCCCTAACCACCTCTGCCTGCTGGCCTGATCTCCCCTCACTTCCCCCCCTGCTGGCTTGATCTTCCCACGCAGCCTGCTGTTCAGTCATTTGGTAGTCCCTCACTAACCCCCCTGCCAGCCTGGTCACCCCATGCAGCATGACCGGTCGTCTGTTTGGTTGTTTTGGTTGTGACTGTCGCTTAGGCTTTTATACAGATAGATAAATCTGAGAAAAAATTGCTGTGCACAATATTGAGGAACAAGACATTCCTTGGTTAGACATGGGCAGGTGAAGTGGTGTGGGACTAACCTGGTGCCTCTTTGTAATTAAAACCTTCCTCAGAAATTAAATTCAATTTAAAATTTTGACATGAAAATCTTGAATGCACTATGAAATACATTAGCCTTTAGAATTTATTTTTGGGAAATGTCTACACTAACATAATGGAATAACTTAAAGAGAGGAATGTATGCCTATATATGTCTTAGTGAATAACTGGGCCAAAGGAAAACATTTATCACATAAGATCATAGATTCTTAATAAAATGAATATTTCCTTTTTTGTCTCATAAGCTTATGAGGCTTTACCTCTGGGAAATTTGTAATTTATGCCAAAAAGGTAAAAATAATATTTTTCTTTTTATGAGTTCGTTTCTTCTTTTTTTTTAATAAAGGAATTACAGTACCAATGTGAAATTTGCTACTTCAGCGTTGCTGTCATTATGATAAATAAGGACATGCTTATTTGCTCTATTGATTGGTAGAAAAAAATAAAAGACATTAATACTATGATATTAACATGGCCACTTGCCACTTTTGTATTCATGGACCCATCCTGCAAGGTCTCAAGAAAAAGAGGCCTTGCAACTGACCACCTAGGTTGAATAATGTCCTAAGTACTAAAAAATGGTCATTTCATTCTGATGTATTCTCTTTTCTCATTTGTTGTGTCTGAAGAACCTCAATTTTATTATTAAAGTTGGAATGATAACTGATAATTACATTAGGTAAATATCTCCTGAGGTTAAACATCACTTCAAGAACGAATGTCTCTTTCAGATAATTTTAGAGTTAATACTGTCAGTGTCTCAACTCCTTATATTGAAAAATGTACTGAAGAGTTTTAAAGCCGTGTCCATTTGAGCTTATAGGTATGTATGATTATGTTTCTAGGCATCTACGGTTTCAATCAATAGAGGGGTTCCTGTTTCTTCAGTAAATTATTCATTTTTTCTACATACTAGAACATTGTATGCATTCTAGATATTTTCATCAGATCTATTTTTTTCAGTTCATAATTTTTCAGTATTTTAGATCTATTATAAACTAGCCAGTGATATTTTAATTTTATTGATTACAATTTTTGTTATTGTGTGTGTCTGTTCTTTTTGAAAATAATTTTGGTCTTTTTATAAGTAGATTGTTTCTCCTCATACTACAATACTTTATCTCTTTGCCATTTAACATTTATTTATAATCTCCTTCTAATATTTACATATATGAGGTTCTTGAGGTATAATCATGTTGCTTCTTATGTGAGATTAATTTTACCTAACTGAGGTTTGGGGTGAATGTGTTTCCCTTATGAAAAGTTTTCACTTGCTTCTACCAATTAATTCAGAGCTATTTTCAGCCTGGCACCACTTTTTAAAGTTGATTTCCAGCCCAAGATTTTTCTCTAACTTGCAGATAGCAAGTTAGAGCAAGATTGGAAGCCCGAATCTTTTTGATATTAGGTCTAAGACCACCTATTCTCAAGATAGACCATTTTATTCGCACTAAGAAACTGAGCCAAGAAAGTCATGTCTTCCTATTGTCTTAATCTGTTTGACTGAGGGACAGCTTTTCTATTCTACCTTTTCATTGGGAATATAATCATCAAAACTAAGGATTTGAGGAAAGATCTAAATGTCAACTCTATTTCAGGTTGGACCAAGAATTCATCTTTTGTTACCCATGGCCATTAAAATTCTAAATTCTTGGTAATCAAGGCCAGAAATCTTCCCATGAAAACCTCTTTATCAATCCATTTTGCTACTCTGCTTTCAATTTTTTATCCTGGAAGATTTCCCTTAATTTCATGGGAGCTTACTTAATATAAATCTTAACAAATGATATATTTATTCAGAGTTTTTCTTTGCTTTGTTATTGGAGTTTTATCAAATTATATAGTATAAACATAATCACATCAATATAAACATATCTAGTCATAAACAAAAATATTTATTAGGAATATTCTAATGTTCTTATATATTTAGCTTCTCATAACTTGATATCCTTATCATTCATCTCATCTCCTAAAACATCATGCTTTCTGGCTCCATCATTATTCTATGGTAGTGTAGATTTCTTCCCTTTTTTCCCCTTAGATAAACTCTATTCCATTAAAAATGTAGCATCTATAGATGCGTTAGCTGCAACTATAGACATAATAAAAGGGGTATGATTTTAATACACATATAATGAATATTGAACTTCTTCATTAACACTCTACACTAAAGTAATTGAAAATCATGGCACTGTTTTTAAATATTTTACTTTCTTCACCTGAAATTCAGAGAAGTTATAACACAACTTCTCTGTAGTGCTTCAATATGTCTCTTGACATTTTTTAGAAGTGCCACCCAAATTATTAATGCTAACTATATTGTTGCTGAAAAAAAAGCTAAGAACACCTTGAATATCAAGTTCCTGATGCTTTAAATGACATGACATAGTCCATTTTTGGTAATTGCTATTGAAACCAAATTGGTCAAAGTATTTATTCCAAGACTGCCATGATGGTATTTTCAGTTTGGGGCCATATTTCATTATCTTATTAGCCATTAACACAGCTATTTGAACAGCGGTATATATACCATGCTAATGATCATTGAGATTCAGAGACAAGAAAGGCCCATTGAGATTCACAGACATACTCTGCTGTAAAAATAGTATGAGTAGTTAAGAGAAGTAAAAATTGTAGTGTGAGAGGAATGTGAGTGAAGGTAACAGGTGGAGGCTCAGTAGGCACATCTGTGTCAGAGTTCAGCAACATGAACAATAATCACCAGTCCTTGTATTGCACAGACACAGCCAATCTGAGTATCGGCATCACATAGTAGAAATTTAGCTTGGATTTCAGATTTTGAAAAGAATAGGTAAATAGGAAAGAAGCAGTACCATTATTTCTAAGTCATAATGATCACTTGCAAGGGACTTAGAGAAGTAGTAAATAAAGGTCAAAACACAACTGAATTGAAGTCAATCTGGCAAGAGACTGGTTGAAAATTTTGGTGGACAATCCACACTGTAAGGTTAGTTTTCGTATTCCCTTTGTTAAAGGCCGCACTGATTACAAAAACTAAAATAAAACCGAATAATTAGCTGTGTGTCAACAGAAGTGGAAAGATGAAGGGACAAAAGGCAAGGCTATGTAGATACAGAAAAATGCATGAGAAGGGCCCAGGGAAGTTAATCAGGTAAGACACTGATAAGTAGTGTTTGTTAGTCTTGTTGGATTTATGCATAATCATAACACACATTTTAGTATATGATGTTAGCTCCTCCATTTTCATCTGCTTACTATTGAAAGAGGAAATTTTTATTAATCCATATTTATGATAAGCATGATAAGCAAACAGTGTAGATGAATTAGCTTATAGAGTAAAATATGATTTCAATAATAGCTACAGCTAGTTCTTATATGTTAAAAATATAGTTAGGATTATTAGATAATAACTCTTAATAAATTGAATGTGTTTTTATTAACAATTCCTCAAGTTTTTAATTAGTACTATTTTTGGAGACTGGTTTTATGTTTCAGGCATTTATGTTAGAAAAAAATCCTTTTCATTATACTGCACAACTATGCTTTTCAAGAAACTGCCACAATTATCTTTGCTTCTTATAATTGTTTTAAATTTATATGTGAAGCTAAAGTTGTATAATGGAACCTCAGTTTGTAGAGTTATACCCAGAAAACTCTGGAAAGTCTTTCATCCCAGAGATGTAAGTAAATAATTAGTGACCAATTTGAAAACAAATGAAGACATTGGCTCTGCATTTATTTAAATAACACATTTTCTGCATTGCATACCCAAAGTGTCCTTCTCAATGGGAAACATAAATCTCTTTATCTACACAAACCATTGTTGCACTTTCCCCCCTTTTACCATTAATTCTGAGCTAAAATTACCATGTGAATTAGATTAATAATCATCTAGAAAAATATTGACATTTATATTATTAGTCAAAGCTTCATTTTTATTTGCAGTGTTCTTGCTAGGAAGGAACTATACAGGCAGACCTATGAAGTTATATCACTTGGGAATAAAATTTCTCTAAATTCTATTTTTTTATCTTTCCCTTTCACATTTAGAGTGCCCAGAAATCACTATCTGCTAGGCTCTTAGCTACCTTTAGTTGTTTACTGTCCACTCAAAACTACTACTGTTCTGTCTCTGTGAATGCCTCTGTGACTCACACAAAGAATGTTTATACTTAAAAAAGTGACACCTTTATTATATGTGACTTTTAATGTTACACATGCAAAATAAAATACCAGATCTTGATTATTTTTTATGTTTAATAGAAGTGGTAGATGTGTAGGAAATCCCAAAGAAAATGCCCCACATGGTATTTCTATTTAGTTTTGGAGTCTGTTATTTATTGGTTTTAGTACTAAAGGATAATAATTGTAGACAATTGTATTATTCTACCTAATTATTTTCTATGAAAGGTTATATTTTATGAGACAGTTTGTTCTGATTTGAAGCATATTGCACAAAATGACTTTAAGAACCCGAGTTAGTAAGTTGAAAGACTGTCTGTTTCTATTTTATATCACTGCAAAAGAATACTTCTAAAAGAATAAGGATTGAACTTGTCTTTGGACTTTAAAATAAGCTACTATGCTTCAGTTGAATGGTTTGAGGCACAGTGAATTAAGCTTAATAAAGGCTTTCAAATCCTCAGTATACAAGTAATGAGTGTGCAGGAACATTCTAGTGAAGGGCAAATTTATGTTTGCAACAACAAGCTTTTCTTCCCTTTGTGGTTAGAAGTATTTTCAATTGTTACGGTGAAAATAAAAATGCCAGGAAAAAAAATCATGTTTAGCTTGGAGGTTTGGTGCTCTGGAAACCAGGGGACTGATTAGCAGGGTATCTTTTATCCTAAAGAATGTCATATGCCCACACATAGTGTATATGAAATGCATGAATTGCTTCTTCTTACATCCTCTCCTCCCTTGAGTGGGAAGGCGTAGGTGAGAGGGTCAAGTGTAATTAGGTCTTCCTGCAAAGCTCTCTTTGGGAGGGCTGGTAGAGCCCTCCCAGGTGGGGTTTAAGGCTGACTGGCAGGGCTGACTGCTCCGAGATGTAGTAACAAGATTTTGGTCCTAATCAAAAGCAAATAAAATGTCACATCACAAAGGAATTATACTTGAGTGTCCCCTGTGATAAGTAGCACTCATTAATAAACTTGAAACTATGAAAGTAAAACGTATTAGTTGTCACCTTAGAAGGAGGATTCAAAACTTTTGTGAGAATGTTTGCAAAATCCTATTTGCCATTTCCAGCCTCTTCTGACATACCTTATTACAACATGAAACTTTCAAGAAGAGAGGGCAGGAAAAACTACTTTTATTTGACTTGCAGGAATTTGAGTGGAGACTTATTCCTATTCATACTTGATTCTAAAGTATTCATACAAACCCACTGCACTTTTGATGAAAGTTTTCCACTTTATGGATGACTCTCTTCTGGTGGGCATCAAATCATGTGTGGGGAATATGTACAGTATTTCTGCAAACAATTATTGACACAATCACATGTATCAATGAACATGTATATAGTTGTGAATTACAAGTGACTTTTTAGCTATAAAAATGCCATTATCTAATTAGTGCTTATTTATAGCTACTAAAATTTTGAATAAAGGCCTAACCATCACTTTGGTAATGTCTTCATTACCAAAACCAAAATTTTTCACTCCTGAGAAGGAAAGGATCAGTGAGTCAATAATTTTCATTTTGCTTCTCCAGAACCTCTAAAATATAATCCATTTCATTTACTCTTCTTTGGTCTTTCTCTAGATACCTTCCTTCTTAAATTTAACAAATATTTCTCAGTTAGCAAATAAAATACTGCATTTGACTTTACAGGAAATAAAAAATAAAAAGGTATTTGCTCTATAATAATTTACATTAATTGGAGGGCTCTTTATGTACACTCTTTTATCTCTCTGATAGAAAACAACCATGCTTACCTTGTTCTTGCATTTGTTTTATTACAAACACCCACCTCTAGATTTTTGTGTTTATCATGCTCCCTTGAAATGGCCTAAACTCCTCTAAGTCATAGTCTTTCAAATGCCAACTCAAGTCTCACCCTCTCTGTGAATCTTTACTTGCACCAATCATATCTTACTTTTTTCAACAAAAATACCACTCTGCTCTGCATTATTTTATCTTTTATGCATAGACCCTATCTTTATAAATTGATTATTAATTACTAACAAGTAACACTGATTTTTTTGACTTGCAAATTTTATATGTATACTAGAGGCCTGATGCACAAAATTTGTGCATGGGTAGGGTCCCTAGGTCTGGTCAGTGATCAGGGCCTATCTGTGGGGTGACTGGCAGGGCAATCGGGGGGCTCCTGTTGGCACAGACCTGGGCTGGCCTGGTGCCTCCCACTCACCAGCCTCGCCCTCCCCTTCCTATCCCCTGCTGCTGTCGCCACTGGTTGCCTCCCTCTGAAGGAGGTGACCAGCAGGGTGATCGTTGGGGGGGCGGGTGCTGGCACCACCCGCCTTGGCTGGCCTGGGGCCCATGGGCTGGGGACAGCTCCTGGCATCTGCCCCCTGGTAGAGTAATCTTGATTGTAGGTCCTTGCTTTTCATCACTATATATATTTCAGAGAGGAATTGAGAGGGAGAATCATTGATTGGCTGACTCCTGCATGCCCCCAACTGGAGACTGAGCCTGCAACCTAGGCATGTGCCCTGACCACAATCAAACCCAGGACACTTCAGTCTGTAGGCTGACACTCTATCCACTGAGCAAAACCGGCTAGGGCTGATTTGCAAATTTTTAACAATAGAAGAGAATTAAACAATGGAAACTTGAATCACAGAATGCAGAAAGGATGTCATCTTAAATTATGCTTTCCCTTCCTTCATGTTCCATTGGTAACAGAAATGCCTGGTCCACATATTTTAGATTCATTGTCATATATGTGATGTTGTTTTATAGTTGTATACACAATTGTTTAAATGGATGCTTAATAAACAAATGTAAAATTTTAGCAACCTGTCACCAGGTGGTGACAAAGTCACAGTGGTCCACAGTTTCAGCCATCTCAAACTGTAAGTCATAAACACACTTGAATTCATAACAATATTACACAATCATATATGCATGTAATCTCAGATTATATTCTTGACATTTTCTCTCCTAAATTCTGAAAGTACACAAGTAACCATGCACTCAGATTGGAAGACTTTCTTCTGTTCTCTGGCCATGTAAGACACACACTCATATATGTACCAATTTCTTCTGTCATTCCGCTCTCAGAGACCTGAACGTGTCAAAAGTTTGGCTTCCATTTTTTCTCTCAGTTAAAAATTACTGACACATTCTTGATTCTTGTGAAAACTTACCCTCTTTTCTTTAAATGTCAGAAGGAGAAAAGGTAAAAAATACAACAAATCTCTATTCAAATTTTAAAATAATTTATAAATTTACATCTATTATTTCACAATTAAAAGGAGGAATTTGGCTTCCGGTTTAAGGCCTCTTATTCTATGGTTTGGTCTCACTCTTTCAAACTTACCTACCACATTGAAATATTATATAAGCCAGTTAATATGCTCCAGTTGCTGTCCCCTAAACATATCCCATATTTTTCAGACTTTGTACCTTTATAAGGCTTGTATATTCCATGTTTTCTGTGCCAATCAGAATCTCACCATCATGTCAGGTACTGTCCAAATGTCACCATCTACATAAAACTTTCCTGAAGTCCACCGCTCTTTGGGATTCTTTACTCTCCTAAATGCTCTTATCAGTTTCTTTCTTTCTTTCTTTCTTTCTTTCTTTCTTTCTTTCTTTCTTTCTTTCTTTCTTTCTTT
>NW_005369365.1:1050145-1057160 GCF_000412655.1 Myotis brandtii | reverse complement strand
ATGAGAGAGAATCATTGATCGGCTGCCTCCTGCAAGTCCCCCACTGGGGATCAAGCCCAAAACCCGGGCATGTGCCCTTGACCGGAATCGAACCTGGGACCTTTCAGTTCACAGGCCAGTGCTCTGTCCACTCAGCCAAACCGGCTAGGGCTTATGGCAACCAAGTATTGTACATATTTTCATAGCCTTGTTTTACTTCCTGTGGAACTTAGAGCATCATATAACATAGTCCAAGCTAATGTCTCTTCTGGTAGATCTCCCTGTATCAGGCTTTGTCCTGTTCATCACACAAGAACCCAATGATCTAATATGAACAGAACACATTATATACATCATCACTTAGCTTTTGAATTGCCTTGGGTTATAGATACTCTATTAAAAATGGACTTAAAAATTTTAGAAGAGAAATTAGAGAAGTCTTTATTATGTATACACACATGCACAGTTTTAACTATATCTGTTCAGATATAGGACACACATTTTTTGACAACTATTTTAAGGTTTTTAAATGTTTCACACTAATGGGAAAACAAAGGGAAAAGAGATCTTGTTTTTTAGGTTTTAGACTAATCAGAATTTACTAATGGATTTTTTTAAAATGGGAATTTAGAAGATATTGTGTGACAGACCAGCGGATACACTGAAAGGGCATGAAGGGAAATTTGAGGTGGTGGGGAGCAAGGAATCACTAAAGTGATAGATTAGATAGAAAAGTGGGGCGGAAAAGTTCATATAAATAAATTAGTGACTGAATTAAATTATTGTATGTACGCTTAAGAAGCTTGAATTATATGTGGAAGACAAGTGGGTATAAGTAGAATGATTTAAAGAAAAAAATTATATTAATAAAGTGGGAGAAATGTGTGGTTTTACAGTAAAGCATTTTAAGTACATAAGAATGAAAGGGGAAAAAGTCATATGCAGTTACAAAAAATGAAGTTTCCTTAATAAAAATGTGAAAATCAAGCATAGAAAATGATTCATTGCTGAATGAAGGGCAAGCCACAGATCTCTAAAAGTCATCTCAGTATGTTGACCTTTGTAGATTGAAGAACAAATAGAAAATGCCAACAGGGCATCCGCAATCAGCACAAAGGAAGGCAAAGTTATTAGAAGAGCCATAGATTTAAGCTACTATTGTGCAAAAAAATCTTTAAAATGACAAGGACCATAGTACTGGGAAAACAAAACTAGGAATGATTTTTAAAAATGGCTGAAATTATATGCATCTCCATTGTAAAATTCTTTAGAATTTTATCTAACAAGTATAATTTTTAGACTATATCTAATAAATATACATCTAAAATATATTTTTAAAAGTATTTTATTTTCAATAATATATTTAAGAATTTATTTTAGCAATTACATATTTACATTTATATATTAGAATAAGACTGATCTTTATTTTTATCAAAATCTTTATCATAATCTTTGTGATTATGGTCAAACCTCTTATATTTCTCTGTTTTTATTTTCTTTATCTGTAAAATATGAGTAGTACTGCCCACTGATTACAATACTTGGAGGAGCTTGTCAACAAGTAAACCTTTGATAAATTTGATTATATATTGTACTGCTTTGTAAATAATACCCCCTCACACTTAGTAAAGATAGTTTTTATTTGAATATTTAACAGTGTGTTAATTTTTTCAATATACTGCCAAAGTGCATGACTTTTGAAGTTTAGTTCAAGCTTAGAAACTAGGCTTTCTAAAAAATTAAAGGTCTGGTTCTTCAACGATCTTATTTCATCTCCTATAGATCTCTTTTACTCTCACCCTCCAAAACAGCCTTCACATCACCACACCCAACATTTCCATTAATTACTTAAGAATAGAAATATTTTCTTTTTCAGGAACAAGGTAGTTTTAATTGAATAAAGAAGAATCCATCTAGGATACAAAATCAGCAAAGCAAATAAAAAAGAACAAGATTGCCCTAACCGGTTTGGCTCAGTGGATAGAGCATCGGCCTGCAGACTCAAGGGTCCTGGGTTTGATTCCGGTCAAGGGCATGTACCTTGGTTGTGGGCACATACCCAGTAGGAAGTGTGCAGGAGGCAGCTGATCGATGTTTCTCTCTCATCGATGTTTCTCTCTATCCCTCTCCCTTCCTCTCTGTAAAAAATCAATAAAATATATATTTTTTAAAAAGAATAAGATCAACCATGACATATTTTGGCTTTCAAGGTTTATATGTAAGATGTTGTACCATGATGATTTATTAATTCTTGACAAACTATGGTGTATGTGTGTGTGAACTCTTGTGAAAGCAACCATGTGATTATATAAAATTTAACTGCTTAAAAGCCCTAGAATGCAGCCTCATATATGAAAACCAATGAAACTGATGAAATGCTTCATGGTTGTAATGGCTTCTCATTTGGCCCAAACAACTGATCCATTAAAATTTGTTGAATCAAAACATAGCAGCTGGGCCCAGCTGCGGTGGCTCAGTAGTTGAGCATTAACATATAAACTGAGAGGTTACAGTTTGATTCCTGGTCAGGGCACATGCCCAGGTTGCAGGCTCAATCCCTGGGACATGCAGGAAGCAGCTGATCAATGATTCTCTCTCATCATTGATGTTTCTATCTTTCCCCCCTCTCCCTTCTTCTCTGAAATCAATTTAAAAAAAATAAAAAATATGTATTTTTAAAAATAATGATGAAATCCTTTATTATTTGTAAAATCCTACAGTTTTTTACAAATAATAATATTACTATATTATAACTAGCAGAGTTAATTGAAAAAATATTAGAAGTCAATATTATGATGCTTGGTTGTGGGCACATACCCAGTAGGAAGTGTGCAGGAGGCAGCTGATCGATGTTTCTCTCTCATCGATGTTTCTCTCTATCCCTCTCCCTTCCTCTCTGTAAAAAATCAATAAAATATATATTTTTTAAAAAGAATAAGATCAACCATGACATATTTTGGCTTTCAAGGTTTATATGTAAGATGTTGTACCATGATGATTTATTAATTCTTGACAAACTATGGTGTATGTGTGTGTGAACTCTTGTGAAAGCAACCATGTGATTATATAAAATTTAACTGCTTAAAAGCCCTAGAATGCAGCCTCATATATGAAAACCAATGAAACTGATGAAATGCTTCATGGTTGTAATGGCTTCTCATTTGGCCCAAACAACTGATCCATTAAAATTTGTTGAATCAAAACATAGCAGCTGGGCCCAGCTGCGGTGGCTCAGTAGTTGAGCATTAACATATAAACTGAGAGGTTACAGTTTGATTCCTGGTCAGCGCACATGCCCAGGTTGCAGGCTCAATCCCTGGGACATGCAGGAAGCAGCTGATCAATGATTCTCTCTCATCATTGATGTTTCTATCTTTCCCCCCTCTCCCTTCTTCTCTGAAATCAATTTAAAAAAAATAAAAAATATGTATTTTTAAAAATAATGATGAAATCCTTTATTATTTGTAAAATCCTACAGTTTTTTACAAATAATAATATTACTATATTATAACTAGCAGAGTTAATTGAAAAAATATTAGAAGTGTTCAATATTATGAGACTAAAGGAGTAAAACTATATGATCATATAATACATGTATGTAAAACTCTACTCACATTTTAAAATTTCTTAGCAATTACAGAATGAAAGGGAATTACTTACTAGTACATTGATAATAATCAATACCAAAAATATATACCAAACATTATGTTTAACAATGAAACAGTAGAGATAATCTCTTTAAAAACTGGATAATAATAATAATAAAAAAGTCTGCTATCACTGTTTCTTTTCAACATTGTAGTTGAAAAATCTAGCCAGAGCTATAGGACAAGAAAAGTAATTAAAGTGATGATAAATTGAGAGGGCAGATGCAAAGTGCCAAGTTCTCTAAAGAGAAACATTAGGGAAATTATTAGAATTAGTAATTCCGAGAAAAGGGAACAAATTAGGTTACTTTATAGCCTGAAGAGAGTTTACAGAAATCAAAACAAGGAAAGGGAACCCAAAAAGATCTCAGTAACTTCCTTGAGTTGAAGACATAATTGGGAGCTCAGATTGGCCAGGGCAGCTAGAGATTGCAAGACTTGGGTGCAGATAGGAGAGAGCTGCAGAAGGAGCTCAAGTCATCATGCAGAGGATCAGCCTTAATTGATTTGATAAGTAGTAATCAGTGTAGGTTTGTAAGGAAAGTATCCTAAGATGGGACAAGTACCATCTGAAGGGAGTGGGCTTTCACAAAAGTAGTTTACACTGGAGCACAATTAACATTTAAAATAACACATAATACACATGGAATATTGAGCAAAAAAGAAAAAAAAAGAGAGAGAAAACTCACAATCACAGACAATAGTGTGATAATTGCAGTGGGGAAGGGTTTAGGAGGAGGTGGAGGAGGGTATAGGGTGATGGAAAAAATTAACGTAAAAAAAATAAACAGGGAATCAGATAAAGAGTGACTCAGTAGTGAGGAAAAAATAGCCTTAAAGTTTTCTCTGTTCATCTAATAAAGCTTAAAAGCAAACATAAAAAAGATCAAGCTCTTTAGAAATAATTTACCAATTTGACAGGATAAAATTCAAGAATTTTTTTTAAATACTTGAATAACCACAACTCAATAACGAAAAATCCACATCTGTCACCTCTTCAAAAATTAACATGCATACAGAGAAGCAAAAATATATGACAAAGTGAAGAGAAAAATAAATCAAAACTAAACCAGACTTTTTCTGGTCTATCATGTAATGAGCTTGAAACCAATAATAAACATGTTTCCTTAGATTCATTAGAGAGCTTAGGTCACTGGGTATATTTTTGTTTCTAAATTGGAGAAACTGGGGAACACATAGGATTGCAGTTTACTAGAGCAGAAGTTCAGGAACAGAAGCTCACCACAAGAGCCAGTACCAGATTCCTTTTACCCAGAACATCAAGTCCAGCTTTCTATAAAACAGTTACAAGACATATTAAAGACAAATAACCCCATTTAAAGAGACAGAACAAACATCAGAACCAGGTTCAGATATTGCAGACATTAAAACTAAATAAGGTAAAAAAAAAAAAAGAGTGGAAAACAAAACCAAATAAAAAAGAAACAAAGAACAGGAAAGATTAGAAAATGTCAATATACATGGTAAAATAAATTTTACTATATTCACAATTATTTTAAATGTGAATAGTCTAAATATACCAATTAAAAGACAGCGATTATCAAAGATCAGAGTGTATTAAAAAAATTCCAGCTATATATTGTTAACAATAACACATTTTTTTTGTTTTTTAATTAAATTAAATTAAATTAATTTATTTTCTTTATGGATTAAGGTATTACATATGTGTCCTTATCCCTCCATTGTCACCCCCCACCCACTCATGCCCTCATCCCCCCAGAGTCTGTGTCCATTGGTTAGGCTTATATGCATGCATACAAGTCCTTTGGTTGATCTCTTCCCCTTACCCCCATCCTCCTCTTCCTTCCCTCTGAGATTTGACGGTCTGATCGATGCTTCTCTGACTCTGGATCTGTTTTTGTTCATCAGTTTATGTTGTTCATTATATTCCACAAATGAGTGAGTTCATGTGATATTTATCTTTCTCTGACTGGTTTATTTCACTTAGCATAATGCTCTCCAGGTCTATCCATGCTGTTGCAAAGGGTAGGAGTTCCTTCCTTTTTACAACAGTATAGTATTCCATTGTGTAGATGTACCACCATTTTTTAATCTACTCATTTGCTGATGGGCACTTAGGCTGTTTCCAAATCTTAGCTATTGTAAATTGTGCTGCTATGAACATAGGGGTGCATATATCCTTTCTGATTGCTGTTTCTACATTTTTAATAAAAATACAGATATAAAATAAAGGGAGAGACAGTTATATGCCATGCTAACACTAATAAAAAGAAAACTGAAATAGCTACATTATTTTCAGGAAAGCCAGAGCAAGAGAAATTCTCAGGAAGATGAAGGTTATTACATTGTGATAGTTTCTCTTCAGGAAACTTAAAAACCTTTAATATGTGTGTACTTAACAAGGGAACATCAAAATAAGTAAGGTAAAAATTGACAGTACTGCAAGAACTAGATGAACCCACTATTATAATCAGAGACTTCAACATGCCTCTATCAATAACTGAAATATCTAGTAGGCAGAAAATGAGTAAGGACATAGTTGAACTCAACAATGTCATCAATCAACCAGATATAATAGACATCTAGAGACTACACCATTCAACAAGAGCGGAATACATTTTCTTCTCAAGCTCACATGAAATGTTAACTGATATAGACTACATCGTGGGACATAAAATGTACCTTAAGATATGTAATAGTATATAAATCATAAAAATATGCTCTTAAATAAGAATGGAATTGAGGTAGAAACCAATAACAAAAAATAGCTGGAAATTCCAAAATATTTGAAGATTAAACAATACACTTATAATTAACCCATGGGTCAAAGAAGTCTCAAGAGAAATCTAAAAATATTTCTAGCCAAATAGAAATGAAAATAAAATACCACATTTGTTTGCTATTCCAGGAACAATCCTTAAAGGGAATTTATATCAGTGAATGCATATATTAGAAAAGAAGAAAGATAAAAAAAATCAATAATCTAAGCTTTCCCCTTAAAAAACTAGAAAATGAAGAGCACATTAAATACAAAATAAGCAGAGTAAAAGAAATAATAAAGATTAACCAAGGTGTATATCAATGAAATTGAAAATAATCAATAGAGAAAATCAGTAAATCCAAAAACTGGCTCTTTAGAAAAAGCATTAAACTTGATAAATTGTGATAACTAAGGAGAAGGTAGAGAAGGCACAAATTACTAATATCAAAAGAAAAAGTTACCATCACTAATGAGCATTTGTAGATTTAAAAAATACTAGAGTAATATTATAAACCAGTCTATGGCCATAAATTGATAATCTAGATAAAAGAGATTAATTCCTTGAAAATATATAATCTACAAAAACACACACAGATAAAGGCTATCAGAATAGGCTTTTATTTATTAAAATAAATAATTTTTAAAA
>NW_005369365.1:1045730-1049997 GCF_000412655.1 Myotis brandtii | reverse complement strand
TCCCCTGCCTTCCCTCTAAGATTCTGCTTTCTGTTCCATGCTTCCATGTCTCTGGATCCACTCCGTTCATCAGTTTATTTTGTTACTTACATTCTACATATGAATGCAATCATGTGATACTTGTATTTCTCTGACTGACTTATTTCACTTAGCATGATACTTTCCATGTCCCTCCATGCTGTCTCAAAGGGTAAGAGATTCTTCTTTATTACTGCTGCATTGTATTCCATGGTATAAATGTACCACAGCTTTTTTATCCACTCATCTATTGATGGGCACTTGGGCTGTTTCCAAATCTTAGCTATTGTAAATTGTGCTGCTATGAACATAGGAGTGTGTACATTCTTTCTGATTGGTGCTTTGGGTTTCTTAGGATATATTCCTAGAAATGGTATCACTGTATCAAATGATAGATTCATATTTTATTTGTTGAGGAAATTCTGTACTACTTCCTATAATATTTACACCAGTCTGAAAAAAAGAGAAAATAAAACAATAATTAATAATCTTCTCAAATAGAAAGCATTAGGCTTAGATGGGTTCACTGGGAAATTTACCAAATATTTAAGGAAATATTTATGTCAATTATATATAATTTGTTACAGAAACTAAAAGCTGAGGAAATGCTTTCTAAATCATTACCTGAGACCAGCATTGTCCTAATACCATAACCAGATAAATATGTAAAAGGAAGGAAAACTATAGAACAACATTTCTCATGAACATAGGTGAATATTCCTTGACAAAATAGTATGAAATTGAATTCAACAATGTAGAAAATAAATTATGCACCATAACCAATTAGAATTTAATTCAGGTGTGTGGAGTTGTTTCAACATTTGAAAATTAATTAATATAGTCCATCACATTAATAAGCTAAAGAAGAAAAATCACATGATCATATTAAAAGGAACAAGAAAAAAAGCATTTGACAAAAGCCAGCACTCATTCATGGTAAAACTTCTCAACAAACTAAGAATAAATGGGAACATCCTCAGTTTGATAAAAAAAAAATCTACAAAAAGCCCAAAGCTAACATCAAATTTAATAATGAGAAAGAATATGCTTTCCTGTTAATATCAGAAACAGACCCCCCTCGCCTATTCTTTATATAAAAATACTCAAAGTCCTAGCTAATCAAGAAGACAATAACAGGGTATAAAATGTATACAGATTGAGAAGGAAGAAATACAACAAACTTTGTCTATAGATGACATGACTGTCCATATAGAAAATGACAAACATTAAAAACAAATAAAACCCTCCTTGAACTAACAAATGATTAAAACAAGGTTATAGGATATGAAGTTAAAATACAAAAGACAATTTATTTTTATATACTAATAATGTAATTTTCCAATTAGAAAATAGACATTTTTTACATTAACACCTAAAATGACATACTTAGGTATAAATCTAACAAAATATGATTAAAATTTATATGAGGAAAATTACAGTGGAATAAATCTAAGAAGAACCAAATAAATAAGTGTCCCATATTCTTGGATTGGAAGGCTCAATGTTAAGATATCAATTCCTTACAACTTGATCTCTTTCAATAAAAATCCCAGAAAAAAATCTCAGCAAGTTATTTTATATATATCTATAAATTTGCTTCTAAAGTGTATATGTAATTGCAATTGTTCCAGAATAGTCAAGACATTATTGATGGAGAACAGTCAGAGCACCACCCTCCCTGACTTAAAACACATACTATGAGACTACAGTCATCAAGCCAGTGTGGTATGGCAAAAAAAATAAACAGATATATTAATAGAACAGAATAAAGAGCCCAGATTTATAACCACACAAATACAGTTGACTTATGTTGGAACAAGGAGCAAAGGCAATTTAATGGAGAAAAGATAGGTGGAACAACTATACATCTGATGTAAAAATATAAACCTAGACACACTCAGAGTTTTCATAAAAATTAATTAAAAAATGTGACATATACCTAAGTTAAAGCACTATAAAACTCCTAGAAGATAACGTAGGAGAAAATTTAGGTTCAGCAAAGATTTTTTTTAGATAGAATATCAAAAGCATGAACTTTAAAGACAATATCAATAAGTGGGACTTCATTAAAATTTAAACATTTCACTCAATTAAAGAAATTATGAAAATCCAAGCAACAGACTAAAAAAAATATTTGTAAAACAAATATAACTTAAAGGCCTGGTATCAAAAATAAAATAAAATTAGCCCTGACCAGTCAGCTCTGTTGGTTAGAGTGTCATCCCGATAAACCAAGGTTGTGGGTTTGGTCCCTAGTCATGGCACTACAAGAATCAACAAATGAATGCATAAATAAGTGGAACATCAAATTGATGTATCTCTTCCTTTCTCTTTTTCATTGTCTCAAGTCAATCAATAAAAATAATAAAATAAAATTAAGTAAACCTCATTTTTTAACAATAGGAAAACAAACAACTCAATTGAAAAAGGGCAAAACATTTATACAAAAACATAAATGTATCACCAAATATATCCAGATGCCAAAGAAACATGAAAATATGCTCAACATCATTTGCCATTAGGAACTACAAATTAAAAGTACAATGAAATACTACTACTACTACTACTACTACTACTACTACTACTACTACACACCTATTAGAATAACTAAAATTGAAAAAACCAATAATACCAAATGCAGGTGAGGATGTGGAGCAACAGGAACTCTCATTCATTGTGGGCAGGAAGGCAAAATGGTACAACCACTTTGGAAGAAAGTTTGACAGTTTATCACAAACCGAAACATGTTTCCATACAATCTGTCAATCATGTTCCTTGGTAGTGACCCAAATGAGCTGAAAACGTATGTCTACATACAAACATGCACATGAATATTTATAGCAGCTTTATTTATAGTTGCCAAAACTTGAAGGCAACCAAGATGTTCTTTAGTAGGTGAATGGATTTGCAAATCTGATATATCTACTCAATGTAATATTATTCAGTGTTAAAAAGAAATGAGCTATCAAGACATGAAAGACATGGCCTTCTAGCTCATACTGCTGAGTGCATACTGCTGAGTGAAAAAAGCCAATCTGAGAAGGCTACATAAAGTATGATTTTAAATGTATAATATTCTACAAAGATAAAAGTACAGTAATAGTAGAAAGATCAGTGGTTGACAATAGTATTTACAGAGAGAGGAAGGGATGATACATAGTTCACAGGAGCTTTTTAAGGCAGTGAAACTCTATATCTATATCTATATCTATATCTATATCTATATCTATATCTATATCTATCTATCTACCTATCTATGCCTAAGTGACCATTATGACCAAATGACCAGAATGACTGGAATGACCTGTCGACCTGTCGCTATGATGTGCTCTGACCACCAGGGGGCAGACGCTCAATGCAGAAGCTGCCCCCAGGTGGTCATTGCACTTCTACAACCAACCTCCTGCGGCCCCTTCCCCTGACGGCCAACCTCTCGCGGCCCTGATTGGCCCCGATCACCAGCCAGGCCGAGGGACCCCATCCATGCATGAATTCGTGCACTGAGCCTCTTGTTCTCTATAATGCTCTAATGGTGAATTCTTGTCACTGCACATTTGTCAAAACTCATAGATGATACATCACAAGAGTAAACTCTAACGGAAACTATGGAATTTAGTATATAATAATGCATTAATACTTTTTACTCAAATTTTCTTTCAGTCAAAACCTGCTCTAGCCCTTGCTGGTTTGGCTCAATGGATAGAGCGTCAGCCCATGGACTGAAAGGTCCCGGGTTCGATTCCAGTCAAGGGTGCACATACCTCACTTGCAGGATTGATCCGGCCCTGGTTGAGGTGCTTGGAGGAGGCAAGCAATTGATGTGTCTCTTTCAAATCAATGCTTCTCTCTCTGTGTCTCTGTCCTTTCTTTCTCTTCTCTCTAAAAACCAATGGAAAAAATATCCTCAGGTGAGGATTAACCAAAAAATACTGCTCTAAACACTAGTCCATTTTTTTTAAAATTAAATCTTTATTGTTCAGATTATTATAGTTGTTCCTCTTTTTTCCCCCTATAGCTCCCCTCCACCCAGTTCCCACCCACGCTCTGCCCTTACCCCTCCCCTCCCACTGTCCTCATCCATAGGTGTACAATTTTTTTCCAGTCTCTTCCCGCACCCCCCACACCCCTTTCCCCCCGAGAATTGTCAGTCCACTCCATTTCTATGTCCCTGATTCTATTATTTTCACCAGTTTATTCTGTTCATCAGATTATTTATTCACTTGATTTTTAGATTCACTTGTTGATAGAT
>NW_005369365.1:1035186-1044349 GCF_000412655.1 Myotis brandtii | reverse complement strand
AAAAGTGTGGTTTTGAACTCTATATCCAGTAGTTTGCTTTCCTCCATTTCTGTCATATTTGACCTGTTTCTTTGTCTCCGCATTTTTTATGCTTCCCTGTGTTGATAGAGTGGCTTTGTGTGCTAGGTATCTTATAGGGCCCAGTGGCTCAGCCTCCCCAATTACCTGAGGTGGACACTCTTGGTGCACCCCTTTGTGGGCTTTGTGCACAGTCTTGTTGTAGTTAAGCCTTGATTATTGTAGGTATCACTGGGAGGAATTGACCTCCAGGCCAATTGGCTGTGAGAATCAGCTGTGTCTATGGTGGGAGAACTTCTGTGCTGGAGACACCCTTATGGGGCAAGGCTTGCTTCAGTGGGGCTTTGGTGCTCACTGAGTCTGCCCCCTGAGTGTGTCCCTTATGGGTCTGAGGAGTTGTAATCTGGATGGTCCCACTCTGACCACTGGGTACACTGGCTCTTGGATCTCTAAGGAGGTGCTAATTTAGCCTCTGCCTGAGGCTACCCAGCAGGAGCTATGGAGAGATCTGCAGATTCCTCTTCTTTGTTTGGGGTTTGGAAGTGCCCAGATGAGGCCCAGCTGTGAATCAATGCAAGCTGCTGTGGGGCCTTGGGCCTTCTTTTGGTTGTTCTAGGTCTCTCTGACGCAGCTGCAGTTTGTTAGGTAATTTTAGATTGCAAAGGGCCAGGCCCTTTCATATGCAAAAGCCTCTGCACACAGCTTGGTTGGGGCAGGGTCTCAGGGAATCAACAGAGTGGAGTTAACAGCTATGGCTGATCCTCAGCCCTGTCCTAGAGGCCCCAGGTCTCAGTGTCCCGTGGTAATCACTGCAAGCACCTCTGAGAGAAATCCGCCCTCGAGTTCTGCCTGATGCCAGACAGTCCAGTTTCTCCCTGTATGAGTCTGGGTCCCCAGAGACTCTCCCGGAACTGGAGTTCCGAGCAGTCGGGAGCTTGTGTCTCCCTCCTGATTGAAAAAGACAACCGTGTCCTCAGCTGCCAGCCCTTTTCACATACACCTCGTCCTTATCTGCCAGCCCTTTCGGTGTGCACCTCCGTACCTCTGCACTTTACTTCCACACCTCCTCTGAGTCTCAGTGTAGTTTTCTCTTTCCTTCTAGTTGTAGAATTTCCATTCAGCCACCCTGTGGTTCTGGGTGATGTCCGTTTTGTCTTTTAGTTGTATTTTTTAAATAGTTGTGCAAGGCAGCAATGTCAGGTATTTACCTATACCACCATCTTCTCTAAGCAGACACCCACTAGTCCATTTTTGAAAACTGACTCCAAAATACCACAAATGATAGAGTTAGTAGACAAGAACATTAAAATAGGTATGATTAAATTTATGTTTATAAAGATAAGAATTGATTTTTTGTCAAGTAGAAAAATGGAAATTTATTGTACAGAATTAAATGTAAATTTAATAGACAAAATGCAATGCCTGAGATAAACAAGTACACTACTATAAAGGGATAAACAAAAAATTAGACAGTGGAAAAGAAAACACTAGTAAACTTAAAGATATAAAATTTATCCAAAATTAAATGAGAACACAAATAATTAAAGAGAGCATTTCATATGTTGGTATTATAATGGGACTTAGGAAATAAAAAATTAACAGAAGAAAATTAAATATAAAACAGGAAATGATAAAGCCATATGAAAAATTGTCTACTGATACTTCAGGCCAAAGTTATAGCCCAAGAAGTTCCAAAAACTCAATTTCTTCTTCCTACATTTTCTCTAGGTACTATAGATTGTCCTGTCAAAAATGTATTAACTGGTTTTCTTTTTAAGGCACCATCACTGAGGAAGGAATTGTCTTATTACTTCCTGTGAGGAGGAGTCATCCATGACTGAGAATTTTAGCTGTGCCTCTACTGATAATAACTAAAAGATAGAGGAGCAGAAACAAGAAATGAAAAAGAAATTGGTGATATACACTTCACTTCCAGAAATTGAACAAGGTTGCCTTAACTTGCATGTTTCAAAAGTTTGATTACAAAACAGAGTCTATTTTTTTGCTTCCTAATTTATTCTTAGATGTTCACTCTAGCCATTCTTTAATTGGATAATAGCCATTTTCTCACAGAGAAATGCTTATTTTAGTAACCTGAATAACATTCAGGTTTATGGTTGCTGACTCTGCTGCAATTTAAATAACTCTTTAGCAGCATTACTGCTTTTTTATTGATACTCTGATCTACTGGTGGTTCATATTTCTGATAGAACTATAAAGTCAGGCAGATATGTACTTGTCAAGATTATTACTATAGATGTTTTATCACTTACAGATATTAAAGACAAAAAATATGACAAAAGTTAAGGTCCCTAAAAACAGAATGAAAGATTGGGCAAATTTTATAAGATTGCATTATTTGAGTAGACATCAGGGGAATATTTACTGGTTGGAGAAGAGAGAAATTTATAGCATATACTAAAATTTAAGAGGTACACATGGTGAGTCTAAAAAAGAGCACAGATTTAAAAGAATCATGTTAGGAAGGTTAGAGGCCAGACTATGCTTTGGAAAATGGGAAAAACAAGAATATTTGGAGAAAGAAAATCCAAAAATGATTAAATGTCACAGTTTCCAATTTCAAAAATGATAAACTGTCACATTTATTACATTGACATAAAGCTCAATGTCAGTATGACCCCTTAATTCCCCTTTCCTCCATATTACCTAATTAATCAGTTTCTTTCAGCCTCAAAAATGATTTTTTCTTTTAAAAAATCCTACAGTTATAGTCATATTTCACATGCATATGATCATTGTCTGATTATGACAGTAAAACAAATTTCTGATAACTGACCACTGACATTATGGCTTCAAAATATGTGCTGCTATAGTTGGCCAATGCATCTCTCTCAAACTCAAATCCAATATATCATTTCTTCTATGTAAAAATGTTGATAGCTCTTTCTCTCTCTCTTTTTTTCTGTCCCCTTCATTTATCTATACTTCCTTTCTTGAAAATTCACTTCTTAATCCATAACCCAGCATGGTGAGGATGCCTGGGGACAGAGAGAAGCTACAGGAAGTTAGGAAGGGAGAGGGAGCTGAGTGGCTCTAAGGGGATGTTAAAGACAGCAGGTGAGAGCTTGAGCTGTGGGGTGTCCTGCTGTGGGATGCCTGAACCCAGAGGGATGAGGAAGGCATCCATTCAAGGTGTGGGGCCAGGGGCGAGATATGCAAGCCAGGGTACAGTGAAGAGGAAGTCTGTGTGGGCCTGGGAGTGAAAGGGGATCCTGTTACATATGTGGAACAAAGTAAGGAAGGTAACCCTGGGGAAGACTGCCCACCACAAAAATTTAAGCACAAGGGTGACAGGGGCTTTCTTATTAGGGACTTGGCTGGCCCTATGTTTCTGAGCCCAGGCAGAGTGAGGAGGGCTTCATGCTCATGGGTGGTGGTGGTGGCAGCCCATGGAGGGCATTGGAGCCAGAGAAGGGTGAAGAGATTACTGGTGGAGTTGATGTGGGCAGGCTTGATGGCAAAAAAATTTATTGGTACATACCGAAAAATTAATCAAATAACTAATTAAGGATAATGAGAGTCACACTTATTAATCCCAGAGAATTACAATTAGAAAAGAACCAGGTTGATTCTAGGTATAGGGCAGGAAAAGTATAAGGTGATATTAGAATATCTTATTTATAAAAGTATGGATGTATGTTCTCAAAAATTTAGAGAAATAAGTAAAAGGACACAGGTGCCAGCTTGAAGGTGTTCCCACTGGTTGGAGCATCAAAATAAATAATAACAAGTGCTCTGGCCAGTATGACTCAGTTGGTTAGGTGTCATCCTATGCACCATGAGGTTGCCACAGTTTGGGGCTCATTCCCAGGTGGGGGGCCTGCAGGAGGCAGATGATTGATGTTGTACTTTCACATCAATGTTTCTCTCTCTCCTTTTCCCTTCCTCTCTCATTGAAAAATCAGTAAACTATTCTGTAAAGAAATAATAATAACAAGAAATTATAACTAACTAAAGAACTTATATGCATATATGCATTTCCCATGGACACAGACAATGGGGTGGTGAATGTTGGGATGGGTGGGAACTGGGTGGAGGGGGGCAAAAGGGGGAAACATATGTGATAATCTCAATAATAAAGATAAATTTTAAAAACCTCATAAAATAGGACTCTGGGGATAAATTAAAATTTGATAATGGGAAATATACATGTCTAGAAATATACCTTCCCTACAAAATGTTTATTAATTGCATATAATGAGAAAGTAACTTCACAGTAGAAAAGTTTGATAGATACCACCTAAATGAAGTGATCAAAGTTCATATCACCCATTTGAGGACAAATCAAAAGCATAAGATGCAATGAGAAGAACCGTTATCACTTAAGTAAAATTTCTGTCAATGATGCAAAACCTGATTATAGTCACAGAGAGACATCAGGGAGAAACCAGCTGAGAAACATTCTACTCAGTAACTGTCCTGTAATCTTCAAAAGTGTTAAAGGCAAGGAAATAAAGGAAAAACTAAGGAAATACTCCTTATTATGCACATGCATTTAAAATAATGGCAGTTAACCCTGATAGTGCATTCTAATAATTTATGACTTGTTTTTTTCTCCCCAGAATATATATATTAAATTGACATGTTATATTTCCAAGGCTCACTGCCTATAACACCTAACATGTGGCCTGTTCTCAAATATATTTTGAATACATGAAGGAATATTCTGTGTCAACAAAAAGTGTTTTGTATGTCATAACTATCAGCCCTTCGATGAGTGCCAGCTATATTTCAATTAGATGAGGAGATAGATATACTACTGAACAAAATGTGGCTGCCAGCAAACTATTTAACACAGATGATATTTTATAATATATTTTAATATTTTTCTGGTAGAAGATCATAAGGAAACCCATTGCTTTGTGTTTTGACTTGCTGCCAACAGCTGCCATCTCCTAGACTATTCCTATAGATAGCAGTTGAGGTTATGAAGGGAAAATTTGGGGTTAATAATGAAGGCATTAAATTACATCTGCATTGTCAAGAGCCTCTTGGGGAATGCATTTATTATGTCTCCACCTGATTATGGTTGAGCCAGTGTCAATAGTATAGCAGTTGATGAACTACACACTGACTGGCCTCAACTCTCCTGCCTGTAGCTACATGAAAAGATGTTTTATGGGAGCAGTGTTCTAGGTATTACAACACACTACTGATTATTCTAAAGAGTAATGCATCACAAAACAACTTTCATCTGACTATAGAGAAAAATCCATTTTTTTGATTGCTGGGGTTCTTGTCCCAGCATCAAGAAAAGGGTTCAGGAATCTGGAGAAGGCTGTGCGTAGTTTAAATAGGAATCCGGGGACTAATAAAGGGTCCGGAGATGAGATATAATTTTGAAAGACATTGGGGGTCAGAGGAGCTTAGCTAAAGGAGCTAAGTTCTAAGGTCTTAAGTCTAAGGTATTAGGTTCTCTCCGTCCCAGGACCCCATGCTTTTTATTAACACAACTTGCCCTGAGGCGAGACAGAGATATACACTTCAAAGGGTCAGGGTTTGGTACAGAGTCCATTGTCAGAATGGGAGAATTAGCCTACAGGTTCTTCAGGTGTTTGGCCAGTAGGAGGCAATAACATGTAGATTAAGAGGCCCTTTAACTGTCTGGCAGCCACAATCAGTTTCCTATTCAGGTTTGGGGAAATGCCTTTAGCCATTCCCAACAGGTGATTACATGTGTGATTCAACCCCTGTTGAGTCCCCAAGTCTCATCAACCTTTCGATGAAACTCTTGAAATTATGACATGCTGCAATTGGTCTCCAGCATTTGATGTTACAAACAATGTAGAAAATGACAGTCAATTGATAGATTTTCCCATTGAACCATCTTTGAAACAATCTGACCCACTGATGATGGTGTATTTAGATTCATTAACCTAGGATTTCATTCATGAGGTGCACTGGAATGAGATGTCAAATTGTGTGTGAGTTATTGAGATATGAGTTTCTTTAAGCTCATTAATTTTCAAAAGTTATTTAGAAGCCTTCCAGGTTTTTCATTAAGCCCACACTGTAGCCATATCCTGTGGAAAGGGAGTAGGGACCAAGGAGATTACTTCTATTTACATAACTTAGAGATTGGGTGTCAGCCTTCAGTTTGAAGTCCAACTCTACTGATTCTTACCAGTATGAACTTGTTAGAAAAGCTCTGTGTATCTGCAACAATGCAGGAAATATTTCTAAATTCAATTGTTGTATGGATTATATATAACAAAGGCAAAGATTTAAAATAAGTGAAATGTATTCCTTATGTTATTTTATAGGACTTACGTAAACTAAGCTTTTATTTGCAAATGAAAAACTTTCTTTCTGGTCCTAAGATTATATTAATCTATGTAGAGTTTTATCATGTGCCAAATTTATTATTTACCTGTCTTTGTCTTTTTGTAATGATTCTCTATTGGATATTTGCATCATATATATACTGCAAAATTATAGCAACACATTGCAATATAACTTTAGACTTGTCCAGTCAAACTCTTGAGAGAATATGTTGGAAAGAGGTGTGGAGAGGAAGAGGAGAGAGAGAAAGAGCAAGAGAGAGCGAGAGAGAGCGAGAGCGAGAGCGAGAGAGAGAGATTACCATAATGTTGATTTTGAGACTGCTTAGAAAGATAGATTAGTGATGTAAAAATATGCTGTGGCCTGTATAAACAAGAAAGAGACCCATTTCTCTGTTGTTATCAGGGTCCTCATGAGTAATATTTAGTAAATCTAGAAGATGAAAAGAGATCCCCTTCTCCCTTGAGAATTAACTTCATAAATTGATATCATAAGTATTTGCTTGACCTGCAAATCAAGCTTGTTTTATAAAGTTATTTCTTTATTGAGGCAAAGGATCTGTGTCCATCAGAATAGCTAGATATGTTGTATTAAGAAACAGCCTCAAAAACATTAAAAATATATTTCTAATTCTTGATCTCCTATCTTATACATAGTACGCAGGGCAGAGCCTCCTTTTGGTGTCTCCCTGTCATTCCCCCATATTAACATGTGAATGTGCAATCTCTGACCCAAGAGGAGAGGAAAATGGAGAATTATTTATCAGTACCCACATCCCATTGTGAAAACAAGTCACAAGGTCATTTAACATCAAGGAAGTGCAATCAGGGAAGTGCAATCTTATGTATCCACAACTGAGAAACCAGCAAACTTACTAAGGAGCAGCAAGGACTACCAGATGGCCATTGTAGCCTGGACAATTTTGCATCTTCAATGTGGTCACAGACTAGTAGGATAGGCAATGTGGTATTGAATAAACCCATTATTTGTATAATATTTAACTTTATTTTATCTCTAAGTGTAATTCCAATTGAAGTGTTGTTTTATTCCATCTAGTGATGACTTCTGAACAAAATTATTTTTTTTTCTGAAGGTCTTCTGAATGAAAAAAATTTAAATTATTTATGGTTTAAAGTATTACATGTCTCCTTTTCCCCCCACTGATGTCTCCCTGGGTGCTCCCACCCCTAGCACATGCCCTCACCCCCTACTGTATGTGTCCATTGGTTATGCTTATATACAAGCATAAAAGCCCTTTGCTTGACCTGTAAACCCCACCCTCCCTTGCCTTCCCTCTGAGGTTTTACAGTCTGTTCGATGCTTCTCTGTCTCTGGTTCTATTTTTGTTCATCAGTTTATGTTGTTCATTATATTCCACAAATCAGTGATATCATGTGATACTCATCTTTCTTTGACTGGCTTATTTCGCTTAGCATAATGCTCTCCAGGTCTATCCATGCTGTTGCAATTGGTAAGAGTTATTTCTTTTTTACAGCAGCATAGTATTCCATTGTGTAGATATACTATCGTTTTTTAATCCACTCATCTGCTGATGGGCACTTAGGCTGATTCCAAATATTAGCTATTGTAAATTGTGCTGCTATGAACATAGGGGTGCATATATCCTTTCTGATTGGTGTTTCTTGGGATCTATTCCTGGAAGTGTGATTACTGGGTCAAATGGGAGTTCCATTTTTAGTTTTTTGAGGAAACTCCATACTGTTCTCCACAGTGGCTGCACCAGTCTGCATTCCCACCAGCATTGCACAAGGGTTCCTTTTTCTCCACATCCTCGCCAGCACTTGTCATTTGTTGATTTGTTAATGATACCCATTCTGACAAGTGTGAGATGGTACCACATTGTCGTTTTGATTGGGATCTCTTGGATGATTAGTGACTTTGAGTATGTTTTCATATGTCTCTTGGCCTTCTGTATGTCCACTTTCGAAAAGTGTCTATTTAGGTCCTTTGCCCATTTTTTTGTTTGGGTTGTTTATCTTCCTTTTGTTAAGATGTATGAGTTCCCTATAAATTTTGGAGATTAAACCCTTATTGAATGTAACATTGGCAAATATGTTCTTCCATGCCGTGGGCTCTCTTGTTTTTTTGATTGTTTCTTTTCTGAATGAAATTTTTAATTGTATTAACTCAGTTGAGTCATTCTACTACATATACTGGACATTTATGCTATTAATAGGAAAAAATTTCATTTAATCTTTTTTTTTAGTCTTCACTGTCATTAAACATCAAAAATTATCAAAGCATATTCTAATGTTTGGATATTCTATTCTTTGAACAGTAATAGAAAAACAAAAGAAATCTCAACCTTTACAAGCATGTTGCCAAAACTTTTAAGTGTCAACCTGATGGGCATAAATATAATTAAGATAACTGCTGCTTATTTGGAGGACACATATTTTATTAATTAAAAATCCTTTACATGGAGAACGCAGAAGAAAGTGAATCACAGGCTTATTTGTAAAAATGTGAACCTTTGAGATGATAGAAAATTATTTCCTTCTGAAGGGTTAACCTTATCCTATCTAATAAAAGAGTAATATGCAAATTAACCATAACTCCACGACAAAGATGGCGGGGCCCATAGTGGTGGGGCAGGACGCTGGCGGCGTCACCCTGGCAACGTGAGCACAGCAGGCATTGCCTCGGCGACCCGCGAGCAGGTCGCGCGGCCCTAGAGCAGGCAAGCAGGGTGGCAGGCAGCCCCCAGCAGGGGCCTGCTCAGAGGTCACCGCAGTGATCTGGGAGCAGGAAAGCGCGGCCTGCAGGCAGCACCCAGCAGGGCCTGCTTCCAGGTTGCCATGGCAATCCGCGAGCAGGAATG